>NC_065435.1:13356199-13967025 GCF_024364675.1 Aethina tumida | reverse complement strand
TATATATATATAATATATAATATATAATATATAATATATAATATATAATATATAATATATAATATATAATATATAATATATAATATATAATATATAATATATAATTATATAATATATAATATATAATATATAATATATAATATATATAATATATAATATATAATATATAATATATAATATATAATATATAATATATAATATATAATATATAATTATATAATATATAATATATAATATATATATATAATATATAATATATAATATATAATATATAATATATAATATATAATATATAATATATAATATATAATATATAATATATAATATATAATATATAATATATAATATATAATATATAATATATAATATATAATATATAATATATAATATATAATATATAATATATAATATATATATATATTATATAATATATAATATATAATATATAATATATAATATATAATATATAATATATTAATATATAATATATAATATATAATATATAATATATAATATATAATATATAATATATAATATATAATATATAATATATAATATATAATATATATATATAATATATAATATATAATATATAATATATAATATATAATATATAATATATAATATATATAATATATAATATATAATATATAATATATATATAATATATAATATATAATATATAATATATAATATATAATATATAATATATATATATAATATATAATATTTTTTTCAATATTTTTTTTTTCAATATTTTTCAGATAATAAACAATAAAATATATAACATTAATAAATAATATCAATTCATGTGAAAAAATTTGTATGAATATTAAAATTAATAAAAAGGAAATATTTTTTTTCTAGCTTCAATATATCTTTTTCAATATTTTTAGTTAATAAACTATAAAATATATATTCAGTAAATTCATATGAAAAAATCTTATATTTATTATATTATTTGTACTAATATTAAAATTAGTAAAAAAAAATGATATATTTTTTGTTAATCTTTAATATTTTTTTTTCAATATTTTCAGTTATTCAATGTTAAAATACATAACATTAATAAATATATGTAATATAAATTCATGTGGAAAAAATCTTTATAAATATAATTTAATTATGTTTCTTGTAATAAAATTAATAAAAAGAAATATTTATTATTTATATATTGGTGTCAATCTTTAATATTATTTATTCAATATTTTCAATTAATAAACTAAATAATTTTTCAATCTACAAAATTGTAAATTATTTTGATGATTTTTCCAAATTGTTCCACATTTTTGCGTGTAGTAAAAGAAAAACGAGATGACTATTAATTAGTTTGAGAGCAATTTATAAAGCCTTGATAGATGTTGAAATTTGGATGTAAGTCAACTTGGTTTTATCTAAACCTAAACGTGTAGAGTGTTAGATTTCAGACTAGTAATTTGTCACTGCTAACAGCCCAGAAGAAAGTCGTTTTGGGTTTTACATTACATATTTTTATTATTTCTTGTGTGGCAAAACTTCTAAATAAACGAGTTGTATGCATACATTTTCGTGGAATGAAAGAGCAAAATTTATAAAACACTTTCCTAAGCAAATTTCGCATTACAAAGAAAATAATATATTGCAATGCCTGTGAAATAATAAGTAAAATGTTTTTGAAAGAGTCATTTATTTTACTCGCTATATTTTCTTGCGTTAATTTCCACAACTACGGACCGAAATACTCACTAGAGGGAAGCGATGTGATAAGGAAAACAACAATACGTTTCGCCGTCTTATCTTTAAAGTGACTGCCATTTTCCATGTCGACACTAGTTATTCACAAGTCAACTGGATACATAAGCAACTCATAATTTTATAATCCCCGGTATCTGCTCCCACTTCTAAAACACACTTCGAAACTTTACCTATTGTAAAAATATACTTTCGTCTTTGTTCACTCACACTTCAATTCATATAACAACAAAACTTTTCCACTTACAGCACAAATGGCTACACAAAAACGCAAAACATATTCGCTGAATATTGGATATTTCAGTTCCAAACGGTTTTACAATATCACCTCGTATTTGTCAATAAAATCACCCGGGTCTTAACATTTTATTCAATTGTGTATGGATACACTTATGGCCAGTTCTAAGGACTATATTTCAATAAATTTTACTAAAGTACACTCGTCCACACGAGGACAAAAATTATTAGGTTTTAAAGGTTGTCTACTTGGAACTTTAGCTATACCACACTGTTCTGTGATGGTTTAGAGAACAAAGAAGACTTCTTATTGTCCAGTATTTCTTGGCGGTGTAGAGAATAAGAGCTTTGAGGTGTGGAGTACAATGAAGTTGTTTTCAGTGATGAGTTTTAATACTGTTGGGTCATACATCATGGTCGAAAGGTTAAATCCACATTTTTTGTACATGAAACAGTTGGTGTCAATTTTAATTTTCATTAGAGATAACTTCTCAGAGGTACATCCAGGAAATTGTAGAAACCCACTGACTGTCTTAGCTTAAAAAATCCAGTTTTCCGGCAGTCTCTACCTCATATTATGAACATTTCTAGGCAAGTTTGTTGCTATGGCTAACAAGGCCTCCAGAGGACGGGGACTTCCTCCTCAAACTTTAGCTTTAGCATAGAATGAGGTACATCTAAACGTCAATAGAACAATGCCATTATTATTTCAAAAAAGGATACTGATAAATAAATATATTTAATATTTTTATCTGAATTTCTGCTCTCTTTTAGCTCAAACTGTGCACCAAAAACCAATGAAACCTGACCACTAGATTTATATATTCTGAGCATATTATAGAATATTTCTAGGAAAGTTGTTGCTATGGCTACAAGGCCTTCAGATTTATCATCGATTCAATGAACAGAAAGCTTCCTCCACAAACTTTAGTATTAGCTAGAGGTGGCATAGAATGAGGTACCTCTGAACCTCAATAGAAAAATACCAAAGTGGGACACTGCGAGTCTGGAGCATCCTGGAGATCTTATTCACTATTATTTCAAAAAAAAGATACTGATAAGTAATTATATTTAATATTTTTGTCTGAACTTCTGCTCTCTTTTACCTCAAACTGTGCACCAAAAACCAATGAAACCTGACCACTAGATTTATATATTCTGAGCATATTCTCAATAGAACAATGCGAAAGGAGGCACTGAGAGTCTGGATCATACTGGAGATCTTATTCATTATTAGTTCAAAAAAAAGGAAACTGATACATAAATATATTTAATAATTTTGTCTGAACTTCTGCTTTTTTTTACCTCAAATTGTACACCAAAAATCAATGAATCGTGACTACTGGATTTATATATTCTGAGCATATTATAGTATATTTCTGGTTCAGATTGTTGCTGTGGGTTCAAAGCCTCCAGACTTATCATTAATTAAATGAACAGGAGACTTCCTCCACAAACTTTAGCTTTAGCTAGAGGTGGCATAGAATGACGTACCTCTGAACCTCAATGAAACAATGCTAAAGGGGGCATTGGGAGTGTGGATCATCCTGGAGATCTTATTCATTATTAGTTCAAAAAAAGATACTGATATATAAATATATTTATTATTTTTGTCTGAACTTCTGCTTTCTTTTACCCCAAACTGTACACCAAAAATCAATGAAACTTGACCACTGGATTTATATATTCTGAGTATATTATAGTACATAAAACGTTAAATAAACACCTCCAAACATTAAATTTTAAAATACGTCGTCCCTCGAATATGCAAAGTTTTTCAACTCAATTTAGTACATAAATCACGCTCTAAATTTGTTAATTTCAAAAAAGCGAGGTTCCACAGCGATTGTAATAATAAATTTGTTAAATATGTTACGTCCCCGTTTTATTTTTGCCTGGATCGTTACACTTCATCCCTGGGGGTAAGATTTGTAAACGAAAACAGGAGAATGAATTGTATATACCTGTGTATACGTTTTTAGTAGCCTTTGGTACTCCAAACATTCCGCAGGGACTTTACTGTAAAGAAATGTGAACGTTCCATGTATTTGCAACGTAACGATATATTGTCTTTTAAATTCGCCCGAATAAATAATTCTTTTGTCAGAAAAATCGTTTTACTGGATGCCTGTCTTAATGTGTAACAGTTAATGGGCTATTCGTAATTAATTTTAAAGTAAGCAAGAAGGATAATCTCGGATTTGTAACTTCGATATTGGATGTTTTTATATAATCTTAATTTTATCTCTTGTCTACTGAAGTTTACTTTATTATTTAACTTCATGTTTATTTTATGTACCTACTACTATGTACACTTTTTGGGCTTATTTATGTCCATTACAAAACTTGGTGCTAATGGGCAATAATAAAATGTTTGTGATAATCATCAAAAATATTAAACATGAATTTCTGTTAATTAAATTAGTTTTAATATATGGTGTAGTACCAGAAAACAGTTATTTACATGATAAAGTTAATGCGAATTTATATATTACTCGGTTGTTTATTATGAAATGGCCATTTTTGTGGTTTATTGTTATTTATTTTAATTAACAACATTATGTCAGTAACCAAAATAAAACGTTAGTAATTTTAAATTAAATACACACATAATTACATATAGATAGATTAAACGATTATTTAATTATATTTATTAATTTTTATGTTTAAATAAATATATTTTGCATAAATATACTGATTAGTAAATAAAATGAAAAGAATAATTAAAACTGAATAATAAGTTAATAAATTTCCCAAAATTTTTTTAGCATGGAAAAAAATTGAATAAAATGAAAAATAATTAGAAATAATTATTTTTTCTTTAAATAAATTGAATTAATTTGAATATATGTTGTTTGATGATAACTTTTTAGATTAATAAAATTAAACCATTAAATTCGATATAATTATATTCATAAAAATAATGGAGAAAATTATAACATAATTACCCACTTTTAATGATTATTTGGTTAGCTAATGCTGCTAAATTATCTATCAAACGAACAGTGCGTAATTGAAAATTTCGTAATTACACTTTATGAAGTTTTGTATCAACATAAAATATTGTATGTCAAAGTTTACCAACAACATTTATTAAAGCTTCAATAAATGAAAAATAAGAACATGATCGATGATGTTTAAGATTTGAAATATATTTATTTTGTTTTTGCAATGAAAATAATCAGGCATTGGTAACGAGGATCGGTCTGGGTCCATTAGAAGAAGTCAATTTGTTTTATGGTCGTAATCCCAATGTCTTAATGTCCTTGTTTGAAATAACTGCGAATGACGAGGTAAGATGTCCGTAGATTTGACGGTCCCACTAATGGAGAATGGCTTAAATCAATTCAGTAGCAGTCATCAGTCAGACATGATTATCCTAAAAGACATTTGACGTGATACTTACTCAGCATTCGTTAACTGCACTAAGTGATTATCTCTTTTTTTCCTTGGATTTACTCTGTGCTCTTTCTTATTCAACTGAATTACGTTTCATACAATTTTTGTGTTGTTGGTCAGATGTCATTTCGAACACAAGTAGTCAACTTCGAAGTTTCGAGTTTTGCTCAGCTGTTGCAAATATCGCTATATTAAAATCCATATATGAAAAGAAACTCGAAAAGTTGAAACTTATTAACAAGTTGAGTGTTAAATCTGTCCATCTTTCTCAGACGTAGTGGAAAAGATAAAATGAAGTTCAAGTGGCCCGGGGGTCCATAAGAAACTATATAACAGGTCTTCTTGGTTGGAAAACATTTTTGCGCAGAAAACTTAAACGACAATACCTAATGTGAGTGGATTTCGGAGCCTGAGGGGAGATCAAACCGACACGCAAATATTAAGGTGCCTTGAGCTGGTTAAAATATGGCCACATATAGGGTACTTGAAGCCTCGCATAAAAATAATAAAGTTCCGAAATATGTAAAGTTGTTGAGTCCCCACGATTCAAGAATAATGGCACCTTGTCAAGGTAACTGAAAAGCTTTACATATAACTATGTTCTTCCGAAAATTAGAATTTTTTCGCCCCCATACAAATAGGTTCTCTCGTTATCACTTTAAATTTTAATTTATGTGCCACAGCCATCAAGAAATTGAAATTTTAATTAATTACTGAATATTTAATAATAAAAAATAAGCTACTAAATTTATTATTTAATTTGTAACAGTTTTATGTCCTAATTTTTCAACATCTCATCACATTATCCTCTGCTCCGCCTCTTAATTACATCAACACTTTTTTCATTTACTTCTTTATTTAATATTCGTTATTAAATTTAAATGTTCAGATATTTTCTTTGTTTTAAATTACATGTCTTTTGTTTAGTTCACTGATTCTCATAAATTTATTTAAGGTAACAAGTTTTAATAAAGCTTAGATAGATAATTTCTCTTCACTTCGTCACTGATAATAATAAATAGAGTAATGGCTGACAGATAAATACGTACAACAACGATAATAATGAAAATCTCCATAGACTTCACTGGCTCATAATACTTTAATCCAATGATTGTGTTCTAATAGGCCTCCACAGAAACATAAATTAAACCTCCGGCACAGTAATTAGTTCGAGAGATGAATGAGTGCCGATTATTACTTTAGCAACACCCAGCAAAATGCAATTGCGAAACCTGAACAAGTTATCCAAATTAGAACTTTAATTGTCAGTCTATCTGTAAATATGACTGTGCAGTTATATCCACATTAGAATGGCATAACCCACTGGTCTCGGGGGTTAAATGGTAATAAGAAGGGTGACAAGACTGCAAAGTCGGATGCTGATTTGTCTCCAACGTTCCCTACCATTCATTCAGTAAGGTAATGACATAAGTGTACCAAATGCATGCTCTGTTCAGGTTTAACCATTTTCGAGGACGTATTGAAACCGGTACGATTCTGAATCAATCTCAATCTCCATGTTTTGCATATAATGAATACATAAGGGGATTTGTTCAGTTGGAATAAAAAAAACTATTTCAGAAAGGCATTCAACAGGACTGCAATAAAATAATTTGCAGTGGAATTACTGCCCGGAATCTACATGATAAAATTGAGGAAGGCGTTTTTAATTGAAAAATAATGGAATATATACTCAGACTTTTATTTATTTCATAAACTATTATGATATTTTGGGATGAGACGCCGTGTATATTTACGTTAGTGCCACGCAGCCGGTAAGACTATAACCTGGAAAAGTGTTCTTTGTCATCTATAAAATACAGAGGCAGCTGTGCCTTGTGAACGTATACCTTCACGGTAAAAGAAGGAATAGAACCGAAGCCAACATTCGTATGTGTATTCTGTTCCACGTTGGAATCTCAACATTTAAATAAGTATGAATAAATGTAAATAATAGAAGAACATCGAGCCAGCCACGAAACCGTTTATTTCATTTGGGTTATTTATCGTTTCCATTTTTACTATTTTATTCTTTATTATTTTCACAGATGCATTATTTATGGCGTCTTTTCACCGGATTGCCAATTCTAAAAACTGTGTTCCGCATAATGAAATTTCACATTGTGGATATGACCGACATAAGTCACGTCTACCAATTTTTCACTATTTATTTCTCAAATTGGAATACAGACAAATTTAATAATTATATAATAGTTGAATTGGTAATTATCAGGGACCTGCCTAATTTTCGTTGTCCGGTCAAAATTCGGTTAAACAACTAATTTAAACATTAGACACATTATTTCATAGAAAATGTATATTTTTCGCAGCAATAAGCACTGTAACTCAATGTTCAAGCTTTTTCTTAGCCTTTTATGTATTTTGTCTAACTAATTCTAAGTTCTGAAGCTGTTGCTAGTTTTCTTGATATTTGTAGAGCAATCTCTGAAACTTTTGTTGATTTTACTGGGTCAGACACACATGGCAGCTAAAGAAAATGTATATTTTTCGTAACAACAATAAATTGGAAGCAAAATAACCTAAATTTAATAAGAACATTTCCTATAATGCATAATTAAAACGTCACTATAGACCCATTTTTAAGATTTTCTGAGTTTGTGATGTAATTGATCTCAAATTTTATTTTACTTAAAAACTGACTCTTGTATTCTTCAAAGATTTGTAAATTTATTGTAAATCAGGTTAATTAATTAAATTCTGAAGCTGCTGCTAGCTCATTTTTATATTTTTAGAGTAATCTCTGAAACACTTGTTGAAGATATTTAAGGGATACACTAAGAATTTGGTATTGTCCCTTCAGGAGAGTTTGTACAGTCTTTATTGGATTATACAGCCTTCCATGTTATATCATTTTGGAAGATACTCCTACGTGCTCTATAACTGGTAATTTTTCTGTACTTTTGATGTATTTGATCTCAAATTTTCTTTTACATAAAAACTTACTCTTGTATTCTTCAAAGATTTGTAAATTTATTGTAAATCAAGATAACTAATGAGGTTCTGAAGCTGTTACTAGCTCATTTTTATATTTTTAGAATAATCTGTGAAACTCTTGTTGAAGATATTCAAGAGATACACTAAGAATTTTGTATTGTCTCTTCAGGAGAGTTTGTACAGTCTTCATTGGATTATACAGCGTTCCATGTTATATCGTTTTTGAAGATGCTCTTACGTGCTCTCTAAGTGGTAATCTTTCCAAATTTTATTGGGTCAGACTCACATGGCAGCTGAAGAAAATGTATATTTTTCGTAACAACAATAAAATGCAAGCAAAATAATCTAAATTTAATAAAAACATTTCCTATAATGTATCATTAAAGCGTCACTGTAGACCCATTTTTAAGTTTTTCTGTGCTTTTGATGTATTTGATCTCAAATTTTCTTTTACATAAAAACTGACTCTTGTATTCTTCAAAGATTTGTAAATTTATTGTAAATCAAGTTAACTAATTGAGTTCTGAAGCTGTTGATAGCTCATTTTTATATTTTTAGAGTAATCTATGAAACTCTTGCTGAAGATATTTAAGAGATACACTAAGAATTTGGTATTGTTCCTTCAGGAGAGTTTGTACAGTCTTTATTGGATTATACAACCTTCCATGTTATATCGTTTTGGGAGATGTTCTTACATGCTCTATAATTGGTAATCTCTTCAATTTTTACTGGGTCAGACTCACATGGCAGCTGAAGAAAATGTATATTTTTCGTAACAACAATAAAATGCAAGCAAAATAATCTAAATTTAATAAAAACATTTCCTATAATGCATAATTAAAACGTCACTATAGACCCATTTTTAAGATTTTCTGAGTTTGTGATGTAATTGATCTCAAATTTTATTTTACTTAAAAACTGACTCTTGTATTCTTCAAAGATTTGTAAATTTATTGTAAATCAGATTAATTAATTAAATTCTGAAGCTGCTGCTAGCTCATTTTTATATTTTTAGAGTAATCTCTGAAACACTTGTTGAAGATATTTAAGGGATACACTAAGAATTTGGTATTGTCCCTTCAGGAGAGTTTGTACAGTCTTTATTGGATTATACAGCCTTCCATGTTATATCATTTTGGAAGATACTCCTACGTGCTCTATAACTGGTAATTTTTCTGTACTTTTGATGTATTTGATCTCAAATTTTCTTTTACATAAAAACTTATTCTTGTATTCTTCAAAGATTTGTAAATTTATTGTAAATCAAGATAACTAATGAGGTTCTGAAGCTATTACTAGCTCATTTTTATATTTTTAGAATAATCCGTGAAACTCTTGTTGAAGATATTCAAGAGATACACTAAGAATTTTGTATTGTCTCTTCAGGAGAGTTTGTACAGTCTTCATTGGATTATACAGCGTTCCATGTTATATCGTTTTTGAAGATGCTCTTACGTGCTCTCTAAGTGGTAATCTTTCCAAATTTTATTGGGTCAGACTCACATGGCAGCTGAAGAAAATGTATATTTTTCGTAACAACAATAAAATGCAAGCAAAATAATCTAAATTTAATAAAAACATTTCCTATAATGTATAACTAAAACGTCACTGTAGACCTATTTTTAAGCTTTTCTGAGCTTTTGATGTATTTAATCTCAAATTTTCTTTTACATAAAAACTGACTCTTGTATTCTTCAAAGATTTGTAAATTTATTGTAAATCAAGTTAACTAATTGAGTTCTGAAGCTGTTGATAGCTCATTTTTATATTTTTAGAGTAATCTATGAAACTCTTGCTGAAGATATTTAAGAGATACACTAAGAATTTGGTATTGTTCCTTCAGGAGAGTTTGTACAGTCTTTATTAGATTATACAACCTTCTATGTTATATCGTTTTGGGAGATGTTCTTACATGCTCTATAATTGGTAATCTCTCCAATTTTTACTGGGTCAAACTCACATGGCAGCTGAAGAAAATGTATATTTTTCGTAACAACAATAAAATGCAAGCAAAATAATCTAAATTTAATAAAAACATTTCCTATAATGTATCATTAAAGCGTCACTGTAGACCCATTTTTAAGTTTTTCTGTGCTTTTGATGTATTTGATCTCAAATTTTCTTTTACATAAAAACTTATTCTTGTATTCTTCAAAGATTTGTAAATTTATTGTAAATCAAGATAACTAATGAGGTTCTGAAGCTGTTACTAGCTCATTTTTATATTTTTAGAATAATCTGTGAAACTCTTGTTGAAGATATTCAAGAGATACACTAAGAATTTTGTATTGTCTCTTCAGGAGAGTTTGTACAGTCTTCATTGGATTATACAGCGTTCCATGTTATATCGTTTTTGAAGATGCTCTTACGTGCTCTCTAAGTGGTAATCTTTCCAAATTTTATTGGGTCAGACTCACATGGCAGCTGAAGAAAATGTATATTTTTCGTAACAACAATAAAATGCAAGCAAAATAATCTAAATTTAATAAAAACATTTCCTATAATGTATCATTAAAGCGTCACTGTAGACCCATTTTTAAGTTTTTCTGTGCTTTTGTTGTATTTGATCTCAAATTTTCTTTTACATAAAAACTGACTCTTGTATTCTTCAAAGATTTGTAAATTTATTGTAAATCAAGTTAACTAATTGAGTTCTGAAGCTGTTGATAGCTCATTTTTATATTTTTAGAGTAATCTATGAAACTCTTGCTGAAGATATTTAAGAGATACACTAAGAATTTGGTATTGTTCCTTCAGGAGAGTTTGTACAGTCTTTATTGGATTATACAACCTTCCATGTTATATCGTTTTGGGAGATGTTCTTACATGCTCTATAATTGGTAATCTCTTCAATTTTTACTGGGTCAGACTCACATGGCAGCTGAAGAAAATGTATATTTTTCGTAACAACAATAAAATGCAAGCAAAATAATCTAAATTTAATAAAAACATTTCCTATAATGCATAATTAAAACGTCACTATAGACCCATTTTTAAGATTTTCTGAGTTTGTGATGTAATTGATCTCAAATTTTATTTTACTTAAAAACTGACTCTTGTATTCTTCAAAGATTTGTAAATTTATTGTAAATCAGATTAATTAATTAAATTCTGAAGCTGCTGCTAGCTCATTTTTATATTTTTAGAGTAATCTCTGAAACACTTGTTGAAGATATTTAAGGGATACACTAAGAATTTGGTATTGTCCCTTCAGGAGAGTTTGTACAGTCTTTATTGGATTATACAGCCTTCCATGTTATATCATTTTGGAAGATACTCCTACGTGCTCTATAACTGGTAATTTTTCTGTACTTTTGATGTATTTGATCTCAAATTTTCTTTTACATAAAAACTTATTCTTGTATTCTTCAAAGATTTGTAAATTTATTGTAAATCAAGATAACTAATGAGGTTCTGAAGCTATTACTAGCTCATTTTTATATTTTTAGAATAATCCGTGAAACTCTTGTTGAAGATATTCAAGAGATACACTAAGAATTTTGTATTGTCTCTTCAGGAGAGTTTGTACAGTCTTCATTGGATTATACAGCGTTCCATGTTATATCGTTTTTGAAGATGCTCTTACGTGCTCTCTAAGTGGTAATCTTTCCAAATTTTATTGGGTCAGACTCACATGGCAGCTGAAGAAAATGTATATTTTTCGTAACAACAATAAAATGCAAGCAAAATAATCTAAATTTAATAAAAACATTTCCTATAATGTATCATTAAAGCGTCACTGTAGACCCATTTTTAAGTTTTTCTGTGCTTTTGATGTATTTGATCTCAAATTTTCTTTTACATAAAAACTGACTCTTGTATTCTTCAAAGATTTGTAAATTTATTGTAAATCAAGTTAACTAATTGAGTTCTGAAGCTGTTGATAGCTCATTTTTATATTTTTAGAGTAATCTATGAAACTCTTGCTGAAGATATTTAAGAGATACACTAAGAATTTGGTATTGTTCCTTCAGGAGAGTTTGTACAGTCTTTATTGGATTATACAACCTTCCATGTTATATCGTTTTGGGAGATGTTCTTACATGCTCTATAATTGGTAATTTCTCCAATTTTTACTGGGTCAGACTCACATGGCAGCTGAAGAAAATGTATATTTTTCGTAACAACAATAAAATGCAAGCAAAATAATCTAAATTTAATAAAAACATTTCCTATAATGCATAATTAAAACGTCACTATAGACCCATTTTTAAGATTTTCTGAGTTTGTGATGTAATTGATCTCAAATTTTATTTTACTTAAAAACTGACTCTTGTATTCTTCAAAGATTTGTAAATTTATTGTAAATCAGATTAATTAATTAAATTCTGAAGCTGCTGCTAGCTCATTTTTATATTTTTAGAGTAATCTCTGAAACACTTGTTGAAGATATTTAAGGGATACACTAAGAATTTGGTATTGTCCCTTCAGGAGAGTTTGTACAGTCTTTATTGGATTATACAGCCTTCCATGTTATATCATTTTGGAAGATACTCCTACGTGCTCTATAACTGGTAATTTTTCTGTACTTTTGATGTATTTGATCTCAAATTTTCTTTTACATAAAAACTTATTCTTGTATTCTTCAAAGATTTGTAAATTTATTGTAAATCAAGATAACTAATGAGGTTCTGAAGCTATTACTAGCTCATTTTTATATTTTTAGAATAATCCGTGAAACTCTTGTTGAAGATATTCAAGAGATACACTAAGAATTTTGTATTGTCTCTTCAGGAGAGTTTGTACAGTCTTCATTGGATTATACAGCGTTCCATGTTATATCGTTTTTGAAGATGCTCTTACGTGCTCTCTAAGTGGTAATCTTTCCAAATTTTATTGGGTCAGACTCACATGGCAGCTGAAGAAAATGTATATTTTTCGTAACAACAATAAAATGCAAGCAAAATAATCTAAATTTAATAAAAACATTTCCTATAATGTATCATTAAAGCGTCACTGTAGACCCATTTTTAAGTTTTTCTGTGCTTTTGATGTATTTGATCTCAAATTTTCTTTTACATAAAAACTGACTCTTGTATTCTTCAAAGATTTGTAAATTTATTGTAAATCAAGTTAACTAATTGAGTTCTGAAGCTGTTGATAGCTCATTTTTATATTTTTAGAGTAATCTATGAAACTCTTGCTGAAGATATTTAAGAGATACACTAAGAATTTGGTATTGTTCCTTCAGGAGAGTTTGTACAGTCTTTATTGGATTATACAACCTTCCATGTTATATCGTTTTGGGAGATGTTCTTACATGCTCTATAATTGGTAATTTCTCCAATTTTTACTGGGTCAGACTCACATGGCAGCTGAAGAAAATGTATATTTTTCGTAACAACAATAAAATGCAAGCAAAATAATCTAAATTTAATAAAAACATTTCCTATAATGCATAATTAAAACGTCACTATAGACCCATTTTTAAGATTTTCTGAGTTTGTGATGTAATTGATCTCAAATTTTATTTTACTTAAAAACTGACTCTTGTATTCTTCAAAGATTTGTAAATTTATTGTAAATCAGGTTAATTAATTAAATTCTGAAGCTGCTGCTAGCTCATTTTTATATTTTTAGAGTAATCTCTGAAACACTTGTTGAAGATATTTAAGGGATACACTAAGAATTTGGTATTGTCCCTTCAGGAGAGTTTGTACAGTCTTTATTGGATTATACAGCCTTCCATGTTATATCATTTTGGAAGATACTCCTACGTGCTCTATAACTGGTAATTTTTCTGTACTTTTGATGTATTTGATCTCAAATTTTCTTTTACATAAAAACTTATTCTTGTATTCTTCAAAGATTTGTAAATTTATTGTAAATCAAGATAACTAATGAGGTTCTGAAGCTGTTACTAGCTCATTTTTATATTTTTAGAATAATCCGTGAAACTCTTGTTGAAGATATTCAAGAGATACACTAAGAATTTTGTATTGTCTCTTCAGGAGAGTTTGTACAGTCTTCATTGGATTATACAGCGTTCCATGTTATATCGTTTTTGAAGATGCTCTTACGTGCTCTCTAAGTGGTAATCTTTCCAAATTTTATTGGGTCAGACTCACATGGCAGCTGAAGAAAATGTATATTTTTCGTAACAACAATAAAATGCAAGCAAAATAATCTAAATTTAATAAAAACATTTCCTATAATGTATAACTAAAACGTCACTGTAGACCTATTTTTAAGCTTTTCTGAGCTTTTGATGTATTTAATCTCAAATTTTCTTTTACATAAAAACTGACTCTTGTATTCTTCAAAGATTTGTAAATTTATTGTAAATCAAGTTAACTAATTGAGTTCTGAAGCTGTTGATAGCTCATTTTTATATTTTTAGAGTAATCTATGAAACTCTTGCTGAAGATATTTAAGAGATACACTAAGAATTTGGTATTGTTCCTTCAGGAGAGTTTGTACAGTCTTTATTAGATTATACAACCTTCTATGTTATATCGTTTTGGGAGATGTTCTTACATGCTCTATAATTGGTAATCTCTCCAATTTTTACTGGGTCAAACTCACATGGCAGCTGAAGAAAATGTATATTTTTCGTAACAACAATAAAATGCAAGCAAAATAATCTAAATTTAATAAAAACATTTCCTATAATGTATCATTAAAGCGTCACTGTAGACCCATTTTTAAGTTTTTCTGTGCTTTTGATGTATTTGATCTCAAATTTTCTTTTACATAAAAACTTATTCTTGTATTCTTCAAAGATTTGTAAATTTATTGTAAATCAAGATAACTAATGAGGTTCTGAAGCTGTTACTAGCTCATTTTTATATTTTTAGAATAATCTGTGAAACTCTTGTTGAAGATATTCAAGAGATACACTAAGAATTTTGTATTGTCTCTTCAGGAGAGTTTGTACAGTCTTCATTGGATTATACAGCGTTCCATGTTATATCGTTTTTGAAGATGCTCTTACGTGCTCTCTAAGTGGTAATCTTTCCAAATTTTATTGGGTCAGACTCACATGGCAGCTGAAGAAAATGTATATTTTTCGTAACAACAATAAAATGCAAGCAAAATAATCTAAATTTAATAAAAACATTTCCTATAATGTATAACTAAAACGTCACTGTAGACCTATTTTTAAGCTTTTCTGAGCTTTTGATGTATTTAATCTCAAATTTTCTTTTACATAAAAACTGACTCTTGTATTCTTCAAAGATTTGTAAATTTATTGTAAATCAAGTTAACTAATTGAGTTCTGAAGCTGTTGATAGCTCATTTTTATATTTTTAGAGTAATCTATGAAACTCTTGCTGAAGATATTTAAGAGATACACTAAGAATTTGGTATTGTTCCTTCAGGAGAGTTTGTACAGTCTTTATTAGATTATACAACCTTCTATGTTATATCGTTTTGGGAGATGTTCTTACATGCTCTATAATTGGTAATCTCTCCAATTTTTACTGGGTCAAACTCACATGGCAGCTGAAGAAAATGTATATTTTTCGTAACAACAATAAAATGCAAGCAAAATAATCTAAATTTAATAAAAACATTTCCTATAATGTATCATTAAAGCGTCACTGTAGACCCATTTTTAAGTTTTTCTGTGCTTTTGATGTATTTGATCTCAAATTTTCTTTTACATAAAAACTTATTCTTGTATTCTTCAAAGATTTGTAAATTTATTGTAAATCAAGATAACTAATGAGGTTCTGAAGCTGTTACTAGCTCATTTTTATATTTTTAGAATAATCTGTGAAACTCTTGTTGAAGATATTCAAGAGATACACTAAGAATTTTGTATTGTCTCTTCAGGAGAGTTTGTACAGTCTTCATTGGATTATACAGCGTTCCATGTTATATCGTTTTTGAAGATGCTCTTACGTGCTCTCTAAGTGGTAATCTTTCCAAATTTTATTGGGTCAGACTCACATGGCAGCTGAAGAAAATGTATATTTTTCGTAACAACAATAAAATGCAAGCAAAATAATCTAAATTTAATAAAAACATTTCCTATAATGTATCATTAAAGCGTCACTGTAGACCCATTTTTAAGTTTTTCTGTGCTTTTGATGTATTTGATCTCAAATTTTCTTTTACATAAAAACTGACTCTTGTATTCTTCAAAGATTTGTAAATTTATTGTAAATCAAGTTAACTAATTGAGTTCTGAATCTGTTGATAGCTCATTTTTATATTTTTAGAGTAATCTATGAAACTCTTGCTGAAGATATTTAAGAGATACACTAAGAATTTGGTATTGTTCCTTCAGGAGAGTTTGTACAGTCTTTATTGGATTATACAACCTTCCATGTTATATCGTTTTGGGAGATGTTCTTACATGCTCTATAATTGGTAATCTCTTCAATTTTTACTGGGTCAGACTCACATGGCAGCTGAAGAAAATGTATATTTTTCGTAACAACAATAAAATGCAAGCAAAATAATCTAAATTTAATAAAAACATTTCCTATAATGCATAATTAAAACGTCACTATAGACCCATTTTTAAGATTTTCTGAGTTTGTGATGTAATTGATCTCAAATTTTATTTTACTTAAAAACTGACTCTTGTATTCTTCAAAGATTTGTAAATTTATTGTAAATCAGGTTAATTAATTAAATTCTGAAGCTGCTGCTAGCTCATTTTTATATTTTTAGAGTAATCTCTGAAACACTTGTTGAAGATATTTAAGGGATACACTAAGAATTTGGTATTGTCCCTTCAGGAGAGTTTGTACAGTCTTTATTGGATTATACAGCCTTCCATGTTATATCATTTTGGAAGATACTACTACGTGCTCTATAACTGGTAATTTTTCTGTACTTTTGATGTATTTGATCTCAAATTTTCTTTTACATAAAAACTTATTCTTGTATTCTTCAAAGATTTGTAAATTTATTGTAAATCAAGATAACTAATGAGGTTCTGAAGCTGTTACTAGCTCATTTTTATATTTTTAGAATAATCCGTGAAACTCTTGTTGAAGATATTCAAGAGATACACTAAGAATTTTGTATTGTCTCTTCAGGAGAGTTTGTACAGTCTTCATTGGATTATACAGCGTTCCATGTTATATCGTTTTTGAAGATACTCTTACGTGCTCTCTAAGTGGTAATCTTTCCAAATTTTATTGGGTCAGACTCACATGGCAGCTGAAGAAAATGTATATTTTTCGTAACAACAATAAAATGCAAGCAAAATAATCTAAATTTAATAAAAACATTTCCTATAATGTATCATTAAAGCGTCACTGTAGACCCATTTTTAAGTTTTTCTGTGCTTTTGATGTATTTGATCTCAAATTTTCTTTTACATAAAAACTTATTCTTGTATTCTTCAAAGATTTGTAAATTTATTGTAAATCAAGATAACTAATGAGGTTCTGAAGCTGTTACTAGCTCATTTTTATATTTTTAGAATAATCTGTGAAACTCTTGTTGAAGATATTCAAGAGATACACTAAGAATTTTGTATTGTCTCTTCAGGAGAGTTTGTACAGTCTTCATTGGATTATACAGCGTTCCATGTTATATCGTTTTTGAAGATGCTCTTACGTGCTCTCTAAGTGGTAATCTTTCCAAATTTTATTGGGTCAGACTCACATGGCAGCTGAAGAAAATGTATATTTTTCGTAACAACAATAAAATGCAAGCAAAATAATCTAAATTTAATAAAAACATTTCCTATAATGCATAATTAAAACGTCACTATAGACCCATTTTTAAGATTTTCTGAGTTTGTGATGTAATTGATCTCAAATTTTATTTTACTTAAAAACTGACTCTTGTATTCTTCAAAGATTTGTAAATTTATTGTAAATCAGGTTAATTAATTAAATTCTGAAGCTGCTGCTAGCTCATTTTTATATTTTTAGAGTAATCTCTGAAACACTTGTTGAAGATATTTAAGGGATACACTAAGAATTTGGTATTGTCCCTTCAGGAGAGTTTGTACAGTCTTTATTGGATTATACAGCCTTCCATGTTATATCATTTTGGAAGATACTCCTACGTGCTCTATAACTGGTAATTTTTCTGTACTTTTGATGTATTTGATCTCAAATTTTCTTTTACATAAAAACTTATTCTTGTATTCTTCAAAGATTTGTAAATTTATTGTAAATCAAGATAACTAATGAGGTTCTGAAGCTGTTACTAGCTCATTTTTATATTTTTAGAATAATCCGTGAAACTCTTGTTGAAGATATTCAAGAGATACACTAAGAATTTTGTATTGTCTCTTCAGGAGAGTTTGTACAGTCTTCATTGGATTATACAGCGTTCCATGTTATATCGTTTTTGAAGATGCTCTTACGTGCTCTCTAAGTGGTAATCTTTCCAAATTTTATTGGGTCAGACTCACATGGCAGCTGAAGAAAATGTATATTTTTCGTAACAACAATAAAATGCAAGCAAAATAATCTAAATTTAATAAAAACATTTCCTATAATGTATAACTAAAACGTCACTGTAGACCTATTTTTAAGCTTTTCTGAGCTTTTGATGTATTTAATCTCAAATTTTCTTTTACATAAAAACTGACTCTTGTATTCTTCAAAGATTTGTAAATTTATTGTAAATCAAGATAACTAATGAGGTTCTGAAGCTGTTACTAGCTCATTTTTATATTTTTAGAGTAATCAATGAAACTCTTGCTGAAGATATTTAAGAGATACACTAAGAATTTGGTATTGTCCCTTCAGGAGAGTTTGTACAGTCTTTATTGGATTATACAACCTTCCATGTTATATCGTTTTGGGAAATGTTCTTACGTGCTCTATAATTGGTAATCTCTCTAATTTTTACTGGGTCAGACTCACATGGCAGCTGAAGAAAATGTATACATTTCCTATGATGTATCATTAAAGCGTCACTGTAGACCCATTTTTAAGTTTTTCTGTGCTTTTGATGTATTTGATCTCAAATTTTCTTTTACATAAAAACTGACTCTTGTATTCTTCAAAGATTTGTAAATTTATTGTAAATCAAGTTAACTAATTGAGTTCTGAAGCTGTTAATAACTCATTTTTATATTTAGAGGAATCTTTGGAATTCTTGTTGAAAATATTTAAGAGATACACTAAGCTAGTTAGTCTCAAATTTTCTATTCTGATTTTGATATCCAATATCAAAATTTGTGACAATGTCTTTGACAATTGATAACTGTCAATTTAAAAAGAAAGTAATAGACAAAATAAACCAATATAGGATACCCTGTATATTTGTGACACACTGTATATTTGTGGACAGCACTAAGGCTTAGTTTAATTATTCTATAAATATTTATATATTCTTAATATAGTTTAATAAAATTTATTTACTTTTTAAACGTTCAGTAATTAATTTAAACTTTTTCAGTTTTATAAATCATTGTAATTAAATTAGCATTAAATATTCAATTTTGAATTTATTTAGGAAACAATTTCGATAAGCAATTTATTATAAGAGGAAAATTTATTTAAAAACTATAAATTAAACATTCTATTAAGGTAAATTGTTTTGTAAAGGAAAGCAAAGGAACATATATTTGGTGTGGGATATTTTCGCGTCTAGGCATTTATATCGGAAAAGGGCCGTGGTGGCATAGCGAGGCAACACAGCGAAGGCTCCTAAATTAGAGACGGTAGTAAACGTTTAGGCCTCTGGGGCAAGACGTGAGGCATTGTCGATTGTAGCAGGTGTTATTGTTGTCACTATAAATTATTGGTACAACTTTACCTGTTCATAATGTTCCTGTTGCCGCAATTATGTAAATTCACTACTGCGCTAATTACGTGTTTAACATAAGCTTTCTCTGCGAATCAATGAATCTATTGCCCGTTTTTAAGTGATACTCGACCCAAGTTTCCCGGAGGGAGCACAGACTTAACCGAGAATCTGGCCAAATTCTTAATTTTATGACGAAACACGTGCCACAGCATTATTGTCACGAATTGTAGGTCTTCTTATTAATATTCAATTTATTTCAATTACGAATATATGTGGGATTAATATTCTGAATTTACAGCGCAGAAAGTTTTGCATTGGCCCCAAAATTGTATAACTGAATGACCCTTATTTAATTACGTCACACAAATGTAATAAATTAATCTCGCCATGCCTGACAATATTATTCAAGATTAACACAAGTTTGCGAACAATTTGCTTTAGATATATATCAAACGTGTGTTTGGTAAGTCGGGCTCTAATTAATATAAAGCGCTTACAAAAATCATTAGGAAGTAGATTAGTAAAATTTTATGGGCAGTAAAAGAAGTATGGCGTGTTTAAATCTTTAATTAAGGACCCGAAACATTTTTAAGTAAATGTAGAGCGTGTTTTTAATTGTGGTAATTACGGTAAGAAAATTAACATATACATAGGAAGCAGTAAATAGCAAAAGTTTAAAGTGAATCCTTATCAAATTCTGATAAATGACAATTCAAGTTTATCACCGAAACTGGAAGTGAATTAGGGATTGTTGGAACTTCTTAGGCCAAAAACAATGGTAATAAATAGAAACAAGTCCGGTTGTTCTCTCGACTTTGTTTATGGTATAAACGTGGTCAAATAATGCTGGATAAAAGTTGTCTACAGTTGTGTTGAGACTCGCAATTATTTGCCTTAGTTACACCTTCTAAATAAAATTATTGCACGTTTTACTAATAACTTCTAATGTCTCTCCACCTTCATTATATTCTAGTAATTTCCATATGGTTACCCTACATATGTTAAGGTTATTCTCTAATTAATACTAGTTATATAAAACTTACATAATATTACTATTATGTCAGTTTTAGTAGATAGTCAGATTGGGACAATTTGGTCTGAAATACTCGTACTTACCAAAATCAACAAATTTACGACATCCTATATATTATACTACATTAAAATAATCAATTAGTATGTAATATTAATATCAGTTGGATTAAATAACATTATGTACCATTGATCTCTCAACTTCAAACATATCGTCGTATGAGCCTTTTAATATGTTGAGGTTTATGAGCTTTCCAAGCTTTCTCGACGTAAAGGAGTTAAATGATTTCATCTAATTGTAAATCACAAAGGTTAAATTTTGGAAAAGGTTACAACTATTTAACAGTAACGTATAAACTATTAAATGTATTTCAAATACTCATAAATTTCCCTTTAATTATGTATATCTATTTTACAATATAATATCAAAGAATTCATGTCAAATAATGTAAATTGAACAAAAAATCATCAAATGGTATTATTTAAATTTTATCAGTGCCTCGTGAAAGATTTGTAAATTTATAGTAAATCAAGTTAACTAATTAAGTTCTGAAGCTGTTGCTAGCTCACATTTTTATTTTTATAACAATCTCTGAAGTTCTTTTTGAAAATATTCAAAAGATTCACTGAGAACTTAGTGTTCTCTCTTCAGGAGACTTTTTACAGTCTTTCCCTTTAATTATGTATATCTATTTTACAATATATCAAAGATTTCATCTTAATTAATGTAAATTAAACAGAAAGTCATCAAATGGTATTTAAATTTTATCCGGTCCTCGTGAAAGATTTGTAAATTTATAATAAGTCAAGTTAAGTAATTAAGTATTGAAGCTGTTGCAACACACTTTTATATTTTTAGAACAATCTCTGAAATTCTTTTTGAAAATATTCAAAAGATCCACTGAGAACTTAGTATTGTCTCTTCAGGAGACATTTTACAGTCTTTCCCTTTAAATATGTATATCTATTATACAATATATCAAAGATTAATTAATATAAATTAAACAGAAAGTCTTCAAATGGTTTTTAAATTTTATCATGGCCTCGTGAAATATTCGTAAATTTATAGTAAATCAAGTTAACTAATTAAGTTCTGAAGCTGTTGCTAGCTCACTTTTATATTTTTAGAACAATCTCTGAAATTCTTTTTGAAAATATTCAAAAGATTCACTGAGAACTTAGTATTGTCTCTTCAAGAGATTTTTACAGTCTTTCCCTTTAATTATGTTTTTCTATTTTACAATATATCAAATATTTCATCTCAATTAATGTAAATTAAACAGAAAGTCATTAAATGGAATTTAAATTTTATCAGGTCATCGTGAAAGATTTGTAAATTTATAATAAATCAAGGTAACTAATTAAGTTCTGAAGCTGTTGCAACTTTTATATTTTTAGAACAATCTCTGAAATTCTTTTTGAAAATATTCAAAAGATTCACTGAGAACTTAATATTGTGTCTTCAGGAGACTTTGTACAGTCTTTATTGGATTGTACAGCCTTTCATGTTATATAGTTTTGGATGATGCTCTTACGTGCTCTATAACTGGTAATCTCTCTAATTTTTACTGGGTCACAGTCACGTGGTAGCTGAAGAAAATGTATATGTATATATATATATATATATATATATATATATATATATATATATTGAGGTCTATCAGCTTTCCAAGCTTTGTTGACTTAAAGGAACTAAATGATGTCATCTAATTGTAAATCACAAAGGTTAAATTTTGGAAAAGGTTACAACTGTTTAACAGTATCGTATAAACTATAACTATTAAATATATTTCAAATACTCTACAGTAAATTTCCCTTTAATTATGTATATCTATTTTACAATATAATATCAAAGAATTCATGTCAAATAATGTAAATTGAACTGCAAGGCATCAAATAGTATTATTTAAATTTTATCAGGGCCTCGTGAAATATATTTAAAACCACATGCTATTTAATGTAATATCAATAAATTAATTCTAAAATTTAACATATAACAAAAAATATTAAATTTTTATTTCCTAGTGGATCATTTTGATTTTTCATTTACGTTTGTATCAAAAAAGTGTTTTCATAATAGAATAAAGGTAGTAATAATTTTTGAACATTGTTTTGGTATTTTTTAATTGTTTATGGAAATATTTATAACAATACTTTGTTGCAAAAACAAAAATAGTTCATTTTTTATTTAATTTATCATAATCAAATTGACACGTATTTCTCAGAGGGTATATAATAAAGTGATATTTATATATATATATATATATATATATATATATATATATATATATTTGTTTTTTAAATATCAATATTGTTATGTTAAATATTCTTATGTTGTCATATTTAAGTTAATAGCAATTAATTTTTGTTCGTCATATTAAAATGATAAATACAATTTATTTATTATTTAATATTGAATGTATTTATTTTTATTTCATTTAAATTGTTGGAAGTTTACCAACTCTGTTACTGAATGTTAAATTTTATTTTCTGGTACACAGAAATATCTGAATTTGATAACATTTTGTTTTAGTTTTACAATTTTCAATCAATTGATATTAATTATTATTTTGTGAATGTAACAGTAATTCATTTTTGTTGTTTGAAAAATATGTATTTTGCATATAAATTAAGAAAAGTCT
Source organism: Aethina tumida (assembly GCF_024364675.1). NCBI lineage: Eukaryota > Metazoa > Arthropoda > Insecta > Coleoptera > Nitidulidae > Aethina > Aethina tumida. The sequence goes on along the minus strand of NC_065435.1, from coordinate 13,943,356 downwards.
TAGGAAATTTTATTCAATTGTTTATTAAACAGTTTAAATTGATTTTAAAATATAATGTTATAGAACTCACTTTGCCAAATAATGTACAATGAGGCGAAAAGCACTAGACAGCACGATTTATAATTTATAAACTTTGTGAAACCTCATTTTTGACTGGACAAATAAATTATTATTGTCGTTATTCGGTGGACTGAAGCTTGTTTATTTACTTACACCTTCATCAGTATTGGACGGGTGAAATACTTAATTGGTGATTTTAAAACCAGTTATATAAAAAAAATAAATTTCAGTAAAAAAATAATCTCGTAATTAACTTCAAATGCCCTTAAGGCAAATTTGAAATATCAATGTTGCTTGGTTATAATTATGTTGTCTCAGGCCTTGGCTTTCTTTAAATTTTTTATAGGCTCCCCTTTTGTATACATGCATTAACAAGGTCCGTGTAATTAATTATAAACATCAACATTTCTTGCAAGATGCCATGTCCACGGCGAAAGACAGTAATGAAGAAAAATGATGTTGGGAATTTTAATAGAACTACTTCATTAATATAAAGAGTTCGAAATGGCGAATAGAATGCGAACATTGGGGGTCCGTCAAATTTATCTGTTTACTTCCATTCCATAACGCTTGCAATTTACGTTGTGCAAAAGCGCACAAAAACGCGTTGTGCACATAATCGTATTGTTAACGTTTAATATTTAATTGTTTCGTTCGGTGCCGCGGAACTGGCAAAAGTTTTGTTTAAACATAAAACCCCCACTGTATTAGCATATTGAAAACATGCTCCGCAAGAAAATTCTATGCAAGTACAATAGTATGTACTTTCGTCGTAGGTAAACACAACTAAAGGATTTTGTCTGGCTTTTTAAGGCGAACAGGTTATTGAAGTTTAAAATTCTATTTCGGGATGAACATTTGAATATCACATTATTGCAGTTAGTTTTTGTATTACAAAACTTTTTCTGGATTAAACCCTGTCAATAAGTCAAGTCATTTAAATATTTTAAATAGTACAATTATACAGGGTGTTCTTTAAGTGAGTTTTAGTAATTTAAATAAAAAAAATTAATAGTAATAGAAAACAGAAACTACATTAATCATTTGAATGTCACATTAATACAGTAATTTTTGTATTTCAAAGATTTTTCTTGAATAGAATGTTTCTAAAATGTATTTTAAGTGTTTTAACATCATGATAAATTAATAATTTAATTTAATTAAAATAGAAAACATACTAAATTAAACACTCACATTAATGCAGTAATTTTTATATTGCAATGCTTTTTCTAGATCCAACCCTAACAATAAGTTAAGTCAATTAAATACTCTAAAGAGTATAATTACACAGGATGTTTCTTAAATGAGTTTTGAGTAGAGAATCGTAATAAATTAATAATTTTAATTAAAAAATTAATAGAAATAGAAAATGGAAACTACATTGAACATTTGAATGTCACATTATTGCAGTGATTTTTGTATTGCAAGGCTTTTTCTAGATTAAATCCTATCAAAAACTCAAGTCCCTTAATCTTTTTAAAGAGAACAGATTGTTTTTTAAATGTTTTAAGTAGAAAATTAATGTAAATAGAAAACAGAAACTAGATTAAACACTTGACTCTCTCATTAATGCAGTAATATTTATATTGCAATGCTTTTTCTAAATTAAATCCTGACAATAAGTCAAGTCAGTTAAACACTCTAAAGAATACAATTATACAGGGTGTTTCTTAAATGAGTTTTAAGTAGAGAATCGTAATACATTAATAATTTTAGAATTAATAGAAATAGAAAATAGAAACTACATTAATTAAACATTTGAACGTCACATTATTGCAGTCATTTTTGTATTACAAAGCTTTTTCTAGATTAAATCATAATAAATCAATAATTTTAATTAAAAAATTAATGGAAATAGAAAACAAAAACTACATTTAATATTTGAATGCCACATTATTACAGTAATTCTTGTATTGTAAAGCTTTTTCTAGATTAAATCTTAACATAAAGACAAATCAATTAAACAGTCTAAAGAGTACAATTTTACAGGGTGTTTTTTTAATTAAAAAATTAATAGAAATAGAAAATAGAAACTACATTAAACATTTGAATATCACACTATTGCAGTCATTTTTGTATTGCAAAGCTTTCTCTAGATTAAATCCCAACAATAAGTCAAATCATTTAAACATTTTGAAGAGTTTATACAGGGTGTTTCTTAAATGTGTCTTCAGTAGAAAATCGTAATAAGTCAATAATTTTAATTAAAAATTAAATGAAATAGAAAACAGAAACTCTATTTAATATTTTAATGCCACATTATTACAGTAATTTTTGTGTTGCAAAGCTTTTCTAGATTAAATCCCAACAATAAGTCAAGTTAATCAAATATTTTGCTGAGAAAATTTATATAGGGTGTCTTACATGAGTTTTGAGTACAGAATCATAACAAATTAATAATTAATAAATTAATGGAAATAAAAAACAAACTACATTCAACATTTGAATGTCACATTATTGCAGTTATTTTTGTATTGAAAAGCTTTTTGTAGATTAGATCCTATCAAAAAGTCAAGTCCCTTTTAAAGAGAACAATTTTACAGGATGTTTTTTAAATGTATTTTAAGTAAAATATCGTAATATTTTAATAAATTTATTTAAAAAATTAATAGAAATAGATAACAGAAATTAGATTACAGAAAATTTGACGCTTACATTAATGCAGAAATTTTATATTACAATGCCTTTTCTAGATTAAATCCTATAAACAATAAGTCAAGTCAATAAAACATTCTAAACATTCAATTATTATATTAAATCAATAATTTTAATTAAAAAAATGGAAATAGAAAACAGAAACCGTATTAAATATTTGAATGTAATATTATTGCAGTAATTTTTGAATAGTACAGCTTTTTCTAGATTAAATTCTAACAATAAGTCAAGTCAATTAAACATTCTAAAGAGTACAATTATACTGGGTGTCTCTTAAATGAGTTTTGAGTCGAAAATCGTATTAAATCAATTTTAAATTAATAAAAATAGAGAATTACATTATATATTTGAATATCACATTATTACTAATATTTTTGTATTCAAAAGCTTTTTTAGACCAAATCCTATCAAAAAGTCAAATTATTTAAATATTTTAAAAAGCACAATTATATAAGGTGCTCCTGAAATGAATTTTGACTAGAAAACAAAATATCTATTTTGTTTAATAAATAAATTTCGATTATTTTATAAAGTTTAATGGACAAAATTATTATTTATGCTTTTAAATCCTGCCTGGAATTTTAACACTCAGCTAATTTCCTTCAAACTTTCATTTTTTAAATAAAGCCCATAAATAAAAACTATATTTTGTATGTCAAACAAACATAAAGATTTAATGTTTGATAAATTATAGATAACAGTTTACAAGATATTATAATACGTTATAAATTAAGAATAAAGCTTGAGACTCACACATTGAATTTATTAAAAATTGCTTAGCTGACACTTTTGAAGATTAATCCTCATCCAAGACAATATAATTTATAATACGTACCACCATTAAAGTCATATTGAGCGTTAAATTAGTTTAAAAAGGTCTGAAGTCAAGCATTTAGTGTTTTATTATTATTTTCAAATTTGGGATCATACAAATAATGGGAAGGAAAGGACGTCCATCAATACGTATCTGAAGATGTAATCTAGGTGCTAATTTAATATGTATTCAGTTTTAAATTGAATTTTAAGAATTTGCTGAAAAAGTATTATGCAATTAAAAGATAATTACATTTAGCTGGCTTAATATCTCTCGAGTTTAGACTGTTCCCAACAAGGCAATTAATTTAATCTTTTAGCAATTTTTCTAACGCACAGTGAAAATGTTCGCAGTTTGATTTCAACTGGATTATGGTACATAAATCGTAATCAGTATGTTATATTTGGTGCCGGAAAATATAATTTACGTTTTTAATGTTTCCGGAACTGGAAATTGGAAAAATGATCAAACTCAGTTCTGACCCCTTCAGAATTAAACCGTTTATTACCTAAAAAATTGGACAATGACTAACATTAATAATACTCACATGGAGTAATATCTGGAATATATGGTGGGTAAGATAGAATTTTCATAAGACATTCGGTCACCAAAATTTGTGGGTTAATGCGTTTTTTTCACCTGTTTTAAATATAATGACTTCATCAAGTCCCTAATATTATGCAAAAACATTATCCAGTTAGACAAATAAATGGTTTTATCTCATTATCAAATTTAATAGCATTAAAATTTTACTTTTATCTACCTCCGCATATATTTATTAGTGAAGTTCGGGATGAAATCCGTGATTTGCGTCGGATACGGTTCTTGGGGCCCCAAATGCAGAACGTCTAATTAAAGCTGAGAAATTTGAAATGTTAAAATATTAATCGAAATTAAAGCATTGCATTGTAATTTGGTGAAGCCAAATTGGGTTTCGGAATGACTTCATTACTAAAGTAGTTTGGGCCGTTTTTCGTGTGTAAATGTCTCGCTATTGCGTTATCGTTATTAGAAATGAAGTTCACAAACCTGGGGTCTCTGCGCCAGATATCTTCGCATTTAGTTAACCGATCGTAATTTAGCGATTGGGTTTTGTTATTTTTTTGTTTTTATTTTTATTTCATCGACAACGAATAATTAACGGAAACTTGCACAGATTGCAGTTTATTTAAGATTATGGAACGTTTCTATTCTTATTAATTTTGTTAATATTCTGGTTTCGAGTCTTTTTAGGATCCGTTGTTTCAACTTAATTAAGCTATTTTGATTTCATTAAGTCATTTCGTATCTTCGTTATTTTAACGTTTTATTTTTTCTTTTTTGATTCAATTCGATAAATATATTAAGTTATTAATGACAATAATAGAAATAAAATTCTAAAACATAGTTAAAATTTTGCTCAAAACTAAAGTTAATTAAAATGTTTTAAATTATTCAATTTTAATGTTTATATTAATTTAATTTAATTTAAAAGTTCAATATTATATTAATAATTAAAAATTCATTCGACTCTACACAACTAAATTAAATAGTAAATTTATAATTCTCGTTTAATTATGTATGTAGTTTAATTTTTTACTCTGTGTTAAAATATGTTAAATTTTAAGATATTTTTACTATAAACTATAAATATTAAAACTAAACCTAAAATATTATATGATATGTTTAACCTAATTTATAAAATATATTTAAAATTATCTTGTTTTATTTTATATAAAAATGAAATGTGTCAAAATAAATTAGAACAAATATAAATAATAAAACTGATTTTTGACAATTTAATTAAAACTACCTAAAATCTTTTAATTTATCAAATATTAAAGCTTCTATAAAATTCATACAACATTTTAATAATATTAAAAGATGTTTCTAGACTAAAAAAATGTTTTTTAATTTTATTAATTGTTATATGCAGTAAATTTCACTCAATTAATTTATAAAATAAAAAAAATAAATTTAAAATTTATTTTGTTTAATATTTTTATATTTAATTTATATAATGAAATGAATGTGTCAAAATAACTTTAAAAAAATTAAATCTCAAAAAATATAAATAATAAAATTGATTTTTGACAATTTAATTAAAACTACTTAAAATCTTTTAATTTATCAAATTTTAAAACTTATAAAGTTGATTCAACATTTTATTAATATTATAAAATGTTTCCAAACTAAAAAAATATTTTTTATTTTTTTTCTAAGTTTTATAAATTATTATAAATTCAGTAAATTTCACTCGTTTAATTTAGAAAATAAATAAATAAATTTAAAATTTTTCTTGTATAACATTGTATTTTATATAAGAATGAATGAATAAGAATGAAATGTGTCAAAATAAATTAAAAAATATATCTAAATCTTAAAATATATAAAATATAAAACTGATATTTGACAATTTTATCAAAATTGCTTAAAATCTTTTAATTTATCAAATATTAAAGTTTCTATAAAGTTGATTTAACATTTTAATATTGTATATTTTTAACCTAAAGAATATTATTTATATTTAAATTTTTAAACTTTTATTAATAATTATAAATTCAGTAAATTTTATCCTTTTAAATTATATAAATAAAAAACAAATGAAATGTGTCAAAATAAATTAATAAAAAAACTAAATCTAAAAAATATAAATAATAAATCTGATTTTTGACAAGTTAATTAAAACGGCATAAAATCTTTTAATTTATCAAAGTTTAAAATTTTTTAAATTCAGTAAATTTCACTCAATTAATTTATAAAATAAAAATTAAAATTTATCTCGTTTAACATTGTAATTTACATAAGAATGAATCTTAAAATATATAAATAATAAAACTTGTTTAAAATTGTGTTTTATATAAAAATGAAATGTGTGAAAATAAATTTAAAAAAACTAAATCTAAAAAAATATAAATAATAAATCTGATTTTTGACAAGTTAATTAAAACTGCTTAAAACTTCTATAAAGTTGATTTAATATTTTATTAATATTATAATAATTTTTTATTATAGTTTTATTAAACATTATTGAGTAAATTTCACTCAATTAATTTATAAAATAAAAATATAAATTTAAAATTTATCTTGTTTAACATTGAATTTTATATAAAAACGAAATGTGTCAAATTAAATTTAAAAAAATATTACTCGATTAAATTATAAAATAAAAAATAAATCTCGTTTAACATTATGTTTTATAAAGAATGTGCTAAATAATGAAACTGATTTTTGAAAATTTTAAATAAAATTACTTAAAGTCTTAATTTATCAACTTTTAAATCTTCTATAAAGTTGATTTTAATTTTTAATAATATATGATTTTTCTAAGAAAAATATTTTTTAAATTTTTAAATTTTTATTAATTATTATAAATTCAGTAAATTTTACTCAATTAATTTATAAAATAAAAAATTATAAAATTTATCTTGTTTAACATTGTATTTTATATAAGAATGAAATGTGTCAAAACAAAGTTATTATTTTATTATTACTATAAATATTTCAAATTATCAACTTTTAAATCTTCTATAAAGTTGATTTTAATTTTTAATAATATATGATTTTTCTAAGAAAAATATTTTTTAAATTTTTAAATTTTTATTAATTATTATGAATTCAGTAAATTTTACTCAATTAATTTATAAAATAAAAAATTATAAAATTTATCTTGTTTAACATTGTATTTTATATAAGAATGAAATATGTCAAAACAAAGTTATTATTTTATTATTACTATAAATATTTCAAAATACATTTCTAAATCAGTGTAAATTTAATTAAGTCTAAATTAAAAAATAAAATCTTAATCCTAAAAATGTTTGTTATTATAACTTTGATTCAAAAGTGTAAGTGAAAATTATTATCTGAGGTAGAGAGTAACTCTCAAAAGCCCAATGCACCTTTGATAATAAAAATAACAGTAATCGACTGAAAAGTTTGTCGATGTGCTATTATGTGGTGTTGAAAGTGGATAATGAGGTCTGTAATGGTAACCCTATTTCAAGTTTTGAGGATCAACGACATAATAAAAGGAACTATAAAACAGCTATTAGTCGCCCTTTCCTTTAACACGTACAAGCTACAAACAAAACCTTAGACACCACTGGACTAACCACTTCGCCTCTATACAACGTACTACAATAGATAAGCCTTTTGGCGTAGAAAATTTTTGATACAATCGGCAAAAAATTACGGTTCACACAAAAAATTGTTTTACGTTTTCAATCGTTTGTCTAGCCGATAATTAAGGCCGCAATGCTTTAATTTGTCGTAGTTCACCCTTATAAGATAATTTAAATAAGTCAGCAGTTAGTCTTATTTAACCGTTTAACACTATTATCTTCCTTACCAAAATAATATTGTTAACTGAATACATTTGCATCTGCTACGGAAGATTTATTACACACGGATTTATTATTCTAAATATCAGCCAAGTAATTAAATCAATTTTTCATTTTATAATGAAATTAACTCCACAACGAACTCTTCATAATTTTAGCCGTTTTGAATTCTCAGCGCCCACCGCCCTAAACGGTTTTGTTGGGGTGATATTTATTTTTTTAAATGCGTTTTCTCTGATTGTACATTTGAGGTTTATTAAAATATTTTCTCCGTGCGGGGCGAAGAAATTGAAAATCCATTGTTTTGTGTTGTCCATTTGGTACGCGATATGTTGTCAGGTCGTTGCTGGAATTTTAAAATTGAAAACTGTTGGAAAACTGAATTCCTGATGGACAAAATTAATTTTTAATAACATCCTAGGAAACGGAAGCGAAGGCCAAGAATTATAATATCTGGATTATTTAACATGTTTAATTACGTTCTTGAACCGTCATATGCTGCGTCGCAGTTGGTGGTAAAAAATCGAAGTGGAAACGTTCTTAATAAATTAAAATGTTGGGCAAATGACGTTTTCAATTACAAAATGCACATTGCCGTTTTGTTTCAGACACAGGCCCCAAAATAAATTCAATTTCCAGTGGTTATCGTTAGAATATTCGCAGGTCATAAAATTAATTTCCTATGTTTATAATTTTGTGACATGTAAAATATTGTTAGCGACCATTCATTATCAATCATGGCGTAAATTAAATATTAATTCAAACAAATTCGATTCAATGTCACTTCCTTTTTCATCATTTGGGCGGAATATCGTTTTATATAAAACATTAATCATCAAATTATTTCTAAAGAAATTCCATCAATTTAGTTATTATTTATTTTTAGATTAATAAATTAAATTCTATTTAAATATTTAATATTAAAGATTGTAGGAAAAATATTTCTGGTACTGAAAAGTTGAGGTATTTTAATTTTATTTATTTATTTACTAACCAAATCATTGTGAAATTAATATTTTATTATTATTATTATAAAGTTTTAACATTAGATAGAGTAGAGAATATGGACTTGTTGAAAACTAGGAGATAATTTCGACTGTACTTAATTTAAAATATAGAATTTGAATTTTCAATCTTGTCCTAGGAAATATATTATTTTAACGTATGTCTCTGACTTTATATCATTACATAGTATGATTATTGCTCATTTTATGGTGCAATTTTTAATCATCACATTTGCTTATATGTGATTCAAAATTTAAGACTCTTATCTCAAAAATAATCATTAAGGAAGCCCTATATAAATGTTGGAAAAATGGATTTTTCTTAATAGCATTAAGTCAAAGCTAATCAATGTCAATTTTACATATAAATATATTTTTTTTCTGTAATAAAATCTTATTAGAAAGAAAAAGAATTTTTTCTACATGGAATTTTTCTCTTAAATATACCAAATAATTGTGAAATTATAATATTGTTTGTATTATAAATATTTAATACTAAGAGAGTGAAAAATATGGACTTTAAATTTTAAGACATAGAATTTAAATTTTCAGACTTAACCTAGGAGATATATTATTTTAACTTATATCTTTAACATTATATAATTACTAAGTTAAGCAAAGCTCATTTTTGGTGCAATTTTTTAATCTAACATATGCTTTTATGTGATTCAATATTTAAGTCTTATCCCTAAACTAATCGTTATGGAAAACTGACTTTATTTCATTACACAGCAATATTATTGCTCATTTTTGGTGCAATTTTGTAATCTATGCGATATACTTTTATGTGATTCAAAATTAAGAGTCTTATCCTAAAATAATCGTTATGGAAAACCTATATAAATGTCAACGTCAATTTTATATATAAATATATTTTTACCAAATAATTGTAAAATAAATAACATTGTTTGTATTTATGATATAGAATTTCAATTTTCAAACTTGTTCTAGGAGATATATTATTTTAAGTTATGTCTTTAACATTATACAATTACTAAGTTAGATTTTTACTCATTTTGTGGCCCAACTTTTTAATGCATCATTTGTCTTTATATGATTCAAATAATTATGTTTATTATTATATAAATGTTGGAAAAATGAATTTTTCTTAGTAGCATTAAGTACATTAATGTCAATAATAATTGTATATGTAAATATATTTTTTAAAGTAATAGAAATAAAATCTTATTACAAAGAAGAAGATTTTTTTCTATATGGAATTTTCCCCTTAAGTCTAGAGTAGAAAATATGGACTTTACTGTTGAAAACTAAGGAGGAAAGAAGATAATTTTAACTGTGTTTAATTTAAGATATAGAATTTTAATTTTCGTACCTGTCTTAAGAGATATATTATTTTCTCTTATGTCTTTAACTTTACATCATTAGAGAGTAAGATTATTGCTCATTTTTGGTGCAATTTTGTAATCTATGCGATATACTTTTATGTGATTCAAAATTAAGAGTCTTATCCTAAAATAATCGTTATGGAAAACCTATATAAATGTCAACGTCAATTTTATACATAAATATATTTTTACCAAATAATTGTAAAATAAATAACATTGTTTGTATTTATGATATAGAATTTCAATTTTCAAACTTGTTCTAGGAGATATATTATTTTAAGTTATGTCTTTAACATTATACAATTACTAAGTTAGATTATTACTCATTTTGTGGCCCAACATTTTAATGCATCATTTGTCTTTATATGATTCAAATAATTATGTTTATTATTATATAAATGTTGGAAAAATGAATTTTTCTTAGTAGCATTAAGTACATTAATGTCAATAATAATTGTATATGTAAATATATTTTTTAAAGTAATAGAAATAAAATCTTATTACAAAGAAGAAGATTTTTTTCTATATGGAATTTTCCCCTTAAGTCTAGAGTAGAAAATATGGACTTTACTGTTGAAAACTAAGGAAGAAAGAAGATAATTTTAACTGTGTTTAATTTAAGATATAGAATTTTAATTTTCGTACCTGTCTTAAGAGATATATTATTTTCTCTTATGTCTTTAACTTTACATCATTAGAGTGTAAGATTATTGCTCATTTTGCGGTGCAATTTTTTAATCCATTAGTTGTCTTTATGTGATTCAAAATTAAAAAAGTCGTATCCCAAAAATAATCATGATGGAAAACCTATAGAAATGTGGAAAAATGAATTTATTTTTTTTAGTATCATTCAGTACATTAATGTCATTTTTATATATAAATATACTTTTTTACTGTAATAGAATTAAAATCTTATTAGAAAGAAAAAAAATTTTTTCTACATGAAATTTTTCTCTTTAATATATCAAATAATTGTGAAATAAATAATATTGTTTGTTTTATAAATATTTAACTTCAGAGTAGAAAATATAGAATTTACTGTTGAAAACTAAGAAGACTAAAACATACATATACACAACATCAATTGTGTTTAATTTAATATATAGAATTTCAATTTTCATACTTGTCTTAGGTGATATATTATTTTAACTTATGTCTTTGACTTTATATCATTAGAGAGAAAGATTAACATTTGATTATATGTGATTCAAGATTTAAAAGTTTTCCCATGGAAAACTTATAGAAATGTGGAAAAATGAATTTTTTTAGTAGCATTAATTAGATTAATGTCAATTTTATATATAAATAAATATACATTTTTATTGTAATAGAATTAAAATGTATTTAATTTATGGTATGTATTTAATTTATTTTTTCTGACTTTATTATTTCATATTGCAAACTTATTGGCTTTTATATGATTCAAAATTTAAGAGTCTTACCTAAAAAAAGAATCATTATGGAAAACTTATATATAATAATTTTTCTAGATGGAATTGTTTACATAAATATATTAAATCATTATGAAATAAATATGTTTATCAAAAATGTTTAACACTGAGAGAGAAAAAATATTTACTTCCATATTGCTAAAAATTTAAAAAGCTTCCCTTAAAAATAACCATTATGGAAAACCTGTATAAATGTGGAATTCTTCTTAGATGTTTTAAATAAATTAATATCACTTTTTGATATGGAAATTATCCTTTGTCCTATAACAGAAATAAAATCTTACTGAAAGGAAACTTAATATATTTTCAACTTGGAATTTTTATATTAAACGTCTTTTCTATTATAAATATTTAACACTAAGAGGGTGGAAAATATCATCATCACTGAAACTATAATTTTAGAATTAATAAATTTAAATGCATTAATATTTATCTAATGCTATAAAATTTTATTACCTTTTTAATATATATATATTTTTTTTAATTGTGTAGCTCTTTTTGATGTTCGCAGACCCTTGAATTTTTTGATTATTTTAACTGCACACTGGGTTATTTTAAATTTAGTGTGTATATATGCAAACGGAAATTTCATTAACTAAGTAAATACAAATTAAATTAACAGTCTGTTAACATTTTATGTAAATTTCTTCATTAATGTTGTGCGCAAAATTTGGTTAATTGCATTCTTTTATATTAAAACTAAATTAATTTAAGATTACCTCTTGATTTTATTTAAAATAGATACTTCACTCATTAAGTTTGCAGTGAACGTTAAAAATATACGAACATTAAAACCACCAATTACGACCTTTATGAATCTCGACTGTTTGAATTACTGAAAATTAATTTTCGATCATAGATAAATTACACTGTGTATAAATTTCATTACTTCCCATAATAATAAACCGTCCCCGATAATAAAGAAAAAAAAACTATTACTCCATAAACTTTTTATTCGTTTTAATCAGTATGACTCGAGCTTTTGTTAATGATTATAAACGACAGCTTAATATAATAAAAAAGTTCCTAAAAGTTGATGTTTAAGTTTATGATTGATAACACGTAATAAATAAAATTACACATAACTAACATAATAACTCAATAAAGCTGCGACATAACTTTCGTTGAAAGCGTCAAAAAATGTCGTGCGTGTAAATTAACTGAAGACAAATATGTATATCTTGAAATTCTGCAGATGTAAGATAACACGGGATTAGGTGGGAGGCTGTGCAGTATTATGGTGAATGTGAATATATAAGATAAATATTGGATTAACATTATATGCAACTATTTAGAAGTTTCTGGTAGTTATACTTTAAGTCGGAAACGGTTTAGAGAAAGGGGAACTTCGCAACGATAGCAACAGCGTAGGCGGCAACGGAGACAGTACAGCATTCGAAAATCGGTCAGCATACGTAACTTACTTACTTATCGCTTTAAGGTCTGGCGATTTCTTCAAATGCGAATTGTCCAGACAAAAAAAAAATGGCCCAGTGTCCCGTCGAGGGAACGGCGGGCGGTCCACGACATTTTTATTTCCTTTTCCATTGCTCTCCCCGTGATACTAACTAACCCTTAAATGTTCTACAGCTGTAAAGGATTTCTTTCTAACTTTATCCCCGGAGATGCAATATTTTAACCTGTGTCTCTGACCTCACATCATCGCTGGGCAAGATTATTGCTCGTTTTTGCGGCGCAATCTTTTAATTTAATATCCGCTTTCATGCTGTTCAAAAATTTGAGGGGCTTATGTGAAAGGCTTGTGTAAATGTTGTGCCATATTTTTATTCTAACAAATGTTACTTACATTTTACTGATTTGAGACGGATATAAATATAGGAACTTTAATTTTCAAAGGGATTTTTAATGATTAAATCTGTGTTATTTAATTTAACTAAAACTTTGTATAATATCCTTTTTGTAAAGATTAAGGCTTTCGTCACCATTGTTTTCATATCTACATTTGTTCGGGTTTATAGGTCGACATTTGTTGGAATTATTTCCTGACGTTTCGCTACCACGACTGGCTAACATCTTCAGAGATCTGATTTTGTTCGTCTCTTTGACATCTGATTGACAACTTAGACGACTGATGTTCGAAAGATTTCGTTCTCTTCGTTGGCCGTTCATATATAGTTAGCAATTTTGGTGTTTTTGAGCACTGGTGTCCATATTTCAATGTTTCTTCTTTTCTGTTGAAGTTGTTTCCGTGTTTATGGACTTCAATTGCTTCCAAAAAGGTATTTGGTTCTCCTTCTCCAATTCCATTGTGAATTTGATATTGTTATGTTGAGAGTTTAGGTCTTTTAACCAATCTGAAACAATTTTTTATTTGTGTTTGAGATCGTTTTCATGTTGAAACACATTTATTAAGAGCTTCATTTCTTTAATATATGGTAGCAAATTGTTGTTTAATATATCCTTGTACATAAATCAATCAATCACCAAAAGAACTGGAACATCCCCATAGCATAATTGAATCACCACCATGCGGATATAACAAACTTTTTCTGTAGTTGTGTCCCATCATTTTTTATAAATTTCCTTTATGTTGGGTTTAATTTCAGTTGACCATAAGATTGGATTATTTTTTGATATTCGAATTATTCAGTTATCGATCGATCTTTCAAATTTTTCATTGACTAATATGAAACAAGTGCTATTTGGATCATTAATATTTAGTATTATTTATCAACAAACAAAATGCTAAGATAAAAAATAGTTGCCAATGATCACTTTGGTCTTATCATCATGTAAATTTACAAATGTCAGCATCGTAAAAGATGTTCACACAATCACCTTTCTGAGTCATGGCAACAACAAACACTTTCTCATTATTATTCAAACAAATTTGTTGCAATTAAAAACATGCTTATAAATTGTACATTTATTTGACAGGATCAAGTTTTGGTTCTTACAAGGTCAGTGATCCTATCACAGAAAAATACATTTTTTAAATTATTTAATGATTTTTATTAACAAGGCAAAATTTAGTAAGTTTACAAATTTATTGCAAATTTATCTTTTGTGATAAGATTTCCTTAACATTTGCAATATTTTAAAATAATTAAAAATTAAGATCAGACAATTTCTGATGAATTTACGAATGAGTAAATACAAAGACATTGATTGACTTTCATGCCAAGTTAATTGTATTAAATATCATTTATATATTTTCAAAACCAACAAGACTTATTCATAGATATATTTAATGACTTTATAGAGTGATTTAAATTTAAAACACTACTAACAAATTTTTTCGTAGCTACCACATGGCCAGTTTCTTTAAATTTCTAATCCTAGTCCCCATTGAAAGTTTTGTATTACCGATATATACTTTTCTACAAGAGCACTGATTGCGGTATATGCCAGAATCTGCTTGAAGGTCCCTCCTATCTTTAGCAGATCTGAGACTATGTTGAATCTTCCTTCTTGGTATAAAAACAGTATGGATGTTTTAATATGATTTTTCCAATTCTTTCGATAACTTTTGATATATATGGAAGAAAAGCTTTACCAATCGTGGGCTCACTAGGTGGATCTTAATTATATATATCTCATTATACGATTTATTTCTGAGCACTTGTATCCGTTGGTCTGAAGTGTTCTTGTTCTTCTGCGAGGTGGTATGGAGCACATATCCTTCTGGCTCGTTTGGTTAGCGTTTATGTAGATACCGATCAGTGTGTGTAGGTTTTCGTTATACTCTATGGCCTAAACGTTAACCCCCTCTTTTTTCTAGGGCATCCAAAAAGATATTTGGTTCTTCTTCTCCAATTCCATTGTGAATTTGATGTTGTTATGTTGAGAGTTTAGGTCTTTTAACCAATTTGAAACAATTTTTTATTTGTGTTTGTACAAATCCTTGTACATAAATCAATCGATCACCAAAAGAATTAGAACATCCCCATAGCATAATTGAACCACCACCATGCTTCACTACGGATATAACAAACTTCTTCTGTAGTTTTGTCCCAGTAGGATGTTTAACATAAGCAGAACCATCATTTTTTATAAATTTCCTTCAAGTTGGCTTTAATTTCAGTTGACCATAAGATGGATGGATTATTTTTTGATATTCGAATTATCCAGTTATCGATTTTCTTTCAAATTTTTCTTTGACTAATATGAAGCAAGTGCTATTTCGGTCATTAATATTTAATATTATTTATCACCAAACAAAATGCTGAGATAAAAAATAGTTGCCAATGATCACGTTGGTCTTATCATCATATAAATTTACAAATATCAGCATCGTAAAAGATGTTCACACAATCACCTTTCTGAGTCATGGCAACAACAAACACTTTCCCATTATTATTCAAACAAATTTGTTGTAGTTAAAAACATGCTTATAAATTGTACATTTATTTGACACAGTCAATTTTTGGTTCCTACAAGGTCAGTGATCCTATCACAGAAAAATATATTTTTTAAATTATTTAATGATTTTTATTAACAAGGCAAAATTTAGTTACAGTTTACAAATTTATAGCAAATTTATCTTCTGTAATAAGATTTCTTCAACATTTGCAATATTTTAAATTAATTAAAAATCAAGATCAGACAATTTTTGATGAGTTTACGAATGAGTAAATACAAAGACACTGACTTTCATGCCAAGTTAATTGTATTAAATATCATTTACATATTTTCAAAGCCAACAAGACATATTCATAGATATATTTAGATATATTTAATGACTTTATAGAGTGATTTAAATTTATAACACTTGGGATTTCGAAAATATGGCAAAGTAAATATTTTTTATAACTCTACTAATTTTTTCATAGCTACCACATGGCCAGTTTCTCTAAATTTCTTAATAATAACGATTGACTTATTTACCTATAAACTCTTAGCCATCTCTTCTTGTTTTTCTCGGTCTTGATAGTGCTGAATTATAATTTTTCTTACGGTTTCACTTCGACCAATGATTAAATGTTAATATAATAAGCAAAAAATCTCAGTAAAGAATCGACTTAAATTCACAGAGAGCAATGAAAGACCATAAAGTAAAATGTTGCTATAATTTTGACCACTGAAAAATAAATAAGTTTAAAGAATAAAATTAGATTGATCAATTGCATAGTAGACATAACAATAACAAAAAAAATAATAAACATTATAGATACTGGTATTTATATTTTTAATATACTTTAATAAGTTGCTTTAATTATGGACACTACTGTAAGTCGATTTAGCATTTTACGTGATGAAACGTTGAAAATGGTTTTCAAGAACACGCTATAAATAGAATAACATGTTTTTGGTAATAATCATCCAGTTACAGTTAAAAATAAACAATAACAAATATAAATATGATGAAAGCCATAAAATGGAAAATATTTAACCACCACCATCAGCACCACATGTGGTTATATAACAGTCGTAATTCGACTCACAGCAGAATAAACAATTAATGGTGATGGAGACCTAAAATATGTAGTTTTGTCTTAATTAATTGCCCATTTAAATTTGCAATAATTATGTTCACATTAACATCATGCACTAAATGCTTTACAATTTGGCCCCTATTAACCTAGATTTCGTAAAGATCGTTTACCGCAAACTTCGATTAATTATTTCGCATATAACGATGTGAAGATTAGACAATTTAAGATAAAGCAAAGATTAGAAAACCTAATCGGTTAAATTAAGAGGTTTACGAAATTTTAACAGCAAATTCCGCTGATTTATTACTCTCGGAAACTGTGACCTTTTAAACCCGAAACTTACTTGGTAACTCCGGGGTTTTAACTTTAATACAATTTTATTTAATTTCTGCCACTAAAATCAATATTAAAAATTCTCAAAATAATTTTATTTGAATATCAAATGCATATTTCTTTGTCGGACCATATTGTGAATTATGCACTGGCACGCTGCATAACCACATCTAATCTAATCCATTTTATGTGCACATGCAATTCAGAAAAATTAATTTACTGAAAGGACATTAGGGTTTTTTCTTACGCGCGTTCGAAGATGGCCATACTAATGTTAGCGGCAAGTTGTAAAACGGGAAAAAGTGGATTTGATATATTTGTTTTCCCATAACTACAACAAACTATAATAGAAGATGGAAGGAAAAAGCTGTTGTAAAAAATAACTAATATGCTTAATGTTCTTGAACTGTAAATGTGGGATTATATTTATGAAAATAAGAGAAGTAATGATGCTCATTTCTTGACTCTCGGGAAGTTATTTGCGGTATGCAACAGATATATCCATGTAACTGGAGTCTTATAGGGGAAACATAAAAATGGATATTACAACAGATAATTCGATTAAATCAGAACTTCGTTACGATAGGATATTTGAAATTACGCAAATAACTGAGTGAGTTTAATTGCCTCCACCAACGGATTTAATGATCTATTAACCGGCAATATGTTGTCAATCACAAGAACATTTCCTTTCCGTTTTGGTGATGTTAATCACGGATTTGTGATGATTTATTTTATGTAACGAATGTTCCCCAAATTGTTCCTTAAATTACCATAATCAATATTAATTGTCATATTAATTCCCGTGTTTTTCAAGGTAAATTTTAAGTTACAGTTGTGGACAGAGAAGTAGCACAAAATTTAAAATTAAACATTTTAAATTTGGCTAAAAAATTTAGAGTAGTGGTAGCTACAAAAAAAATTTGTCTGAGTTCGAAAAACATGAAAGAAAATCGATAACTGGATAATTCAAATATCATAAATTAATCCAATCTTATCAATAACTGAAATTAAAGCCAACCTGGAAGAAATGGACACATAAGAGTGAGTAGTTTTTAGAGACGAGTCTAAATTTAATTTATAAAAAAATTGTTAAACATCATAAATGTTTGTTATACACACAAATAAACATAGTGGGAGTTCAATTTTGCCATTAAATATTAATTAAATTAAATATTTTAAAGAAATGAACATTTAGGGTGAAAAATATATAATATTTTATAAATAAGTTTCTATTGTACTTTCGGATTGACTAGAGACTCAATAATTACATATGCAAATATTGCACCAATTTATTTGATAATTAATCTAAATCTCTCATTAAAGTTTTACGTCCACCTCACCAAGAATAATTTATTGTTTAAGCGTTGGTTAATTTAATAAAGCTCAAACTTACCTTTAATAAGGTTACTTCGGGTTTCCTTGGAGTTTCCCCATCCCTCAAAATAATTCAAACATGAGTTAATAGTTACAAATTACTATCCATTGTTCTGAGGGCAAGTTTCAGTTTAAATAGAACCTCAAGGTTTAAATAAACAGATATATGAATTATCAGATGTTATTATACAAACAGTAGTAATTTTTGATCATTTATTGATACTGATTTATTTAATCAATATGAGCATGATGCTTTGATGATGTTTAAAGTATCATATAACCATCTTCTCACAGTCCTTGAACTAATTTCAGCAAGTCCCATTTCTTCCAGGTTGGCTTTAATTTCAGTTGACGATAAGATTGGATTGTTTTAGAACTCAGACAAATTTTTTAGACCAATGATTAAATGATTATAATAAGCAAAAGACCGCTAGTTAATCATTTATTTAAATTCACATAGAGCAGTCAAAGACTATAAAGTAAAAAGTTGCTATAATTTTGACCATTTTTTAAAGAATAAAATTAGATTGACCAGACACAACTATAACAGAAAAACAATAAACGTTATAGGTACTGCATCCAATTTAATAGTTTGATAAGTTCCTGTAATTATGGCCACTACTGTAAGTTAATTATTTCAGTATTAGTTGCTGAATCCTTTAAAATATCGTAGGTAGGTAATACATGTGGTAGTGGTAGAAACATGTTTAAGTTTAAGTAATAAATACTTAAAAACTTTGCAGAAAGAACCGAAATAATTTAAGCACGTAGAAATCTACTTTGAAAGAGAATTAAATATCCATATTTAAAGGAAAGTTTGGAGAGTGGAAAGTGTGAGAGTGGAATTCAGATTTATTGTAAAATACCCTAAAATATCACTCTAAATTGAATTTAATGAGGGGAGGAATAAGTAAACTCTTTTTGGTTTTGAACGAAAAATTTATTGCCTGAATTAAGAATGGCTCTGTACACAGAATATGCATCACATATAATTAATTTCTTTTAATATTAAAATCGTCCAAGAAAACCCATTATAAAAGGGGAAATTATACATTCCATTCACAATTTTTGCACCCTATTTTAATCGAGTGTATTTTAGTGGTTTTTGATTTACAATTTCTTTCACACAAACTGTTTAATATGTAAAAATAAAAAGCCGCAACAAAAAAAACTAAATTAATATGTAAATTGCCAATATGTATATTGTACAGCATAAATAATTAAACTAAAACGCAAGCTTTTATAGGATATTGTTAATTGAGATTCAAAATTGGTAATTTAAATAACGTGCCCGTATTATTTCAAATTTCAATTCTAATTAATGCAATCACGTAAAAATGCAAACAAAGTTCATGAAATATCCCCACATTCGTTTGCTTGGGAATTGGCAAATATGTAAAGTCACATTTTCGTCTATCTACATTAATATTACAACATTTCAAAACTCATGAATATGTAAACTAAAGTGTATGTGTTTTTGTCATTTTCGGCTAAAATCTTTCTCACATTTATGATTCTTTGTAAATTTTTGCACAATACAATCCATATTTGTCTCACACTGATAAGATTTTGTACATCTAAAAGTCGTCAAAGGAGCACTTATTTGTTATTCTCGCACTTGGCGTATTTTAGAGGCATCATTTTTAATATATTTTATCAGTCTAAGAGAAACGCCCGAAATTATATGCAGATTTTATTTCATAGTGACAAAAGAGCAAACCACTGCTTATTGCTTAAATGTATAACACCTAAATGCTAAAAGGAATACATGTAATTTTTAAATCTAGTACATACCTTTGTGACTAGTTTTATATATATATATATATATATATATATATATTTAAATTTATTTGATATGCCTTCATAAATTTATTTTTAAATGTACTTTGATACTACATGTTGTTGTAAAAAAAAACATGAATAATAAAATATGAATTATTTATTTAAATATCAGTAACAAAAATTATAAACAATAACCGATTTAATTTTATTGAACAAAGCATTAATTTATTTTAAAAATCGAATACTTTTTTAACTTACATGTGTAAATAAATATTAAATGTACAATATAAAATTGAGTTTTCCAATGTTTACCTCACATTTAGTAAATAAACAATTATTATATAAACTAAAAGATTTTTCAAAATTATTATTGCTTCGTCGTGCTTGAAATTCATTTCTTCTCTTTGTTGTTCTGTTATAAATAAATAATAAATATAATATAAAGTTGTTATGTAAAGTAAATAATTTATTTAACGTGGAAAATGCTAGGAAAGCAGCTATTGAAAATTTATGTAGTTACATCAACAGTATAAGCACATCGCAATTGTAACTCTCTGCTAGTCTAGGCTGGCACCTGATGGCAAGCATTACCGCATCACCACATTCCGCTTCACTATTTCATGTGCGCACCAAGCATAGGAAATATTGCATTATACATATACGGACAAAACCCCATATTTACAACAAAACACCTTCTGTGAGCCCACCACCATATGGCCAAAACCAATAAATAGATATGATAATGCCACAAAACTTTATGGCACACAAGAACCTTTTTATTCTCCTTGGATAACAATCACAGTTTAAATTAGTGAAGCCGTTTAATATTTTACAAAACAGTTCACACACTTTGTCATTTCACACATTTTGAGAATTATCTTCACAACTTTGTGTCTATTGAATACTTTATTTATTAGCACCACTGAATTTTGTAGTTCATTTAGGGAATTATTTTCAAAATACATTTTTTTCACCATACAGCATCACTTACTTTTGTACTTACATTCAGGGAATTACTTTCAAAACTTGGTTTTTATTGAATACTTAACTTATTAGCACCACTGAATTTTGTAGTTCATTTCTCTGTGTTAGCACTACTTACTTTTGTAAACGTAATTTGAAAATTATTTCCTAAATGAACTACAAAATTCAGGGGTGTTAATAAATAAATTATTCAATAGAAAGAAAGTTTTGAAAGTAATTCGCTGAATGTGGCTACAAAAGTGAGTGATGCTTATACAGTAAAAAGAAAAAATGCATTTTCAAAATAATTCCCTAAATGAACTACAAAATTCAGGGGTGTTAATAAATAAAATATTCAATAGAAACAATGTTTTGAATGTAATTCTTTGGATGTGACTACAAATTGAGTGGTGCCAATACAGAGAAAAGAAAAAATGCTATTTGAAAATAATTCCCTAAATAAACTACATAATTTAGTGGCGCTAACAAATAAAATATTCAATAGAAACAAAGTTTTGAAAGTAACAGGATGTGACTACAAAAATGAACTACAGAATTCAAGGGTGTTAATAAATAAAATATTCAAGAGAAACAATGTTTTGAATGTAATTCTTTGAATGTGACTACAAATTGAGTGATTCCAATACAGAGAAAAGAAAAAATGTAATTTGAAAATTATTCCCTAAATAAACTTCATAATTTAGTGGTGCTAATAACTAAAATATTCAATAGAAACCAAGTTATGAAAGTAACTAGATGTGACTACAAAAATGAACTACAGAATTCATGGGTATTAATAAATAAAATATTCAATAGAAACAAAGTTTTGAAAGTAATTCGCTGAATGTGACTACAAAAGTGAGTGGTGCTAATGCATTTTCAAAATAATTCCCTAAATTAACTACAAAATTCAAGGGTGTTAATAAGTAAAATATTCAACAGAAACAATTTTTTGAATGTAATTCTTTGAAAGTGACTACAAATTGAGTGATGCCAATATAGAGAAAAGAAAACATGTAATTTGAAAATAATTCCCTAAATAAACTTCATAATTTAGTAGTGCTAATAAATAAAATATTCAATAGAAACAAAGTTTTGAAAGTAACTGGATGTAACTACAAAAATGAACTACAGAATTCAGGGGTGTTAATAAATAAAATATTCAATAGAAACAATGTTTTGAAAGTAGTTCTTTGAATCTAACTACAAAAGTAAATGGTGCTAATACAGAGAAGAGAAAAATGTAATTTGAAAATAATTTCTTAGAATTTAGTAGTGCCAATAAATAAAATATTCAATAGAAACAAAGTTTTGAATGTAATTCTTTGAATGTAACTACAAAAGTGAGTTGTGCTAATACAGTGAAAAGAAAAAATTCATTTTGAAAATAATTCCTTAAATGAACTACAGAGTTCTGGTTTACTAACAAATAAAATATTCAATAGAAACAATGTAATGTACATTATAAACTTGGTTTTTATTGAATACTTAATTTATTAGCACCTCTAAATTTTGTGGTTCATTTAGGGAATTATTTTCAAAATATTGTTTCTATTGAATATTTTATTTATTAGCACCCTGAATTTTGTAGTTTATTTAAGAAATTATCAAATTACATTTTTTTTCACTATATTACTGTACTCACGTTTGTAGCTACAATCAAAGTACTTCTTTCAAAACACTGTTTCTATTGAGTATTTTATTTATTAACACCCCCAATTTTGTAGTTTATTTAGGGAATTATTTTCAAATTACATTTTTTTTTTTCACTGTATTACTGTACTCATATTTGTAGTTCAATTAGGGAATAATTTTCAGAGCACATTTTTTTTATTTCCTCTGTAATAGCCCCACTCACTGTAATGAAATATATTACAAAATGTTTAATTTTAAATTTTGTGCCATTTTTGTAGCCACCACTTTATTTCAAGTATTTAACATAATTATAACGAACAAATTAAATCTGAATTAAAATTCTGGTGACGATTAATTAAAATTTATTTAATTTTGAATCTATTTACAAATGCGTGTAGGTTTAATGAAATCCATCTCACTTATGGTACAATTTTCGCAAACATAAAATTTCCAACAGCCACAAATTACCCCTAAGATATTTTATGTCAACTCTCAAGTTCTTAAACTAAGTTTTGAACATCGCAATATCTTGCGTTCTGCTAATAAAACCCCCTGACAGGGTAATCATAATTATTTAAATATAGTAATTTTCCGTGAAAGTACACCCAATTTGACGAATTCAATTTCCACCGGAGGGTGGATAATTTAATTATCTCAAAAGCCACGGTGAATTTGCGTGAAAAAATATTTTGATTGAATATCAAAAAATCGCACGTGGCCATGATTAAATTTATATTCTGGCAAGGCGGAAAACTGTTTTAATGAAATTTATCAGATTTTATTGGTCCTCTGCGAACTTGCAAAAATCTTATATCAATTTTCGGGCTTAAAATATTCAATTTATTCCGCCTAATAAGCCACTCTGCTTTCAGCTACTCTTATCAAATCAAATAGATTCAATAAACGATAAAAATGAAATTTCCTATCCGTATTACGCAATAATTCGATAAAATTTTGGTAATGCTAAAAAAAGGAAAACGGTGTGTGATCGATCATTAAAATCAGACGCGCGAAAATTTTTGATGGCGGAATTAGGAAGAAGTAATGCGGTAATAGAAAAACCCTCGAAGGCCCCGGGGCTAATCCTTTAACTTATTAAAAGTTGGGTTAAAAACAGTTTGTCGTGTCTAAGGATTCGAGGCGGCACATAAGACAGAGCGACTCTCCATCACAGCGGTTTTCAAACTCGCTCAAATTAACTCACTTTTAGCCCAGCCGTCACTCTTTCAATATTCTTTTCTAGTCCCACCAAGGGATTAACAAAAACATGCAAATTTATATTAAAATACGATAGAAAAGTTTTATCGCAAAGTAACCCCCGCCGATTGCATCATAACGGCTTTTCCATCTTTCTTCAATCTTGAATTTCGAATGTTTAGTAAAAATACATTTCGCCCCGGCCTCCAAATTTCCACTCGTAAATTAAAGCGGACCCGCAAAACTTTTTAATTTGTTTTATATTCATATTGTCATATTTACATAAGAATTAATAAATGTGATTAAGTTCATAATGCTTCATGTATTAACCATGCTAATCTCTTTACACATTATTAACAATTAAAGAGAAAACTTTATCTTTGTTAAAGCTTTATCTAAACAAATACAATATGAAAAGAATTATTTATAAAATTTTCTTTTTTGTGAACAAATATTTGTATTATTTTATACTTTCAGTGAGGAGAAACACTCCAGAAAAGAGGGAAATAATATTTAACATAAAACACCGAGTTCTAAATATTGCTGACATCGCTAAAAACTTAAGATGCTCCTGAAAAATCATTTACAATGTTATTAACAAATATAAACAACACATTCAATTGAAAAACAATAAAAACACGTCCTAACAAGTCCTTTATAATCAGACAAATTGAAAGAATCAATAAACGAAATCCTTTCTGGCCATCTAGGCAAATAAAAAATGAATTAATTGAGTCATATAATGTCAATGTGTCAAATAGAACAATCAGACGTCGATTGAATGAACAAAACTTACAAGAATGTATTTTAATAAAGAAACCATTGGTATCAAAAAAGAATATTCGAACAAGACTAAAGTTTCCAGAAAAATATATTAATTATCCTCTAATTTTGGAAAATAGTACTTTGGAGTGATGAATAGATGATTTTTATACATGAAAATGATCCAAATCAGCGTCCAAAGTTGTTCAAAATTGATCAAAAAATAATCCTGTCGACGTTTTCGATTGGCCAGGGCAAAGTCCGGATCTAAATCCAATTGAAAGCTTGTGAAACTAGATGAAGTCTCTATTAAAATAACAAAAAACAATTTAGATGAATTGAAGAGTCATTGAATTTAATTTCAAAAGACCGTTGCCAATATTTTATTGAGTCTATGTCTTGCCATTTACAGGTGGTTATAAAAAACATAAAATATTATAAAATAGATTTAATTTAACTAGAAATTGTTTATATTTGGATACAAAATTAATAATTGTATAAATCTGATTATTATTTTAAACAAAATTATAAGCTTATGTTTTTTTTTTTTTTAATTTTTGAATAATTTTTGAAAATAGACGTTTAAATTTTGTTCTAAATATTAAATAAGAACGCTCCTGTATAATAAAACACCAAATCTATATAAAAGTGACTTATAATTTTCATTTTAAATCCCTTTAATGAAATACAACGTGATTACGAGATAATTCGATTTAACGCAATTAACCCCAAAAACTGCCTGCAAAGAACTTCATGCAAATATGCTAATTCGTGCCTTCCTCCCATTTTTATATCTTAATAAGATAGAGGAGGAGTCGGGCACACATCGATAAAATTTAATAAAATTTTCTTGTGAACTAAGTCCGTTTTAGGGTTAGCACCGGGTGAAAATGATCAAAAGGGGGAAAAGGGATAATATTGAAATCGATGGGAATTGGTAGTCATCCGTATATTTTATTACACCATTAATTATTGTTGATGTGACGATTTTAAATTGAGGGGAATGAATTCCTTTAACTGTTTATCAAACGGCTTTCCAGGGTAACGTAAGAATGCATTACCTGAAGATAATTTTTCCAAAATATTTTGGACGAAATATCAATAATTCAGAAATATTTATACTCAGTGAAGCTTGATACAAAATTAATAAATATAAGAAAGACACGAAATGTGCCTTTATATGTATGTATTATTCATATTCATATTTCTTAATTGTTACAATAATAATACATCAGGTTAATCTTTAAAATAGAACAACGCCAGATACTGTTAATTTGCTGGCAAAATAGGTTAAACCTCTGCCTTAACCCTTTCATAAATTTAAGCGTTCTTGCAACTAAATACTCTGACGTTATTCCACATATTTGACCCGACCATCCCCTTTGTAGAGTTATAGCTGAATTATTACCAATAAAAACCAATACGCAAATGAGCCGGATTAGAACGAACTCACACCCGATAAACGTCAACAGATTTATTAACTAGATTTATATTATAAGTACAAACTTAAATGTTTGGCTTTCTGACGACCTTCAATTATTATGTAAATCATATGTATTAACTGTGGAAGATTAAAGTAATAACTTTTATTACACTGCTTGTCAGTTCAAGTGGATAATTTGAATTTCCCTGTTTTATTTTGACAAGTAATATTATTTTGAGCATTTCAAATTTATTTTACTATTTACATATTTAATAGACAAAGAAATAAATAACAGTCCTTTTCTTGTAAAATTTAGCATAATATTTTTAATAATTTTAATCAGTAAACGACTGATTCCACACACAGGTGAAAATTCGTTGGTGTTTAATGAAATTAGGCACGTTTGAAAAAAAAAGAAATAATGGAATAATCGGTTTATGTTCTAAAAACATAATGGCACCCAAGTCACCAGAATATTTGTTCAAAATATAAAACCCTGACCAGAATGGACAGATCAATTTAAAATAGAACAATCCTGTAATTATTGAATGTGATTGAAAATAGAAATATTTTGTTATAGGTGGAGCATTTCAACCAGAATTCGCAGAACCTCTAGTTAATCTGTCTATTCCAGTGGGACGTGATGCGATCTTTCGATGTAATGTTCACCATTTGGGAGGATACCGGGTAAGTTACAAATCCACAATTAATATTATGCTAAAATCAAACCCAACATTTACAAACTTGTATTATGCAGTCAGACAGAGCAACGTCCCTTCATCTAATCTTATTTAATAACTTATGGCTGTTCATATATACACAATTAACAACCTAAATACCAAGATAGATTTAGCTAAATCCAACGAGTTGTTTCACACGTGAGTGGCTGTCGATCTGCTAGTTAAACAGGATAATTAAACAGGTATAATTAACCAAGTCTAAATTAAATCAATAATCGCAATTAGTGATAGTAAATAACATAAGTTCTTGGAAATAGTTCAACAGTTCACAGCACATGCAATTACACCAACACACATACTATATTTTGTTATATGTCATTAAATGTTCAATTCGTTTGTCAAACTATACTTAATTCAAATGTTATTAAAATTCTTTGCTGGATAATCAAATTGGAAAAATAAAAAAGGGATTTATCTTAACTTATCTAACGACTGTATGACCTAAGCCAGGAATAGCAATTTGTGGCAAAATAAACATTTTTGAAAAGGAAACAAATGATCAAATTAAAGCAAATTCTCTGCACTTTCACACCATAACCATAAAATATTGGTCAGTCGAAGAGTATCGTGGCTATACCTGCATTTTTGATAAAGATCAACCAGGTTGTCCAAATGAACCACAGAAATGGTTGGAAAACTTTTAGGAATCTCAGAATGTTTTAAGAACTCGTTTGATTATTAAAAAGCTTTCCCTAAAATGAAAAAATGTTTAAATTGCTTTTAACAACGATTATTTTCCATGCCCAAATACAAAACAATGAATGGATAGAAGAAAATTTGGTTATAATCATGAGGTCATTGCTAAAATTAATACCTATTTTAAATTATTGGATAAATCATCTTTTTTGGAGGAAATACAAAAGATATATTTAAAAAGTAAAATAAAAAATTCTTGTCAAGCTCATGTAGCGGTCATGAAAAAGAATTAATAGTTAGCCAGTAGTTTCTCACAAGAGTAAGATTTTGATTAAATAAAATAAAAATTTAAATGTTGCCTCCACTTTCTAAGAGATCTAAGGATTGTATGGCAGCCTAAGGTACATAAAATATTGTCAATGTGTTAAGTTTCAATCAGTGATAAAATACATGATTTTGAAAAGGAAACAAATGGTTAGATTAAAGCAAACTCAGCAAAGTTTATGAAAGCTCTGCACCTTCACTAACAATCATAAAATATTAGACAGTCGAAGAGTAAGGTGTCCATACCATCATTTTTGATGAAAATCAACCAGGTTGGCCAAATGAACCACTTTAGAAATGACTGGAAAACTTGTAAGTGTCTCAGAAAGCTTTAATAATTCATTTAGTTAATAAAAAGCTTTCCCTAAGATGGAAAAATGTTTAAAGTGCTTTCACATCCACCATATTAGCCTGACTTAGCACCCAGCGTTTATTTCCCATGTCCAAATACAAAACAATGAATGGATAGAAGAAAATTTGATTGTAGTCATGAGGTCATTGCTGCAATTAACACCTATTTTAAAGAGTTGGATAAGTCATATTTTTTGGAGGAAATACAAAAGATAGATTTAAAAATCAAAATAAAAAATTCTTGTCAAGCTCATGTAGTGGTCATGAAAAAGAATTAATAGTTAGCCAGTAGTTTCTAACAAGAGTAGGCTCTTGATTAAATAAAATAAACAATTAAATGTTGCCTCCACTTTCTAAGAGGTCTAAGGATTGTATGGCAGCCTAAGGCCCATAAAATATTGTCAATGTGTCAAGTTTCAATTAGTGATGAAATACATGATATTAAAAAGGAAACAAATGGTCAGATTAAGGCAAACTCAGAAAAGTTTATGAAAGCTCCGCACCCTCACTAACAGTCATAAAATATCAGACAGTTGATGTGTCCATACCAGCATTTTTGATGAAAATCAACCAGGTTGTCCAAATGAACCACTTCAGAAATGTAAAACTTCCAGGCACCTCAGAAAGCTATTAAAACTTATTTAGTTATTAAAAAGCTTTCCCTAAGATGGAAAAATGTTTAAATTACTTTCACATCTACCATATTAGCCTGACTTAGCACCCGGCGTTCATTTCCTATGTCCAAATACAAAACAATGAATGGATAGAAGAAAATTTGATTCTAATGATGAGGTCGTTGCTGAAATTAATACCTAATTTAAGGGTGGGATTAATCATATTTTTGGAGGAAATACAATAGAAATATTTAAAAGTAAAATAAAAAGTTTTTGCCAAAGCTTTGTAGTCGTCAAGAAAATGAATTAATAGTTACTCAGTAGTTTCTATCAAGTGTAGGAACTGGATTAATTAAAAAAATATTTAACTGATGCCTCCACTTTCTAAGAGGATATGAAATAATGAATGGACAGAAGAAAATTTAATTCTAATGATGAGGTCTTTACTAATATTAATAATATTTTAAAGGGTTGGATCAATCATATTTTTGGAAGAAATACAAATGATAAAAAGTAAAATAAAAAATTCTTCTCAAGGTCATATAGTCGTCATAAAAAAGAATTATTAGTTACCCAATAGTACCTATCAAGTATAACTTCAGTAAAAACATACTGCACTCACCGGAAGCAATTCATGAATGATTAAATTGAAATGATGGCGATAACATGAAATACTGGGGCATTTGTCCCGGATCCACGTTACATAAAACATCAAAGATTCGAAAAGAAACCGAATAAAATCCTCGGCTCGCACAAGTAATTTAATATGTAAGAGACGAAGTGAAGAGGTCCGGCCTTTTTATGGATATGGCAACGACATAATTTATCTGAGCCGATCATCAAGTGATCTGCAAATGTGTTGTAATGGGCAGAGACGTTTGTTTTTATTAGTCGTGCAACAGGTAGATGAGATTTAGAGAGGGCCCTCACTGAATCAATTTGTCAAAAACAGGTTCATCCCCGTTCGAGACTCGGCTTGAACTTGCGCTTGATGTAAATAAAAATGATTGTGACGTTAATTTATGGTTGTCGGGCTTTATTTTAATACATATTAAATTGTACAATTAAATTGTGATGATGTTGGATTGCGATAATTGTGGACGGGACGTGCACACCTGAAACCACATCAAGGGTAGGGATTTTCGTTTTTAATTGAAGCAGTAGTAGATCAAATGAAACGATTAAAACACTATTACATTTGCAACAACTAAATAAATTACGCATACATTTGCTCGGATTACCACCTTTCCATTATATTATCATTACAAAAATATTAACATGGCAATGAAAATTTAATGGAAATAGAATATTACAATCAGTTACCAATTTATACCAAGGAACACATAATATAGTATACACCAGGTATTTAACAGGAACAAGTTAGTATTTATATATAATTTATAATATAAAAAATATTTAATTAAAATATTAATTGAATATATAAAAATAAAGGAGTCTAAAGACATTTAAAAAAGAACAATTCTGCTTAAAAGTATTCATATTAAAATATTGATCTTTTGTCTTCACAAACCCTATACAGAGTGTTCCAAATTGATTGATTTTAGGTGCTTCTTGGACCTGAGGAAATCTGAATCTGGAATTTTTTAACACATGAGATAAAATTAATTTTTGTTGATAATTGAGTTGATTTTAAAATTATTTTTAATGAAATAAATTTCTAAAAGTTTTGAAATGCAATACAACTTTTATTTCATAAAATATATGTGAATTTTTTTTAATAAATTTTTTAAATTAAAAAAATTATTTAAAATGGGGGGTATACAAATGTGAGATTAAGAAATGAAATTTTAATATTGCTCTATCTATTAATCTAATTTAATGTTATAAACAAATAACTAAAATATAACTGCTTAGTTACTATATATATCCGTAACAATGTTTAACAATACAGGGTCATTACAACTGTTTTCATTGAAACAGTGGTCTTATGCTTTTAAATTAAATAATTGTCTTAAAATATGAATAAAAATAAATAAAATTTTTAATAAACATTGTTAATTTTTTTATATATAAAAAATAATTAATTAACTTAACTAGAAAATTATAATTTTCTAGATAATTTCTTTGGTTAATTTCAAAATTCTTTTAAATACAATTTTTATATACTAAAATATTGGATGAATTCACCATTTTTTTAAATGTTAAAACTTAAAACACAAAGTGTGAGGTTAAGAAATGCTTTATTTTGTAAACAAATAACCCTTAATCTTTTAAAATAGATATTATTAAAATATAAATAAATAATAAATAAATTTGAAAATAATATAACACATTTTTATAAAAAATATGTCGCATCCACCATTTTTATAAAACTGTATGACGCATTCACCATTTATGAAATATGGCGCATTCACCATTTTTTAAATGATAATAGTACATAAAATGGTGAATTCACAATTAATAAATGATATTATAATACTGCTTTCTCTTTATAATTTAGACACTTTATTTACTATTTTAATATAATAGACTTTTTTTAAGGCAATGAAAATGAAACTTTAATTATAAATGTAAATTTTTGTAGATATTTCAGAATATCAGAGGTTGGGATTAGGTTTTTAACTTCAAATACTCTTTCTGGTTTGTAAACAGTGAAACAACCAAAACCTACTACTTTGGGACATCCTGTACACATACGAAAATCAAATGTTTTACATTAAATAATAACCTTTGTAATGAAATAAGGAATCGTAACTTTAATAAAAAAGAAACAATGTTTTATAATGCATTTGTAAAGGAAAACTTAATTAGTTTTTATAAATTGATATTTGAAAAATGAAAGAACAATTTATGTAGCAGAAAATAATAGAGCAAGGTATAGTCAAAGGAAACTATAAAAAAGTACAAAAGAATTTTTATACCTTACTAATTTAATTTAAACTAAATTTCAATTTAAATGTGCAATTTTAATTTAATTCATAAAACTCACTGCAATTCATAAAAATGTGCTTTTCAATTAATTGAAAGGTAACAGTTTCATTTTTAATTACAAGTTAATTAAAACACTTCAGAAATATTTTAGTTATTACTAAATTACAGAGAATCATAAAACAGTAAATTAAATTAATTTTGAATTATTTTATATAATATAATTATGATGCATTAAATAGCATAGATTAAAAAGTTGATATATGAATGTGGGAAACAATATTCTCTAATTTTTAAAATAATAGATAATGTAAATGTGTACTTAAAGTATAATATAATATTAATAAATTAAATTCAGAATATTAATATTAATATTAATTTAATGATACTAAATATCAATATGTATATTAAATTTAAACAGATTATAAAGTATGTGAAACTAAATAAAAAACTACATTCAAACCATTTAAATATTGGTTGGTTAATAATAATTCAATAATTCAAACAGAAATTATATTAATGATAATAATTAATTGGTTAAAATATTAAATACATGTATAAACAAAATATCTAAACAACTTATTTATTTAATTTAATCAAATATCCTTTTTAAAATTCAATATCCAAACAATTAAGATAAATAAAAAGATAATAAATAAGATAGTTTACGAAAAGTGATAATAAATGAGAATTAAATATTATTAATGGGACAAAAAATAACTGATAATTGGTGGGTGAATTTTTTTTAATCTCTAAAGCTATATATGTTCATGCTGTCTCACGAAGAAGCAACATACCTTTTCTATTGACTAAAGAATCTCATCTTTGAGTAAAATCTTGCTTGGGTTAAGACTTTTTTAAATACTGCTCCAACAGATTTATCAGTGCCTATCAGTTTAAGCTTTGAACTCCTAAAGCAAATTGACACAAAGCACATTTTAAGAAGAAAAAAAAATGCCTTAAATATGAAGTAAGAGAAAAATAAACAGCATAGGTAGAAAGAGCACAAAAAGCTTTAAAATAATATTTACAGTTTAATACAAAATGTTAAAATAACATTTGTATTAAAGTTACTTGTGTTATCTGAAACCAGTAAAGATTACACTGCAGAGGAACCAATATATTCAGCATTGGCTAATTGTAACAATTCCTACAAGAAAACGTATAAATGAAGGTAATTGGCCAACGTATTTTATTTCAATGTACACTTGGCAAATATCCTAACTAAACTCGTTAAACAAATTTACAATTCGTTAAATTGAAAATATTTATTGTAATTACCGGAGAATAACCCAGTTCATTTGCTTTAAGAATCTCAAACAACCTTTGAATAAATATAACCTTGTTTTTTTTTTGTTTGGTGAGTTAGAACAAGGTAGAATGCAGCTCCGACATAAATAAAATATTATAATGCAAGATTCGGCGTTATAGATATGTCAAAAAATTGAAATAGGACATTGTAAAGTTATTTTATACACTCATATACTTGGATATTATGGAAGATAAAACAGATAAATAGCTTCCATTTTTCCTTTATGTTAGGTTGTATTGTACATCTTTATTTTAATCCAGGCGAAATTGATGCGATATAATTGAAACCACACGATAATGCTTTTAAAATAAATTTATGTATTTCCTTACGACCCTATACGAACGAAAAGGGAAAATATTGATGAATAAAGGAAAAAAAAATAAGTAAGTTGAGAAATGAACAATATTAAAAGTAAATCTTGGTAATATACGTCTAATTGGTTTCAGTTTTGAATCGCTCGGTCGTATTTTACCATACATTAAAGAAAATAATTGAATCATATATCTTGCGCATCGATTTTCTCTTATTGTTAGACATGTTACGTACACATGTAATTTGGGAATAGATATATTCTAAGTGGATAAATTGTCAGTAAATTAATCGTATCTCTAGTTCGAGACAAACGTACTTGAACCCACTAATTAGTCTTATCTGTATAAAGAATAAGAATTAACATAAGTTTTCTTAAAATTTCACTTAATTGGAAACATTGGAAGCAAAATAATGCAATTTTACATTATTTTAATGTACTGAACAAATGATTCAATAAATTTAAAACTTGTTCATTCAAATTATGAATTAATAAACAATATATCTAGACTTATTAAATATTATTTTCTATAGAAACATGCAATATAAACAATTCTTTCATTATTTTTCTTGAGGTTCATTTCACATGTTATTGAATCTTCATGTCAAATAAAAAACAACTAATGAAATAACAATAACTGACAATTTATTCTTACAATTACTAAATATATTCTAATGCCTATAATAAAGTGTGTCAAATAAGTGAATAAAAAATAGAATAAAATACAAAAATTGTCCATTAAATCCCTATTTTTATAATTTAATTAGTTAGCTTAAAAAAATCATTGAACTTATTACAGCTTATTTCTAGAAAAAATAGAAATTATAGACAATTCTTTCATCATCTGTTTTGTCTCCCACTTGTTTCACATGTTATTAGATATTCACGACAAATTAAAAAAACAGCTAATGAAATGACAATAGCTGAAAATTTATTCTTACAACTGTTTGACTAACTCATTTTACTCAGTTTTTTGGCTTTGATACTTCAAAATAGTCTATTACTAAATATGTTACGTTCTAATGTTTATAATAAATATTGTCAAATAATTAAATAAATAGTAGACTAAAATACTAAAATTGCCCATAAATACCCCATTTTTACGATTTAATTAGTTAGCTTAAAAAAATCAATTTATTATTTTTTAATTCTATAATGAATAAAAATGATAGACAATTTTTTTTATTATCTTTATTATGTCCTATTTGTTTCACAACTTATTAGATATTCACGTCAAATTAAAAAACAGCTAATGAAATTACAATAGCTGACAATTTATTCTTACAATTTATTGACTAATACATTTTACTCAGTTTTTTTGGCACTGATCTTTCAAAATAGTCTATTATTAAATATGTTCTAATGTCTATAATAAATTGTGTCAAATAATTGAATAAATAGTAAATAAAAGGCTAAAATTGTCCATAAATTCCCCATTTTTATAATTTATTTAGTTAGCTTAAAAAAATCATGGAACTTATTACATCTTATTTCTAGATTAAATAGAAATTATAGACAATTCTTTCATTACCTTTCTTGTGTCCTGTTTTATACATCTTATAAAGAAAAAACAGCAAATGAAATGACAATAGCTGACAATTTATTCTTATAATTAATTGACTAACTCATTTTACTCATTTTTTTTTGGATTTGGTACTAAATAATTGAATTGAATAAATAGTACAATAAAACTAAAATTGTCCATAAATTCTCTATTTTTATAAATTAATTAGCTGTATTAAAAATACAATCCCTTGAGTACATTAAAAAAATTTTAATGGAAAATATAGGCAACTTTAATCACTAGAATAATTTTTAAGCCCCAATATCAGTGTGATGTATAAAACAATGTATTTTACATTTAAATTTTCAATAGCTCGAAGGTATATGTTTACTTTATCGAAAATGGTTCAAACTTGATGGAATTTTTTTTATATAATTACATTTTTGTAGTTGAGATGGAACCAATTCTAAATTACTTAATTAAAATGTGCTAATTATCTTTTATATAAACAACAACATTCTTCTTTCAGTTTATAGTTTGTAGAATCAATTCAAGTCTTGTCAATGGCAGACATTAAAAATAAATAAATAAAATAAATTAGAAATGAACATTTCAACGTGATAAACGTTTGTGTTTGCGCAAAGGACTATGCCTGGCACATTAGGCAAATATATGTTTAGGATATTCAGATGAATAATTCCGAAATGACCGCAGTGTATAAATAAGTAGTGTGCGTGTATGAGTAATGATGAAAGGTTCATAAAACGAGGGGGTTACTTTGTAAACATGGTAGTCGTTCGGTCTGGAAACAAACGCATATTGGGGGCAGTTTAGACGAGCATCTGTGCCCCATCAGTTGTCCGGATTGATGAAGAGAAGCTGAGCAGCACGCAGCTCAACGGAAGTAATAATAGTGCAGATATGACAAATAGCCAAAAAGCGCCACAAACTTGGGATCATTTATAATACACACAGCTGCGAAGTATAGGTCGCGTTGTGACCGATGGTTTGGAGCTTGGCTCCTTGCTTCCACTACCCTTTCGCCTGCTGCATTGCCTTGCCGTGCCGGGGCCGAGGCTCCGGCCGATCCGGACCGTTCCGATGCGGAGGGACACATCTCGTGATGTGTTGGCGATCAAAACTTTCCTCAGACACCGTGAGAAGTGTCTGTACTGATTAATCATTAGCAACTATTTAACTTTATTGTTGTATTTAATCATTTGTGATTTTACGATATTCTACAATCTGATTACAAGCTTAATCGTCTTACAAATTCTATAAAGAAGCCAAATCGGGTTATATTTAGAATTTAATCAAAATTTTCTTAGTGAAATATTTAATATAAATAAAATCCCATCGAATTATAATTTTATAATTGATATTTACCATTTATGTAAATGTTACATATATTTTTCTGAACTGAACTGTACGTAAATATAGCAACCTTAATTTTAAAAGGGTCTTTTATTGATGTGTATTAATTAATTTATTTAATTTTTGTTTTATCATTTTGACAAGTCTACATTCCTTCAAACTTCTCAAATTGGTCTCTTGTGATGAGTTCATTTAAGTATGTAAAATTTTTATGTCGAATTTGTTTCTCCATGATTTCTATAGGGTTAATATCTGGAGACTGGGACGGACAAGACAAAACATCGGTGCTTTGGTCTTTTAAACAATCCGTCATAATTTTGGATTTGTGTTTGGGGTCGTTTTCATGTTGAAAAGGACATTATTTCTTCAATATATGGAAGCAAATTGTTGTTTAATATATCTCTGTACATAAATCAGCCCTAAGGGGGCCTACCCCAAAAGAATTGAAGCATCCCCATAGCATAATTGAACCTCCACCATGTTTGACTGTGTTTAATAGAAGCAGAACCATCATTTTTTTATAAATTAAATTTAGACTCGTCATTAAAAACTCCTCATGCTCTTCTATGGTCCAGTGAATGTGATACCAAGCAAGTCAAAATTTAACCTTCACATTTTCAGTAGAAGCCAGTTTTTTCCTGGTACCCCCATCCCCTAACCATATTCTCACAGTTCTTAAACTAATTTCAGCAAGTACCATTTCCTCCAGGTTGGCTTTAACTTCAGTTGATGATGAGATTGAATTGTGTTTTGACATTCGAATTATCCAATTTTCTTTTTTTCAAATTTTATCGTAGCTACCATTTTTCTAATTTCTTTATTTTTTTTTTTAAATATGGGAAACGATTGCCTTGTTTAGATGTAAACTCTTAGCCATCTCTTCTTGTTTCTCTCTGTCTTAGTAACGCTGAATTATGTAAGAAGTTGCTATAATTTTGTCCATTGAAAAATAAAAATGTAGGCAATTTTTTAAAAAATAAAATTACTGGCACCAATTTCAAGTAGTAGAGCTCTTTCTTTATATATTTTATATATACTATATATATCACCAAATTTTAAGGTGAATTGGTACACCCCGTATATGTATATGAATACAATACATATGTCAATGAAATTAAATTAAATTTATAAAATTTCAAATATTATTTTTAAATATTTTGGGATTTTAAAAATATTTTATATATAAAACTTGTATTCTGTACTTCTAAAGCAAATAAGTTGAAATATTGGGACCGTTTTAAATTTAAATATATAGTTTTAATATGGCATTAATATATTATTTTAATATGAATCAAAAATAATTGATAGTGGTTTTAAAAGTCATTTAAATTTCCATTAAAACTCTGTAATTTAAATAAGTTATATATTTATCTGTAAGATATTTATTCACATAGCTTCTTTAAAATTGATGTAATTATATGATTTTATTTTTTTATTTAGATTTATTGCACACAGAAATATATATACAATAATACACTTAGAAATAAAAAATAAAAATGATGGTTTCTTTTTGTTTGTACGTATTATAATTCTGTTAGTAACTTCCTCGCAGCAGTTTATATAAAATATTAAGAAAATCTCACACAGAAATATCCGTAACAGCAGCAGTCAACGGGAATTTCAATATGTACATTGATATTTCATTTATTTATCTCCGCTACGGCTCATTCGCGGTTGATCTGCAGGTTGGAGCAGATGTTCAGCCATACTTTGCCGGCATATCAAGTAGGTTTGACATATGTCTTTGTTTTTGGTTTCAGGTGGGATGGGTTAAGGCGGATACAAAAGCGATCCAAGCGATCCACGACCACGTCATCACCCACAATTCACGGGTATCAGTGTCCCATAGTGATCATATTACGTGGAATCTTCATATCAAGAATGTGCAGGAAGAAGACAACGGTCTCTATATGTGTCAAATTAACACCGATCCGATGAAAAGTCAGGTCGGTATGATACTTTTATGTGCTCTTTGTTGGGAAGTTGTTTTAAAGGATGTTCTTGCTGCCAAATAAATATACCAGCACAAAAAAAATAATTTGAACACAAAGTGATCTTGTAGAAACTACTTTAAATTTCAAACAAAAATGTTTAAAACAATAGATACAATTGTTAAAATATGATTGAAACAAAATTTAAGTCCTAAAGTGATTTAAAATTAATGGAATAAACAAACTACAGAAAATTTTGTGTTAATATCAATATAAATTACAGAAATTATTTAATTAAATTATCACAGTTTATAAAAGTTAAAGTGTTAAGTTTTAAAATATAAAAATATAAACTATAGAAATTATTTTACTAAACTATCACAGTTTATAAAATTCAAGTTATAAAGTTCAAAAGTAATTTAAAGTTACCATAATAAATAAACTACAGAAAATTTTATGTTAATATCAATATATACTACATAAATTATATTATTAAATTATCACAGTATATAAAAATTGAGTTAGAGTAAGGTTTACAAACATAAACATTGAATTACAAAAATTTTAGATTTGTCATCAAAAATATTTATAAATACATATTTTATAACAAAGTAAAGTTAAAATGTGGTTAAAACATAAATTTTAAAAATTAAAATTATTTAATAAACTTACGAACTAATAATTTAAGTTCAAAAGTGATTTAAAGTTACCAGAATAAATAAACTACAGAAAATTTTGTGTTAAGATCAAAGTATATTCTATAAATTATATTATTAAATTATCACAATTTATAAAAATTGAGTTAGGGTAAGGTTTACAAACATAAACAATGAATTACAAAAATTTTAAGTTTTATCATCAAAAATATTTATAAATACATATTTTATAACAAAGTAAAGGTAAAATCTGGTTTAATCATAAATTTTAAAAATTAAAATTGTTTATCAAAGTAATGTACTAAATATTTAAACTACAGAAAATTGTGCGTTAAAATATAAAAATGTAAACTATAGCAATTATTTTATTAAATTGTCACAGTTTATAAAATTTAAATTAACTTAAGTTTTACGAATATCAATGACAATGAATTACAAAAATTTTGTGTTTTATCATTAAAAATGTTTATAATTTATAAATACATATTTTATGACAAAGTGAAGTTAAAATATGATTAAAACATATTTTTTAAAAATTAAAATTGTTTAATAAACTTAGCTAACTAAGTTAAGTGTTACCAAAATAAATAAAATACAGAAAATTTTGTGTTAATATCAATGTATATTATATAAATTATTTTATTAAATTACTACAGCTTATAAAAATTGAGTTAACCTAAATTTTACAAACATAAACAAAGAATTACAAAATTTAGGTTTTAACAAAATATTTATACACCATATTTATATACCATAATTTATTTAAATTAAAAAGTGATTTAAATAAACTACAGAAAATTTTATTTTAATATCAATGTATACAATATTAATTATATTATTAAATTATTACTGTTTATAAAAATTTAGTTAATAAAAGTTTTACAAACATAATCAATGAATTACAAAAATATTTATATAACTATTTATAACAAAGTAAAGATAAAATATAATTAAACCATAATTTTTTTAAATTTAAAATGTTATGTAAATAATCTACAGAAAGTTTTGTGTTAATATCAATATAATCTATAAAAATTATTTTATTAAATCCAGTAACAATAATTATTATTATTATATTTTTTACAAATAAAATACTTATTTTAATTTGTAACAATAAATAATTTTGAAAAATCTTTTCAAGAATAATTAATATGAACTATTCTTATGTAAAAATATTATTTAATTTGTAAATATATAATTTATATAAACACAATATATCTTGAGGAACAATGTAAATTTGAAATGAATATTTTCGTGCCTACCAGATGTCTTTTCTCAGAGACATTTAAAATGAAATTTTCAGTTTGTATTAAAAGAAAATATAGGCATAGAAATGCAAATACGTTAACTGCCATGCATAAAAAATCTACATTTAGAAATAACAGAGAAATTGAGTAAAGACGTTTTTTTTGTTGAATGTGCACACACCCACATACACCGTAGGCAGCTTGGAGACGAAGTAAAATAGAAATAGTTTGAGGGAGTTTTCAACTGCTTTGATTATATTCAGGCGGCCATTTTTATGTTTTCTTATCGCTTAATTAGAAGTATAAAATTTAAACAGCATTTCATTAAATTCCCGTGAAAAGAAAAACTTTTTCGGCGTGAAAGTGTGAAATTATACGAAAGAAAACAGACGGTTTTTTTTTTAATTTTACCTGAGAGAACCGCCGACAAAACGTGAAGGCGAAAATAAATTAATGTGTGGGCTGATGGAAAATAAACCGCCGAAGTTAAACAAATACATAATTGTTGCTACTGAAGTCCACTTAGGAATTTAGGGTTAAATAAAAATAAACACGCGATTGGAAAATGTTCAAAATAATCAGTTGATCGAGGGTAAATGATTTAATGTATTTGATTACGCGCCGGACATTAAAGCGTTAAACTAAATAATGTAGTTGGTTTTAAAACCATAACGTGTAAATAAATTTACCTTTGCAAATACTTCAATTAATTAAAAAGGTTACAACGAAATTAAAAAACGTATAGTAGTGGACTCAATCACATATAATAATATATGAGGCATCAATCAGATTTGTTTGTGGTGGTAATTTTTAAATGGAATTCCCACGAAGGAAAAACATATTTCAAAAGTTCATTTTTTATTCACAGAAATGTGTACGTTATACGGAGTGTCCACTGATACTGAACTGATTATTTTGGCACCACATAAAAACAAACTAGCTTAAATGTTAAGAGCCTCAATTCTAAAACGTCGATTGCCGCAATTCGCATTATGACAGAGAGTGTAATAACTTTTTTATTTGATTTTGTGAAGCGGTAAAAACTTTCTTAAGGCACAGAATAAATAACTATAGAAGAATGAGTCCGTCTGTAGTGTGCTTCAGGCACTTTTTTGCGTAGAATCCGAGACTACTTTCAAAGAATATTGTCATATTTAGATTTGGAGATTATGTACGTAATTTTCTTATTTAGAATGACAGCCATAACTGAATGTGTCTTTAAAATGGAGGATAAAATCGAGTTTCTCAAAATGTAGATTTTTTAGTAAGAATAAAATCTATGAATATATATTAAAAATGAAGTAATCAGTTGCATTCTCTATATTCAACATAAATAATTAACATTAACATTCTATAAAAATGTCATATTTAAGGTGATTTTTTTACATACTAAGAAAAATAATAAAGTTATAGTTTATCAGAAATTTATAATTTTCCCATGAGAATTATTACAAAAAACCTAAATAAATTGGGGTTAACAAGAGTATTTTTTGTAATAATACTATATACTATTAAATAAATAATAAATACGGTTAAAATAAATAATAAGTAAAATTCTAGCAGCAAAATTATTTTTGATAATGTATTAATCACACTGAATATATATTTCATTATAAAACAGAAAAAGATATAAAAATTTTAAAATATATATAATAATATTTTAAATAAATTTTATATAAAAATATAATAATAACTATAATTCATTTTATAATAAACACCAAAAATACATAAATTTAAATATGCAGGAATTATACAAAATAAATAATAAGTAATATTTTAGCAGTAAAAACTTTTTGGTGAATTTAACTTTATTCTGTAGGGATAACACTCTATATACATTTCATAATAAACACCAAAAAATACACAAACTTAAAGATTCCGGAGTGATAGAAAATGAATAATATTACTCTTTATTTTATAAAAAAGTTAAATATGACTAAA
This sequence comes from Aethina tumida, assembly GCF_024364675.1. Lineage (NCBI taxonomy): Eukaryota > Metazoa > Arthropoda > Insecta > Coleoptera > Nitidulidae > Aethina > Aethina tumida. Next base: position 13,901,007 of record NC_065435.1, on the reverse strand, counting down.
ATAAAGTAATATTTTAGCAGTAAAAACCATTTAGTGAAAATAAGCTTATTCTATAGGAATCACACTGTAGATTCATGTTATAATAAACACCAAAAAATACATAAATTTAAAGAATAATATTACTCCTAATTTTATAAAAAAAGATGAATGTGATTAAAATAAATAATAAGTAATGTTTCAGTAGTAAAATTCTTTAGGTGAAATTAAATATTATTATGTAGGAATCATATTGTACATTCATTTCATAATAAACATCAAAATATATATAAATTTAAAGATTTTGGAGTGATGAAAAATGAATAATATTACTATCAATTTTATATAAAACATAAATTTGATTAAAATAAATAATAAGTAATATTTTAGAAGTAAAAATCATTTAGTGAAATTAAGCTTATTCTGTAGGAATCACACTGTATATTCATTTCATAATAAACACAAAAAAATACACAAATTTAAAGATTCTGGAGTAATAGAAAATATTACTTCTCATTTTATAAAAAAAAATGAATATGCCTAAAATAAAAAAATAAGTAATATTTTAACAGTAAAAATATGTTGGTGAAATTAAGCTTATTCTCTAGAAATCACACTGTATATTAATTTTATAATAAACATCAAAATATACATAAATTTGAAGATTCTAGAGTGATAGAAAATAAATAATATTACTCTCAATTTTATAAAAAAAAAAGATAAATTTGGTTAAAATAAATAATAAGTAATATTTTAGCACTAACAATAATTTGGTAAAATTAAGCTTATTCTGTAGGAATCACATTGTATATTCATTTCATATTAAACACTAAACAATACAATATATAACACAATAAATAAAATACCATAATTTTAAAGATTCTAGAGTAATAGAAAATATTACTCTTCATTTTATAAAAAAGTTGAATATGCCTAAAATGAAAAATAAGTATTATTTTAACAGTAAAAATATGTTGGTGAAATTAAGCTTATTCTCTAAGAATGACACTGTATATTCATTATATAATAAACACTAAAAATACATAAATTTGAAGATTCTGGAGTTATAGAAAATAAATAATATTACTCTCAGTTTTATAAAAAAGATAAATTTGATTAAAATAAATAATAAGTAATATTTTAGCAGTAAAAATCTTTTGGTGATATTAAGCTTATTCTGTAGGAATCACACTGTATATTCAATTCATAATAAACTCCAAAAGGTACACAAATTTAAAGATTCTGGAGTGAACATTACTCTTCATTTTATGAAAAAGTTGATTATGCCTAAAATAAATTATAAGTAATATTTTAACAGTAATAATATGTGTGAAATTATGCCTATTCTCTATGAATAAATTCATTTTATAATAAACACCAAACATACATAAATTTGAAGATTCTGGAATGATAGAAAATGAATAATATTACTCTCAATTTTATAAAAAAGATAAATTTGATTAAAATAAATAAGTAATATTTTAGCAGTAAAAATATTTTGGTGAAATTTAGCTTATTCTCTAAGAATCATGTATCCTCGTTTTATAATAAACACTAAAAAATATATACATTTAAAGATGCAGGAGTGATAGAAAATGAATAATATTACTCTCAATTTTATACAAAATTTGAATATGATTAAAATAATTACTAAGTAATATTACTTACGTAACTTAGACTTATTCTGTAGGAATCGCATTGTATATTCGTTTTATAATAAAGACTAAAAAATATATAAATTTAAAGAAACAGGAGTAATATAACATGAATAATATTACTATTAATTTTATGAAAAATATATGTGTTATGTTGTTAAATAATTGATAAAATTTTAGCTGTATAAGTTTTGGCATAAAATTGTGCTCATTCAATAGGGATCACTCCGTATATACAGTACATTATGTGCACTAAAAGTTAAACAAATTAAAGATAAAATATTTTATTTATTGTCCACATTTAGCATACAATATTTCATTTTAATTATACACCATACAATCCTATTAAACAAAATTTACTTAAAATGCGTATCAAATCCAAAACCACTGCATTTACGTTTTGAACAATTATAATGATTTAAAAGGCGTAAAATTGCATAATTATACTGATAAAAATAAATTTAACTAGTTATTGCTAATAAACCTGATCTAAAGTTAATTTACTATTTAGACATTTGCAGTCTGGTTCGAATTTTATATGGTCCAATTGTTCGATTAACGAAAACAACTCACTAGGGAGATACATTGTTCACTGAAATAACATTAACATTAATTCAAAATGCCATTTCGCCAACAGCAAGTCATTTTACAATCGGAGTTATATATATAACCCATCATGTAAATAACATCTAATCTGACAAAGCGAATTGGTGGAGGTTATCTAATTACTTACTTTTCCATATATGTAGGTAAATCTTTAATCAATATGACAATCATATTTCACAATGACGCATTTAAATATTTAATGACTCAATTACAATTGAAATGGTTTCTAGACACATGAAATGTTGTTGTCTTAATCAAGGCTGAATACACTCCTATTTTTCCTCAAGACATTTTTACGGAACAGGAAAATTATTTGCGGACTTAATAACTTCAACTTAGCCAAATTTATGTTAAAACGGCTTTAGCCTATTTATTCTAAAACATGTACCTTGTAACACTAATTTATCTAGCTAAATAAATACTACTTTCAGCACTGTATTTTCTGATAATTGCTTGAATAAGAGTTAATCCTGAGTATAAAGCTGGAGAATGAATTTATATGCGAAGAAATAAATAACACAGCTATAACATTTTTGTGATCATAATTCAAGCATTAGCTAATACGAAATACTTTCTCGCAGAAAAGAAAGCAAGAAAACGGTTTTAAAACCTCATATAGAGTAATGTTATGGTATGTATACAGCTTTATGCCAAAAAATATTTTACGGCGCATTCTTAAAAACCTTCTAGTTCTCTAATACTTTATATATTAAAATGGGGATATAATGCAGTTTTAAGTCCCAGATTTGAACAAAAGAACACTTTACTTTGTTCACTTTGTTTATTGTATCGAATATCCTTGTGGATATATATTTTTAAACTGGAAAACATGTAGCTTAGGACTATTAAGGAAAATCAAAGAACAAATTGGAGAAACACCTTTTGTAATTTTATATTAATAATAGCCCGACTGAATAATACACCTTGGAGCTCCATAGAAAATTAAGTTTAGTTTAGTTTCAAATACAGATCGTCTTTATTATACGCTTCAAGTATCAGGTTCAATCAAAGACAAAGGCAAACAATTTGACGCTCCCTGCGAATACCGTTTATGAGCTAAATAAATGTCAGATTTATGACAATTTTCCCTTATAAACATACGCGATTTGCTCTTGTTAGCGCAAAAAACTTTCCTACAAAATCACTTTATAATTGTCATTTGGCAGCGTCTCGAAAAAGAAAAATTCCAAATAAATCACGGTCCCGATAGAACACGACAAAAAACACCATAAACTATCGCAAGACACGTATTTGATATTATTTTCGCAGGTCGGTTATCTGGAAGTAACGGTGCCCCCGGATTTTTCTGACGAAACTTCGGGCGACGTTATGGTCCCAGAAGGTGGAAGGGTACAGCTAACGTGTCGTGCCAAGGGACACCCAGCGCCGCACGTGCAATGGAGAAGGGAGGATGGTCAAGAAATTACGGTTAAGGAGGCCAACGGAATAAAATCACGGGGTGAGGACATGAATGTTTTACTACACGTCTTATTGTTGTCTGACCGTATTATGTCGGTTCTTTGGTACGAGTCGGATGGACAATTAATTGAATGAAACGATATTTCAGTGATGTGATTAAATTGTTGAGTTGTGACAGAATTTAACGTTTAAACGGCATTGGTGCCAAAGGTAATTATATAAAATGAAGTGTATTCACATGAGGGAAAGAGTTTGTATAAAGCAAAGAACAAAGAAAATTAAAATGCCCAATTATCCTAATAACAGACTAACGAATATACTCAATTTTTCATCCAGTTGGTTAAAAATGCTGCAGTGGACTAAATAAAGATAAGTTGGTTATTATGTTGTCGTACATTTAAACAGCAAATGTAAATTTTTACACAGTTCAAATGGAATATTTAAATCCTCTATAATTCTACGAATAACATTATCCATATAAAAATTAATTTGTATTATATATTTTTAAAGCTACGTTAATGTTCATGTAGTTAAGTAAGTTATTGTCAAAACTAACAAATATAACATTAAATATATAAATCTTTTATATATTTTTTAAGTTAATTAAAGTGGCTTTAATTTTATATAAAAATAATTGAGTTGAGCTTGACATAAATATAGGAACTTTAATTTTGAAACAAATTTTTAATGATTAATTCTGCGTTCTTTAATCTAACATTAACACAGGCAAGACACATCGATCGTTTTCATGTTGAAACAGATTTATTAAGAGCATCATTTCTTCAATGTATGGAAGCAAATTGTTGTTTAATATAATCCTACACATAAATCAGTCTAAGGGGACCTACGATAGAAGAATTGAGCCTTGGTAACGCTGAATTATAATTTTTCTTACAGTTCCACTTCAACTGTAACGGGTTACCGATGATAATTCAGTTGGTATAACCAAAGTCTTTTTGAAAGACTCGTTACAACAGGTTAAAGGGAGCGATTTAATTTTACACAAAATATTTATGAGGTTAGACTATACAATTCTTACTCCATAATTAATTTAAATATCACTAACCTTTGTTTTTGTTGAACAGATCTTCTTCAACTAAGGTGATGTATTACACTCAATACTCACACCTTTCACCAAACCGAAATATTAGATAATTTCTACTCACTGTTTTATTGTTCTTTAATTTCTAGTTCGGAATTAATTAAAACTCAATTTTAATTAACCTAACTATATTAACAAAATAAATATAAGAAAAACAAAAACAAATAAATATAAATAGAAAAAAATTGAATAATTTAAATTTACTTAAATTCTTGGCAAAAAGGTTGAACTTTGACAAACAGTAAGTAAAAACAACTAAAAGAACTTCGATCTCGACACTTGAAAAATTCGGGTAAAAATCTACCAAAATAAATGAATCCCAGAGTTTTATAAACTCGGATTCTAGGAAGGGGTGAAGTAGGTGGTGACTTAAGACCCTTAAGAATCTGAATGTCTCCAACAACGATCCTACTTCAACCAATCAGATGAACTAAACAAATGTTCCTTTTCTCAACATTGTTGCCAAATTAATTTAAGAGTTTTTCTATATGAAACCCTAATCTAAATAATAATAATGTACTTGGTCTAAAAAACCTTAATGCAATTCAAAATACAATACAATTCATTGTTTCAATAATATTACAATTCTGATGTTATTTGCATAAGGAAAAACCATTGTACTTACAAACATTTTCAATCTTTTTTAAAAATCAATTCATTAACTTAAATAAGACAAAATAAAAGAACAAAGTTACAATTTTCTAAAATTTCCTGTTGGGGTAAATTATTACATTTTCCTTTAATTAATTTAATTTAATTACTGAATAAGTTCTACATAGAAATATCACTATTTAAACTTCGAACCCACTGTGCGACCACACCCTGACACTAGATAAGGGTTCGAAAAGAACACATGTGTTAAAAAAAATCAACGAACGTTTAGATTAAGATAAGTAATTTTTAAAATAAATTTTGTATTTTACGACTATTTTACGATTACCAAATGTAAGATTAATTTTAAGAAAACCCATAAAAATATGAAAAAATTCGTGAGAATCTAAACAAAGTGGTGGTCTAAAAATTCTCCCACGAAGTCATTTATTAACGGTTTTCTAGCTCTGTTACACAACCAATGATTAAATAATTATAATAAGTAAAAGACCGTTAGTAAATAGTCGATTTAAATACACAAACAGAAATGAAAGACCATAAAGTAAAAAGTTGATATAATTTTCCCCACTGAAAAATAAAAAAATAAGTATTTCAGTTAATTAATAGTTAAAAGTTGTGAAATATATTTTGAACTAAAACTAGGCAACTAATAATACTGATTCTGCTTCTTTCAAAGTTGAAAATGTGAATAAAATTCGTTGACACATATATATTGAGCAGAACATAAATTTTACATTAAGCTTTTTGTAAATTTATATTTAACCACAAAGCGTTATGTTTAATGTAATATGTTAATAGAATGCTCCAAAAGTGTCAAGCTGTCACATGGAATAACGTATATTTTAAGTTTGTGAAGTTATACTTTAAAATCGTATGCTAAAAAATCCATTGTTTTTCTTTCTTATTTAATAAATTCCTTCCTTCACTTAATATTCTGGATTTATTATTATAGTATAAAATGGTCCACACATCTTAAAACGAGATAACAGCAGCATTGACAATTAAGTTCCTTAACTATGCTATTTATAATAAATTTATTTGGGTCCAACAATGGAAACTTTAATACCAGACAATAATGAAGCTTGTAAGCAGATTAGTAGAATACTAGATAGATTAAACAGGCAAAGTCGTTTTACTAAATTTTCTGAAATATAATATAATACTTTAGAACTTTATAGCCAACAATATATACCGCATTTCTTTGCTTAAATTTAATAGTCTGTTGAGTTTAATAAGCCAATTCATTAATAACATTGGGATGTCATTTAATAAAAAAATACACAAACTATTGCTTTACTTTCAGTATAGATACATTCAGTACAGGATGCTTTTCAAACTGGAAAAATCAACAAACATAACCAGAATTATCAGTGTCTGTAATTTATATAAAAATTATTTAATAAATGTATAATTTTTTTTAATGTGTGCTATTTCTGTGAGATTCAATTTAAGTATAAATTATTTTGATTGGGTACAAAATGAAACTGTAATTATTTTAAATAAAATATAAAATATTTTAATTGCATTTAGAGATTGTTCATTTATATCTATATTTATTCCGGTTTATAAGTCTACGTTTGTTGAAATTATTCTCTTCAGAGGTCTGATTTTTTTCTTGTTAAAACGTAACATCCATAAATTTTTTTATACCAATAAGGAAGATCTAACACAGTCTTATATCTGCCAATATATATATCACAAAAGAATGATTAGGGAAGCAATTGAAATCCATAAACAGGAAACAACTTCAACAGAAAAGAAGAAGAAACATTGAAACTTGTTAAAATATGGACACCAGTGCTCAAAAAACACAAAAATCGCTAAGCAGATAAGAACGGTCAACGAACAGAACGAAATTTCTAGAACATCAGTTGTCTAAGTTGTCATTTAGTTGTCAATCAGATGTTAAAGAGACACAAACGAAATCAGACCTCTGAAGATGTGCTACAAACGTAGACCTATAAACCCAGACAAAGATAGATATGAAAACAATGAATATTTTCAAAAAAATGAGTTCTGGACAAAATTAACCATTAATTTTGAACACCCTGTACCCTCGTTCGTTCATCAGCGAGTGATAATATTAGTTAAACAGGATAAAGCAGGATAAGTGTTCAATATTAATTTACCTCATGGCTGTTCCGTAAAATTATTAAAGAAGAAAATAATCAATCTCAATTAAATTTTATACGTACTGCGCCCTCAAACTGAACTGGTCCCCGCAATCTCTTAAAGAGCTATTAAGGCGGCACTAAACCGCTCCCTATCGTATGTGCGACGTACACATGTTAAATTGTGGCCCTGTTTTGTTCAATTTCAGATAATGCAGGCCTATGTTATCAGCCAGTCAAAAATTGGAGCCGCCAAACAATTTGTTAGCCGTCCTCGGTATCCATAGTCCGGGCCATTCTGCAATCAGTGGCCATAAAAGGAATGTAAAAACACACCTTAAAGCCAAAGTATCTATCCTTAAAATGACGCTTTCACGAAAAGTCAGTAATGATACATTCGCAGTCATTTCAATGCGTTTTTCCCCATACATGCCGATTTATCACGCTAACGATTTCCCCCTGCATACGTATTTTTCATAACTAACATTGATGGTGAACTCTAAAATGTCACAGCGTAAAATATGGTATTTTTTGAAACTAAATTATGGTTTTTTATTACTACAACCATATGATAGATTCACATCATTGTCTCTTCCTTACCAGCCCCAATTTAATTTATTTCATTACTGACAGAAAACAAATTTGATTTTTGCATTTCCCTGAAATGTCTTTGAGGAATTGCGTTTCGCTATTTGAATGTCCGGCTAAAATGTTTTTCTTAACTCTAAATCTACTGTCAAACTTTATCGGACACCAGTTAGTATTCTTAGTAATTTATGGTCGTGCGATATCATTTTCCGATAATGCATTTTCAGATTTATTCCGTTCGTTATTCATAAACCGATAAACCCGAAACTTTATTATTTTATGCACTGGGTACTTTCCCAACTCAAACGTTCCGTCTTAAATCTTTATAAATAATCGCAGTACATACCGCATACAGTATTAACATATACAAAATGTCCTATAAATTTAAATGCCTTCTTAATTTTCTAATTTTTAGGGTGGTGTCCTAAGTGGAGTAAAACTAACTAATATCTGCCATATTTGCAAAAATTATAATAACAAATGTAATTTGTTTTATTTATTTAATTAATTAATTTAATTATTTATTTATTTGTTCAATCTAGTAGGGAACTACAGACACTTTTTATCTTAAAATAATGTAAGATACTAAAAGATATTTTTTTTTTGATGATCCTCATTAAAAAAGTACCCGAAGAATGATTAAATTAAATAAAAATATGAGCTTTCAATTTTTTAATTAGACAAATATTCAGATAAAATCAAAACTAATTTGAGCTTTAATTTATTTAGTCAGATAAAATACTTATAACAAATTAACTAATTTAGGACACTTACTTTATTGTTTTTTACATAAGTTTACAAATTATTTATATATTTTTGAAAAGTTTTTTTGCATTTAGATATTTCGGAAAATTATAAAAACTTTCGAATATTTAATCATAGAAATACTCATAATAGTCAAAATATGCTAATATGAAACATTCCATTTACATTTTATAATATTTTTTATATAATTTATTACATATTTTAAAAGCATTTAAATATTTTAGAAAATTAAATAAATGAGGTTTCATTTTTTTAATCAGAGAAATACTCATAACAGTTAAAATAAGCTCATTTGAAACACTCTTTATATATTTTAATATGTTTTATATAATTTATTATATTACAAATTATATAATTTTGAAAAGGTTGATTTTTACAACATTTTAAAAGCATTTAAATATTTCAGTAAATTAAAAAAAAATAAGCTGTTATTTCGTTAATTAGAATTATATTTGAGACACTCTTTTTGGGAAGCTTGATTTTTCCGACATTTTAAAATCATTTAGATATTTCAGAAAATTAATAAAAAAAGTTTTTAATTCTTTAATTAGAGAAATACTCATAACAATCAAAATAAGCTTGCAATGCTCTGTATATATTTTTAATATATTTTATATAATTTATTATGCCACAAATTATATAATTTTGAAGAGCTTAATTTTTCAGACATTTAGATATTTCAGAAAATTTAAAAAATTTAACTTTCAATTCTTTAATCAGAGAAATATTCATAACTGTCAAAATAAGCTCATTTGAGATACTCTGTTTATATTTTCTAATATGTTATATATAATTTATTATATCACAAATTATTTATTTTGGAAAGCTTGATTTTTCTAATATTTTAAAAGCATTTCGATATTTCAGGAAATGGAGCTTTCAATTCTTTAATTAGAGAAGTACTCATACTAGACAAAATAAGCTAATTTGGGGCACTCTGTATATATTTTTTAATATATTTTATATAATTTATTATATCACAAATTATATATTTTTGGAAAGCTTGATTTTTCTGATCTTTTAAATACATTTAGATATTAAATGAGTTCTTTAATTAGATAAATATTCATATCAGTCTAAATAAGCTCATTTGAGATAATCTGTATATTTTTAATATTTTATATATAATTTATTATGTCACAAATTATTTATTTTGGAAAGCTCGATTTTTATAACATTTTAAAATATTTCGATATTTCAGAAAATTAAAAAAATGGAACTTTCAATTTTTTAATTAGAGAAATACTCTTACCAGACAAAATAAACTAATTTGGGACACTCTGTATATATTTTTTAATATATTTTATATAATTTATTATATCACAAATTATATATTTTTGGAAAGCTTGATTTTTCTGATCTTTTAAATGCATTTAGATATTAAATGAGCTTTCAGTTCTTTAATCAGATAAATATTCATATCAGTCTAAATAATCTCATTTGAGATAATCTGTATATTTTTAATATTTTATATATAATTTATTATGTCACAAATTATTTATTTTGGAAAGCTTGATTTTTATAACATTTTAAAATATTTCGATATTTCAGAAAATTAAAAAAATGGAACTTTCAATTTTTTAATTAGAGAAATACTCTTACCAGACAAAATAAACTAATTTGGGACACTCTGTATATATTTTTTAATATATTTTATATAATTTATTATATCACAAATTATACATTTTTGGAAAGCTTGATTTTTCTGCTCTTTTAAATACATTTAGATATTAAATGTGCTTTCAATTCTTTAATCAGATAAATATTCATATCAGTCTAAATAAGCTCATTTGAGACTTTTTAATATTTTATGTATAATTTATTGTCACAAATTATTTATTTTTGGAAATCTTGATTTTTTTCAACATTTTAAGGCATTTAAATATTTCAGACAATTTTAGAAAATGAGCTTTCAATTCTTTATTCAGAGGAATACTCATAACAGTCAAAATAAACTAATTTAGGGCATTCTGTATATAGTTCTTAATATTTTTTATATAATTTATTATACTTTAGACTATATATATTTTTCGAAAGCCATATTTTAAAGGCATTTAAATATTTCATGAAATTATAAAAAATAAACTTTCAGTTCTTTAATTAGAGAAATACTCATAACAATCAAAATATCCTAATTTTGAATTCTGTATATATTTTTTAATATTTTTATATAATTTATTATACCATGAATTGTATATTTTTGGAAAATTTGATTTTTTCCGACATTTTAAAGATATGTATATATTTCAGAAAATTTTAAAAAATGAGCTTTCAATTCTTTAATGAAAGAAATACTCAAAATAAGCTAATTTGGGAATATTTTTTATAATTTAATATATCACAAACATGTTTAAATATTGATTTCCCTGAAAGGCCTGAAAATTATGAAATTTTAATTAGAAATTTTATTATTCTATTAATTGATTACGTTAAGAATAAAAAATTTATAATTATAACATACAAAAAGTAATAAATATGAATTCTGATTTATGAATATATTAATGAATTAAATTTTATTATATTTACTTTGGAGTTTATTATTTGTGTATGTATTTATACCTATGTAAACACACACGCTACTAGTGATTAAAAGCTTTGAAATATGAAATTTTTGTGGAGAACACAAAATGTCACAGAATATTTCGCAAATTGAGCTTGTCAGTATTATAGAGGTATTCAATTGAACGTGCGTGTTTAATCAAATTGCGTTCAAAAGAATGTTGATAAAAAATATAGTAAATACAAATAGCCGAGGCATTTTCAATGCGCCGTACAAATATAAAAATCGAGGTAGAAAAGGTAACAATGTGACGTTTTATAGGAAAAAACAAGACTTAATTTCCGCAACGGAGCACATTGTGAGCACGATCGTGTGCCAAAAAAAAACGTGACAAATAGTGAATGTATATTTAAATCTAGATGACCACAAAATAGCTGTGAAAAGAAATCATACATTCTACCCTTACAATCACCTAGGAGTTCCATAAAGGGATTTTCCAGCGATAGGGAACCATTGATCTTACCAAAGCAATATACTTAGGGTAGCACAATAATAGGCATTGTAAGATTCAAAAAGGACGCCTCTCAATTCTCCAGCGTACTGTTGTCATAGGCCCTAACACGTACACATCTTAATATGAACAAATGTGGCCGAATATATTTTTTAAATAAATATCGATGCCAGACACACTTTATTACTCCCGGGCCATCTTATTATTATTGTTACATATGTACGTAACGTGCCTTTGCAACCAATAATAACGTTATTGGTCGCATACTTATGTGTTCTGTAGGAAATTCAACCATGAAAAATTGTTTTCTTTTAATATATACGCCAACAAAAGGAACGTTAACAAACCGTATGCAAAACGCAATTTCATGTGGAAATCATTTTTCTCTGGTTATTTCAGCGATCTCCTATCTTGGCGAGGTCTTGGTGATATCGAAAATTTCCAGATCGGATATGGGGGCGTACATGTGCATAGCGTCTAACGGCATACCGCCAACAGTCAGCAAGAGAATTATGGTCAGTGTGCACTGTAAGTATACAAATTTTTCAATTTCAATTTTTACGAAATATTTTTACTCGACGTTTCATAGTTTCCGCGATGTATAAACATGTATCGATTTTATTCTTCGAGGCATTTTATTATTTCAAGTAAAAGTGTGGGTTTTACATGAAAATTGAATAAACTCACAGTTCAATCAATTTGAGAATTTGAAGATAAATTGTTAATGGATTCATTAATTACAAATTAATAATAACTTAACTATTTTTTTATTTAACTTTGAAAGTCTTAAGTGCTGTTATTCACATAATTATCATTATCATTATTATTATCATAATTATTACAATTTTTATTTTATCATTATTCTCATCATTATCAAAATAAGTATCACTGTTAACATTATTATTATTGTCATTATTATCTTTATAATTATTAATATTCATAATATTATTATCATTATCTTTAGAGAATTTAAGTGTTCTTAAAGTTCTCTGAAGGTTGCTTATAATATTTTAGAATTTTGATAATAAAAAAAAAATATTTTATTTTTATTATCATTATAATCATAATTATCATTGTTAACATAATAATGAGAACAATGATTATTATCATTATCATTTTTCTCATTATTTAATTATTTTTTCAAAACTTTATGTCCCGTTAAATATTTTCTCAAAATTATATATTTAAAAATTTTGATAATCACAAATATATATAATAATAATATAATATTATAATTATCAGTATTGTCATTTTTAACATTAGTCTCATTATCATTATTTTTAAAAATTTTGATAAAAAAAAAGAATTTTTTTGAAATCTTTATTAATATTAATCCTCTTTATTATCATTATTATCATTATCTTTGTTAGGTTATATATATTTGAAAATTTTGACAATCAAAAAAAGTATTTTTATTATCTTTATGAATATTATTAAAATTATCATTATTATCTTTATTTTTATTATTCTCAATATTTGTTCTCTGAAAATTATTTCTTTAAAATTTTTGATAATAATAAAAAATATTGAACGTTTCCTACCCCGAAGGGAGGGAAACGGTTATTTCAGGTCTTGCCAAAGGCTTGACCTATCGGAGATTACCTACCGCATCTTTCATGCATATTTACCCAAAGTTACCAAATTCAGGCCTCAGTCCTGGCCGAAGGAGGGGATTTTCCCCACCACTTGGCCTTCATGGTGCCGGGTAGCACGCACCGCTTAGGTCCGTGAGTCGTTAGTACATGTTCCGATTTAAGCCGGCAAGGGCTTGCTCAGGTCAAGCCTTTGGCAAGACCTGAAATAACCGTTTCCCTCCCTTCGGGGTAGGAAACGTTCAATATTTCAGTTCTGTGCCTTTGGCTTGACCTATCGGAGAGATGTTTAGTTTCTGCCGGCACCTCTCGCGTACTGTGACCCTGAAAAGAATTACCCCTATCGACCTTAACTACTTGCAAATAAACCAGGAAGACCCTTTTTTTTTTTTTTTATTAAACATAACGTCATACATGTAAGTAATGAAATTCTAAAAGAAAGAAGCTTAGAATATTAGGCGGGGATCAACATTCTCGAGAAATCACTTATTCTATTTGTCAACCAAGACTAGTCTAATTGACTGGTTCAAACACATTCAATACTGCTTGATTTTGAGATTTAGATTTAGGTTTCTGCACCTCCTTACAATAGTACTTAAAGAAGTTTTTAGCACCTTGCCAATTGCCTCGCTTCAAGATTCCATCCAGCTCCATTCCCTGTTCAAACCTGTACGAAGCCACTGCCGAACGGATAGACCCTGGACTCGTGCCAATGCCCAGGCCTTTGAAAATCGTCTTTAACCAGCCGGCGATCATTGCTTTCGATGCCTCGGCGACTTTCCCTCTCGTCGTAATAAATAGCCTAATTAAGCCTGGCACCGCCTTGCGCCTCTCTGCTGACACTTCTATTAATCGCTTCACCCAGAAGACCAAATCAAACTCTTGTTGCTTAGATTTTGACAGCTTCCATCCAGACTGTCGATGCCGTATATTGTCAGTCTTAGACCCAAAGATCGGCCAAAAGGTAATAGACTCTCGCTGTGACACATAACTGTCCGCATCTATGGCTAGAAGAGTGAGATCGTGAATGCGCCTCCCCGAAGCTAACAGTAATAAAATCGCTGTGTGTCTGGAGACCTGGAAAAGGCTATCCCGGTCAGGGGGATGACTCTTCAACCACTCAATTAGCACTTCGACGTTCCAGATACTTGATTCAATAGGTGTCTTAGCTGCTTCTCGATTACCTATTGCTTTAATCATTGATCTGACTAACGGGTGAGCACTCAACCGATTTTCACTACCTGGGTTGGCTAATGAGCTAACCACCGATTTCTTTGTTAAAATAGTCCGGTAACTCAGCTTCCTTTCATTTGCTAAATATCCTAAGTATGAAGCAAACTGCTGACCCGACGGCTGGCTAGGCGGTACCCGGTTCTTAGCGCACCACTTCATCCATTGGCTCCAGGCGGAACCATATGTCTTCCACGTTGAACTCCTCCACGCCGATGACACGAGGTCTAAGTTGGAGCTACTCAAGCCGGACACTAAATCGGCCCACCCCGTATCCGCCAAACCTCCAAACACAGGTCTTTCACGTTCTGGGGGGGCATTCCGGTCGCTAGATCCACCAACGAGTGCTCCAGGTTCCGTAGTTCGAATGGAGCTGCCAGACTCCTGCTCTTCAGTTCGCTCCGCCAAAAGGTTCTCTCCCATCGAGGAGCCACGACCAGAAATACTCCTTTCGCTGAGTTCAAGCGGTGTAGAACCTCCGGAATCAATGGAGGTGGAGGAAACACCCAGGCTAGGTCCACTACCCAAGCCCTGCTGAAGGCATTGATGAATGCTGCTTCGCTGTCGCTCGCCTCCAGCGTGACATATGCTTCGACTACCCTCGACCGGCTTGTTGCAAACAGATCTATCTGCGGTGTTCCCCACTTCTCGAAGACCAGTTGCGTCGCATTGCTCTTCAGGTGCCAGTCCGTGAGAGGCATTCCTCGTGATAATCTGTCTGCCCAGCAGTTGTATATTCCTGGCAGGTAATAGGGAACCAGGTGAATTCGCTTTCGGTGACACAGAATCAGGATCTCCTTGACTACCTCTTGCAGAACTTTGGACCGGGTGCCTCCCTGCTTCCTGATATAAGCCACTACAGTTTTGTTGTCGGATTGCAACATCACTGACCTGCCCTGGAGCCCCCTCTCGAATTCCCTGAGAGCTATCAACACGGTGTAAAGCTCCTTGTGATTTATATGCCATTGGCTCTGCTTCTGCGACCACTGACCCGCTCTCGTCTCGCCATTCAGATGGAATCCCCAACCCTTCTCGGACGCGTCTGTTGTCAGAAATATTGTCGGGTGATTCTGGAATAAAGGACTCGTCAGGTGGAGATTCTGTTTCCACCAAATACAGTCGTTCACGGCAGGCGTCGGAATTGCCCTCTTCTCTTTCGGTTTGAACTCTGAGAGCTGCAGGACCGCTCTCTGCAAATTCCTCGAGAAGAGACGACCCAGTGGATTCACTATTGCTGCGAAGTTGAGCTGGCCCAGTAGCGACGTTCCTCTTAGCCAGTTCCATCTGTTCCCCGCTAAGATCCAGTCGATGACGCCCAGAATACGGACCTTCTTGTCCTCCGGCAAGATTTTCAAGTCCCTTTCTGTGTCCCAGATGATTCCCAAGAACTCCAGATTTCTTGACGGAGTGGTCACTGATTTCTTCGGATTCACTATCCATCCCAAATATCGAAGGCAATTTATTATTCGCTCCACGTGATCCCGCAGGATCTGAGGGTCCTGGTGCACAATGAGAAAATCGTCCAAATATACTAAAACTCTTACTCCCCACTGACGAAAAAAATTTGCCAACCAGTTGCTGATTCTTGTGAATGCTAGAGGAGCCGTAGCTAGGCCAAACGGAAGGCATGTCATATTGTAGACTTGACCTTTGTACGCTAGACATAGGTATCTCCAGTGACGCATGGCAATCGGCACGTGGAAATAAGCCTGAGAAATGTCCAGCCTCACCATATAGTCGTATCTTCTGAGGAACCGAGGAACCCCCCGTTGATTGACCAGGCGAAACTTGTGTGGCTTGAGATACTGATTCAACTGCTTTAAATTGAAGATCTGTCTTACTGACCCCTCCGACTTTGGGACTAGAAACATGGGCGAAATGAACCCTTTTGACCACTTTGCCTTTTTTAACACTCCCTCTTTCAATAACTTCTCTATCTCCCGAGACATTTGCCGGGACTCTCTGGTCCCTAATCTTCTTATATTTTCCTTTAAAAACGGCACTGTAATTGGTTTCTTTACGAAGGGGATCTTGTAGCCTTGCAACATTTCCAAGATGTAATTCGGAGCCCCTAATTGCCGCCACTGGTTGATAAAGCTTTTCAACTGACCCCCGCGAAACGGATAGTCACAACCTCTTGAACCTGACGCGGTCTCTTCTGCTCGAGCTGGAACTTGAAGGCGGTTTTCTGGAATTTCTGGTGTTGGTGCTAGTGCCTGGTCTTCGAAATGAAGACGAATTAGATGATCTGTCTGAACCTCTCCTTTGGTCTCGAGGCTGGATCGAGCTATTTGAGACACGACTTGGTTGGGGCCTGGGATTGCGAAAACCTCCCCCTCTAGCCGCTTTTGGGGGAAAGTTCCGAGACTTTTGGTATGAGTAAAAGACTTTTTGAAAGCCACCTCGTTGATCAAAAAACTTTGACAAGGCTTCCTCATCGAACAGGTGAGACTCAGAAGGAGGAATTTCAGCTAGCTTCACCGCAAGATGACTATCCTTGGGCTTAAATGACTTCCTCCTCAACTCAATAAGGCCATCAGGGGCATCGTTTTCATCCTGTTCCTCCTCCGAAGAGTCTTCCTCCGGTCCTAGCAAGACTGCCGCTTGCCTACGGGAAATAAACTGCTCTCTCAACGGCTTCAAGGCATGCAGAAATAGCTCTGCCTGACTTGCCGAACCCTTGATCCTGTTCACCACTGCCGGAGGGCTCATAATCAGGGCCCTACAGAAGGCCCAGTTCAGCATATCGATCTTAAAGTCCCGATACTGCTTTTCCGGCAAATCCTGAATTGACGGATTAAAGGCGCGTGCAATTGCTACCGTAGGTAGGGCAAATCTTAGCTTGTTGAACACCTGGGGATCTATCTTGTCCCCAAAAACCTCTTCCTTGGAGAAATTAACCACCTTCCAGTCTCTCCAGCCAACTGGTAGCCACTCTTCCGCTACCAGCTTCAATCTATCCAGGATCCTGTCCTGTTCCTCAGTTTCAGCTGCTTCCTCTACCAAGTCCTCCATCGTCACGAAGGCCGATTTTCGAACATCCATCTGTAAATTTAGAAAGAAAGACTGAAGTCAGTGAGGGTTCTGGTCAGCCGCGTGAGAGAGAATGTCTACAAGCAGGAGTTTGTGTCATCGAACAGTGAGCTGTGCTACACATAGAATCGCTCCGTTTTGTATGCTTTACCAGGATTGAACGCCGGTATCAGCAAAACCCCGAGCCGAGGGCTGCGGAGACACTCCTCGAGCCGTTGAGGCTGCTTAGCGGAGGTTATGCGTTTCGCAGGCCGTGAGAGCAACTGCTACGGTTGTGTTTTCCAGGATTGAACGCCGGTATCAGCAAAAACCCCGAGCCGAGGGCTGCGGAGACACTCCTCGAGCCGTAGGCTGCTTAGCGGAGGTTAAACCGAAGACTGTGTCTCAACCTGAGCCTCCAGGGAGACGTCTCGGCTCCTCGAGCCGCAACGTCTGCGGCTGCGGCTCACTTGAGCCTTCCAGGGAGACGTCTCGGCTCCTCGAGCCGCAACGTCTGCGGCTGCGGCTCACTTGAGCCTTCTAGGGAGACGTCTCGGCTCCTCGAGCCGCAACGTCTGCGGCTGCGGCTCACTTGAGCCTTCCAGGGAGACGTCTCGGCTCCTCGAGCCGCGACGTCTGCGGCTGCGGCTCATTTGAGCCGTCCGGGGAGACGTCTCGGCTCCTCGAGCCGCAACGTCTGCGGCTGCGGCTCATTTGAGCCGTCCGGGGAGACGTCTCGGCTCCTCGAGCCGCAACGTCTGCGGCTGCGGCTCACTTGAGCCTTCCAGGGAGACGTCTCGGCTCCTCGAGCCGATACGTCCGTGTACCTAAACAGATTTAATACATAGCATGATATCTTACCTTTACCTCTGGTCTACAAGCACGGGTAATTCTTTTCACTTATAAATGATTAATTATTTTATTAATTAATCTCTATTAAATAAGATTCACCAATCTTCGAACGTTACAACAACGTTTGGGTACATACACACTACTCGATAAACAATAGCGTACTAACGACTCACGGACCTAAGCGGTGCGTGCTACCCGGCACCATGAAGGCCAAGTGGTGGGGAAAATCCCCTCCTTCGGCCAGGACTGAGGCCTGAATTTGGTAACTTTGGGTAAATATGCATGAAAGATGCGGTAGGTAATCTCCGATAGGTCAAGCCAAAGGCACAGAACTGAAATATTATTTATTATAATTAACATCATTATTATCATTTTTATCACTAATATCATTATTATCATTATCGTTAAAAAAATTTGATAAAAGAGAATTTTTATTGATATCTTTATTAATATTATTATCATTATTATCATTATTATCATTATTATCATTATTATCATTATTATCATCATCATTATCATTATTATCATTATTATCATTATTATCATTATTATCATTATTATCATTATTATCATTATTATCATTATTATCATTATTATCATTATTATCATTATTATCATTATTATCATTATTATCATTATTATCATTATTATCATTATTATCATTATTATCATTATTATCATTATTATCATTATTATCATTATTATCATTATTATCATTATTATCATTATTATCATTATTATTATTATCATTATTATCATTATTATCATTATTATCATTATTATCATTATTATCATTATTATCATTATTATCATTATTATTATTATCATTATCATTATTATCATTATTATCATTATTATCATTATTATCATTATTATCATTATTATCATTATTATCATTATTATTATTATCATTATCATTATTATCATTATTATCATTATTATCATTATTATCATTATTATCATTATTATCATTATTATCATTATTATCATTATTATCATTATTATCATTATTATCATTATTATCATTATTATCATTATTATCATTATTATCATTATTATCATTATTATCATTATTATCATTATTATCATTATTATCATTATTATCATTATTATCATTATTATCATTATTATCATTATTATCATTATTATCATTATTATCATTATTATCATTATTATCATTATTATCATTATTATCATTATTATCATTATTATCATTATTATCATTATTATCATTATTATCATTATTATCATTATTATCATTATTATCATTATTATCATTATTATCATTATTATCATTATCATTATTATCATTATTATCTTTGTCATTATTATCATTACTATCAGTATCATCATTATTATTATTGTTATCAATATTTTTCTCATTATTATTATATACTATATATTACTGTCAATTATCTCTGAATCATAACTTCGATGATTTTTAATTACTTTCAATATTCAAACAACATTTAAATATGTGCTTCTTTTTACTGAAAAAAGAAGAAATTAATAATCTTTTTAGATTAGTTTAGTTAAAATTTAAAAAAAAAATCCTAAAGAAATTTTAATCAAAATCAAAATTTGGAAGAAAGTCTTCCATAGAGAAGAAATACTGAAAATTTAGAAAAGTCTCTTACTACAGTTTATACAATAATAATTTTATTAAATTCTTGTTCAAAGACTATTTTATGCTTTACAGTTTTGTTGTAGCGTAGCAAAAATTAATCTCTTAATCCCAATATCATTTGTTTCAAATTTGGCCTCTAAATTAACTCCGTGATGCGTTGAATAACACACATCAGGATCAGTCTTTGCCACACTACACCTTTTGTTCCGCATAACTGTATCAATTGACATTATATCTAACGTATTATGGTGTCCAGCATAACGCTCGAAATTTCCAAGCTGTCCAGTCATCCAGAAAATATGAACTAATTCAATAGTTAACCGGTGGAAATGTTGATATGCAAGAACTAATGTTGTGTGAATTCTGAGACCCTTATAAGTATATTGGATAACTGACAAAATTTTGAAAAATAACTTTTATTTTATTACAAATTATTAATAAAAAAATTGTTCATATAAGTAAAAATATTTATTTATAAATTATTTTATGGTACAACTACTTCTTTGCTAATTTAAAGAAACCCTGAATAGCCTAGCTGCTTTATAGCTTCTTAGCACTTCAGCAAAGAGGAAGTTGTGCCTCGTGTACAGAGTAATTAGAGGTATTAGAGAAGAGTCGTTCCCTCCATAATTTTATTTGTTCCAGTCTATCCCGTCATATCAGTGCCAAATCAGTTAGTGGGGGCCCCCTTGAGCACCGATGTGACACTAGAATGTCGTGTGGAGGCATACCCAAAATCCATCAACTATTGGGTTAAGGAGGGAGGTATGTCTTAATTTCATTCTCTTATTAGTAAACTTCTCCAAAGACAAAACTAAGTTAATTATTTAAATATATGCCACTTATAACTTATAATGCATGATATTCTCTCCATCAGTTGCTTATTAAGCCCAATTCTGGCTAAAATGTTTCGACCCATTTAAATTCAAACTTGTTGAATCGATTTCACGCCGGAAAATTTAACCAGGCCGTTTATATTTCGAATTATGGATGATAATTTGAATTTACATTACAAAATTTCTTCTAAACACACACAAGTTTTGATTCACTATTTATTGAGGGCCTAAAAATAATGTTTTCTTTTCATTATTGAATACTTGTTCAAGTTTCACACCGACCAAATATTTTCAACTATTATTAATATATGTTGTTTTTTAATTAAAAATAGTAACATCAAATTGAAGAAAAATATTTAATTATAATATTTTATTGTAAGTCTGTGATTTTTGCTAGTACAGAGTGCTTAAATTAACTTTTTTTTAATTGTCATGTAAATTAGTTTAGATTTATCACAGCAATCAAAAAGTTACATTTAATTTAAAAACTTTTGCATAACATTCTCCTAATTACATTGCAAATAAAATCCTACAAATGCAGTCGAATTTTAATAGGCACTAAACAAGGTGTAATATTATATGATAGTAGTAACTCATCAGAAATATTAACGGTCTCACCACATCAAATTAATGTAATTAAAAATCAAATCAATTCCATCCTGTCATAAATAAATTTATTTCAAGAAATTCTAATTTAATTTTATCAATTTTTGCTGACTAGACGCTTTAATTTTAATTGGTTGAAATAAAATCATTACATTTGATTTGGTTAAAATGTGTATCCGTTGGTTTTATAAATATTCCGTTGAACTGACCAAATTTGAATATGAACCATTGTAATAACATGTAATTTACCAGTAAATTAACCAGATGCGGTCAAAACAGACTAATTAACTTTTATATAATATATATTATTGTTTCATAATTATTTGCTCAATTTCCATCGAACGTTCGTTAATGTAAAACAGATCAAGATCTGAAACTTGGCTCCATGTAAATTTTTAAAGTAAAAAGCAGATTAAGTAGGTTCTCAATACAAATGTGTGACAGATATATACGGCCAAATTTAGATACACCCTTTTAAGGTTAAAACACTATACACGTGAGACAGACTTCTTGTTGAATTTTGTATAAGGACTACTTCAAGGAATAATAGTGAATCTTACCTACGATTCACGATTCAATAAATTTTCCATTCACATTCATATCACGATTTTGAAATGTCCCCAATAACATAAAATTAAAACAACTCGAGGAAACGGTTACAAATATTTAATAGACCATTTTAAGATTAATGCAATGCGTTAGGAAGTCATCGCAACAAAAATTTTAGTAATTGATTTCCAGATAGGATAACTTGACAGGGTTTATAAATTTCCTTTCCGGAGATCATTTATCACGAGCTAAATACCCCAAGTTAAAACTGCATTTTTAATAGTCTGTTTTATTTGCTTTGCATGCCCTAAGTTAAGCGAACTTTAAAATTCTATGTTCACAATAGTATTTAATTCTCATTATGTAAATTTTAAGCTCTACTGGAACGTAGAATTTACAATTCAATACAGTTTATAGTTGCTCTATAAATATGTTATGAATTAAGTAGATTGTCAACAACTGAAACTGACTTTTTAATTAACTGTCACTGATGGACAAAATAATTAAGACACGAAATATTTGAAAATTTCACAACACGATTAATTTATTGACTTTGAAAAGCCTTTAGCAAAACAGTGTAAATGTAAGTGAATGGAAATATTGAGAGAGTGTTCCTGATGTAAAACGTGTATTATTCAAATTACTACAATTCATTGTTAATCCTTATACAATAACGATTATGAAGGGTTTAACTATTGTTTAATTAACGGTCTGTGTTAATTCAAATATGACAATTAGCTGTACTAAAATATATTGTGACTAACTTTTTCCATTTATTTCAGTTACATTTTTCATTCTTCTTAATATCTTTGTTTGTTTTTATGTAATTTTTGACGTGACTTTTTGACTTCAGCTTTCAGCGGCTATATATATATGGATATAAATAAATATAGACATTTTTCAATGGATAATTAAATTTTATGATTTTGTTAATTTATTTGTTTTTTAAGTTAAGTTTAGTTGTTTTTCTATTTGAATTCATTTACATTTCTGGTCAATTTTTATTTATTAAAATTCATTTCATAGAATAAATTTAATTTATTTTTAACATTACCTACCAACAATATATAAAAAACCTTTTGTTAAAAGTATTATTTTAAGGTAAAATACGAATTATTAAATGTTTCTAAAATATTTATTTTTTAATTAACGTAATGATTGTAGATGTTTTTTGTTTAAATTAATTTACATTACTGTTCAATTCAGAGTAATTATTATTTATTAATATTAATTACACAGAATAAATTAAACTCATTTTCAACATTTCGTGCCAATATTGTAAAATTGATTTTACTAAATAAAAAACTTTTAACAAAATTAATATTTAAAGGTAAATCATAAAGTATTAAAATAATGCCAGTAGAGATTTAACAGGTCATACGCTCTTTTATTTTTCTATATATAATTTCTTACCAACATCCATTTTATATTATATATACACTACATAAAAAACTTTTTCTAAAAGTACTATTTCGGGATAAACACAAAATATTGAAATGGTTTTACCACCATGACTAATATTTTCCATTTATTTTAGTTAGATTTTTTATTCTTCTTATTATCTTTGTTTGTTTTTATGTAATTTTTGACATGACTTTTTGACTTCAGCTTTTAGCAGATATAAAAGAATGTGTGGATATAAATAAATATAGACATTTTTTAATGGATAAATTTAATTAAACTTTATGATTTTGTTAATTTATTTATTTTTTAATTAATGTAATGGTTGTAGTTGTTTTCCTATTTGAATTAATTTACATTTCTGGCATTTATTTCTGGTCAATTTTTATTTATTGAAATTAATTTCATAGAATAAATTTAATTTATTTTTAACATACGTACCAACAACATATAAAAAACCTTTTGTTAAAAGTATTATTTTAAGGTAAAATACGAATTATTAAATGTTTCTAAAATATTTATTCTTATTTAAAGTAATGATTGTAGGTGTTTATTGTTTAAATTAATTTACATTACTGTTCAATTCAATTTCAATTATTATTTATTAATATTAATTACACAGAATAAATTAAACTAATTTTCAACATTTCGTCCCAATATATTACATTATAATTGATTTTACTATATAAAAACTTCTAACTGCTAAAATTAATATTTAAAGGTAAATCATAAAGTATTAAAATAATTTTTACTGCCAGTAGAGATTTAACAGGTCATACGCTCTTTTATTTTTCTATATATAAATTAAATTACACTACAAATTGTTTAATGTATTTATTTTTAACATATTTGTTCTTTAAATAATCTAAAATTACAGAACTCTTTTTAATTTAAATTAATTTTCATGCCAATATATTATTTTTCTATTGATTTTACTACATAAAAAACTTGTTTAAAATATATTTTAAGATAAAATACAAAATATTAAAATGGTTTTGCTACCATTAAAAATTCAGGAGGTCATAGACTCATTTCTTTATGTATAAATTAAATTACACATCATGGTTTTGTTAAAGTATTCTGTGATTCAGGAGGTCATAGGCTCTTTTCTTTTTCTATGTATAAATTAAATTACATTTCATGATTTTCTTAATATAATATTTTTTTAATTATCTGTTATTAGTATTAATTAAATACAATGAGTTTAATTCATTTTCAATATTTCTTACCAAAATCAATTTTTATATTATATATACACTACATAAAAATTTTTTTCTAAAAGTACTATTTTAGGATAAACACAAAATATTGAAATGGTTTTGCCACCATGACTAACATTTTCCACTTATTTCAGTTAGATTTTTTATTCTTCTTATTATATTTGTTTGTTTTTATGTAATTTTTGGCATGACTTTTTGACTATATAAGGGAATGTGTGAATATAAATAAATATAGACATTTTTCAATGGATAAATTTAAGTAAACTTTATTTTATTAATTTATTTGTTTTTCAGTCTTTTTAATTTAAATTAATTTTCATGCCAATATATTATTTTTATATTGATTTTACTACATAAAAAACTTTTGTTTAAAGTATATTTTAAGATAAAATGCAAAATATTAAAATGGTTTTGCCACTATTAAATTAAATTCACTTCATTAATGTATTCTTTTTTTTATTTATTTCAGGACAATTATTTTTTATTAGCATTAATTACATACAGTGAATCTAATTCATTTTCAATATATTGTACCAAAATCAATTTTTATATTGATTACACTACATAAAAAACTTTTGTTAAAAATATATTTTACGATAAAATACAAAATATTAAATTGATTTTGCCACCATTAGAGATTCAGAAGACTATAGGATCTTTCCTTTTTCTATGTAAAAGATAAATTACACTTCATGGTATTGTTAATATATTTTTTTAATTACATGTGTTTTAAATTACGTAACAATTGTAGATATTTTTTTTAATTTATATTAATTTACATTTTTATTTATTTAAAGACAATTCATTTTTAATATTTCATACCAAAATCAATTTTTATATTACACTACATAAAAAACTTTTGCTAAAAGTACTATTTTATAATAAAACATTAAATTTTAAATTGATTTTGCCACCATTAGAGATTCAGGAGACCATAAGTTCTTTTCTGTTCTATATAAAAATTAAATTTTTATTTTATTTATTATTTTATGATAAAACACAAAATTTTAAATTGATTTTGCCACCATTAGAGATCCAAGAGACCATAACTTCTTTTCTGTTTCTATATAAAAATTAAATTACACTTCATGGTTTTGTTAATATACTTTTTTAATTACTTGTTTTTTTAAATTATGTAACAATTGAGGATGTTTTTTTTACTTTAATAATTATTAAAAATTAAATTACACTTCATGGTTTTGTTAATATACTTTTTTAATTACTTGTTTTTTAAATTATATAACAATTGTAGATGTTTTTTTTACCATAAGTTCTTTTCTGTTTCTATATAAAAATTAAATTTTTATTTTATTTATTATTTTATGATAAAACATAAAATTTTAAATTGATTTTGCCACCATTAGAGATTCAGGAGACCATAACTTCTTTTCTGTTTCTATATAAAAATTAAATTACACTTCATGGTTTTTCTAATTACTTGTTTTTTAAATTATGTAACAATTGAGGATATTATATTTCATACCAATATCATTTTTTATATTAATTTATTTCACTACATAAAAAACTTTTGTTATTATTTAGTATTATTTTACGATAATACACAAAATATTGAAACGATTTTGCCACCATTAGAGATTTAGGAGACCATAGGCTCTTTCCTTTTTCTATGTAAAAAATAAATTATACGTCATGGTTTTGTTAATATATTTTTTTAATTACTTGTTTATTAAATTATATAACAATTTTAGATGTTTTTTTTTTTAATTTAAATTAATTTATAGTTTTATCTATTTCAGGACAATTATTAATTATTGGTATTAATTACATACAATGAATTTAATTCATTTTCAATATTTCATACCAATATCGTTTTTTAAATTATATATACACTACATAAAAAAGTTAAAAGTATATTTAACGATAAAACATTTTAAAACGAGAGATTCAGATTTCTTTCTCTATGTAAAAATTAAAAATTATGTAACAATTGCAGATGTATTTTTAATTCAAATTAATTTGCATTTCTTTTTATTTCAAGACAAATATTATTTATTAATATTAAATGCATAGAATAAATTTATCTAATTTTCAATAAATGATTATACCATATAAAAAACTTTTTTAAAAGTGTTATTTTACGTTAAAATGCAAAATATTAAAATGATTTTGCAACCATTAGTGATTTAAGAGATCATAGGCTCAGACAAAAAGCTTAAATACTTAAAAGTATTCCGGCTTCCATTTTAAGTTGTCACCTGTCGAAAATTTCAAAATTTTTATATTGAAAATCTTGGGAAGTAATGGCACAATTATAGAACAAAGATTGAATTGGGTCAACCACTCGGGTTTAGCATATTGGGGAGTACAGAAGCGTCGTTCTGAATTTCCTGCTTAATTCTATTATGTTATCCCGTTAATTCTTAATGTGTCACGTCTCATCTCATGGTTTTTGATATGAAGGATTTTAGTCATTTTAACCCATCAGGCCAATCACTAAAAGTAATTGATCTTTCGCTACATTTTCTTGACAGGCTTTATAAATTTCTTTTTGTAATCATTTATCAACTTGCCGGCTGATTCATTCCCTTTAATATTTATGATAATTTAAATAAATTTATTTAAAGTCCTCCCTTTGTTATGTGAATAATCTTTCGTAAATTTAAATATGTACGCACAGTGTTGTGCGTTTATCACATTATAATTTGGTACTTGAATGTGACGTTAGGAGGATAATAATAAGGGACGTAAATTTTATAAATCCTATTGAAGGGAAATAATTTGCTGTGACTTTTGCCGAAATTCACTATTGTTGTATTGCTCGTAAAGGTTTATATCATTGACACGGGTTTATATCATTGACGCGTAAAACAGAATAGGAAGCAAGTCAGGAGGAAATATATAACGACTGTAAAGTTAAGTTTTCCATTTGCAGTTATACGTGGGACAATGTGGTATTTTTAAATGCACACGAATAGTTTATACGATTCCCTGATGATTTTAATAAAACATATTGTTTCGAAGATTTATATAAAAAGTTTACGCGTAACCATCAAATAATACGCCAATACTACGACCACAAACTTTATACATTTCGCATTCTATCGTAAAGTTTACAAAGTATTGTAACATATCTTGTTAAAGATATAGTCAAATGTTAGTTTATGTTGTATTTTATTTTAACATTTCCTTATTTCAACTCTACTTTTCGTATACAGATACTGTTTCGGCGGCGACGGATTTACCAAAGAAAATTGGGAATTACGTTAATGTTGCATCTTTGAATAAAAGGATGAGGTGTCACAAAACCTATTTTATTATGACCCATTTAGTAGTTGTAATAAAATACTATGTAATCATTACTTTATAATTCATTTTATTCCTACTCAGTGACCTAGAAACCAAAACACATAAATTCTGTGGTCCAATTTTAACAAAATTTAATATGAAGACAAAAAATTATTAGTGAACTTTTGTTATTGGCTCAAAAGAGTGGAAATTGCTAATCGAATCAATTGGAATCGAAGCACTGTCTGGAATTGCTAGATAAGGTTGTGAACGACGTCCTAAAGATTCAGGAAGACATCGAGCTGATTTATAGTAGAAGATAGACTTCCTGGGAATTGTCTACCGTAAAAAAAACATTGGTTGTGCTTCTTCTTACATTGTCCCTTGGTGATCAAAGACTAGAGTGATGTAGAGAACGATAGCTTTAGAAAGTAGAAGAAAATATCTTCATTGGGTTCTGATTTTGTTTGACTTATATCACAAGATATCAAGGAAAAAGCTGGGATCACTGATTGGTCACCTATATTTTTTATTAGAGGCAATTTGACCTCCCATTAATACATCGAAAAAATTGTGGAAGCTCATTAGCTGGTTCATCCCTGAAGCCCTCAAAATTCAGTTCTCTAACAGTATAATGCCCAACCTCAAATTGTAAGGGTTGGTTTGAAGTGTTTCCAACATTTCTATGTAATGTGGCCAGCATTATCTCTGGGTTTATCTCCAATTGAACACGTGTGAACATTATATACCTCAGTTCTTCCTCCACCAAATGTGGCGAATCTTTCAACTAAAGAAGGTATAGAATAGACTACCTCATTGGATCATAGTCAAGGCATTATTAATTTAAGAAAATGATGCAATATATCTCTATTACCTAAAATTGACCACCGAGTCTATGTGATCTATTGTTTGTCACTGCGTATTCTCTTCCATTTCAAGAAATATTAATTATCTTCAGATGTAAGAGGAGAAGCAAAACTTCTTTGACAAACATATCATGAACACTCATCTCCATTTTCAACTAAATAATCCTTTGTACCCAATCTTAGGTGAAATGGTAATATCCAGCCAGAAGTACGAAGTGAAGGAGATCAGCAAATCGGCGTTCGAGGTAAAAATGACGTTAACAATACGAAATCTACAACGAGACGATTCCGGTTCCTACAGGTGCATCGCCAAGAACTCCTTGGGCGAGGTCGAGAGCAGCATCCGAGTTTACGGTAAGTACCGAACTCACCACCCCCATCCGACCGGTTCTAAACGTTTTGACTTAGAAATACCGGGCCCGACCAGAGGTTACGCAATCGCGATCGACGAAGAGGACTACAACGAACAGCAGGGTTCCGCCGAACGGGACGACGACATGTCGAACAGTGTTTTGGAAAGAGGACGGGGCTCCCACACGACCACACGTACGAGCGACAGGGATAATTCGGTCGCGGTCGACGCCGGAGTGACGCGTTATTCGTTTTCGGCCCTAAAATTGTTGACCGTTCCCATTATATTGTTCAGGATATGACATCTTATGGTTTTTTAAAGATTTAAGGACAATAACATTCCTCGGTTCTTGTATCTTCTACGTTCGTGGTAGTTTTGTTTTGTTGAAATTTCCTTGTTATGGTCTGTGTGGTCAATAATTAAGTCTAACTACATATTTCTAGTTTTTATTGTTGGTTTTTTAGGATAAAAAATTTCTCGATTTCAGCAGGAGCAGCAACATTCTATGTTGTGTCTATGTATGTATTTAAAGGTCTAACTGTTATACATATAAGGAATGTATGCTAAGTACCTAGCTTTAACAAAAAACGGGGTAAATTTTATTTTATTTTCTACCAAATCTGCTTTCAGGTCGAAACACTTAACTTAATCTTTTGAATTTTCCTCTAAAAAATAAGATTTTTCCAGTTTTTCAGTAAGGGTATCATTATTAGAGCTAATATTGAGAAATAATGAGTGCGAGTATAGTGGTTGCCGCAGTAATTCAGACATTTATTGTCAATCTAATGAGTTGTTAAGATGCTCTATAATCGTTCAGCTGAGATGCCTACAGTTTCAGTAATTTCATACATTTCTACCCTTCGGTAATTTATCACGATTTCGTAGATTTTTTTTTAAGAAGTAACCCTGTTTGGACGACCATCTTCATCAAAACGGTTGATACGCTAATCTAATCTAATCTAACCTAACATAACCTACTCTAACCTACTCTAATCTAACCTAATCTGACCTAACATAACCTCACCTAACCTAACCTAACCACATTTACATTCTTATTGTTGAGAAATATAGAATCTCTTTTAATCTGACTGATTTGTCTTCTTTTTCTAAAACATCTACCAATATTCATTTTTTTCCACTGTTCAAAATATAAAAATTATGCAGAAATTTGTCAGTTTTGTTTAGGAAAAATGACAGTGGCCATATTTGGCCTACAAAATCAGCTTTCTGATTGAAACACTTAATTCAATCTTTAGCATTTTCCTCAAAAAATAAGATTTTTCCAACCTTCCAGCAAGGACCTCATTATTAGAGCTAATATTAAGAAATAATGAGTGCTAAATCAGGCGAGTATCGTGAATGCCGCAGTAGTTCAGACATTTTTTGAAGTTGACATACTTATGTGTTTATTGTCAATCAAATAAGTTGTTAAGGTGCTGTATAACCGTTCAACTGAGATGCCTACAGTTTCAGTAATTTCATGCATTTCTACCCTCGTTTAACATGATTTCCTAGATTTTTTTTTTTTTTTCAAGTAACATTTGGACAACTAGGATTATCTTCATTAAAAAGGGTGATAAGCTAACCTAACCTAACCAAACGTAACCTAATATAATCTAACATAACCTCACCTAACCCAACATTTTTTGAAGTTGACATGCTTATATGTTTATGAAATGAGTTGTTAAGATGCTCTGCAACTGAAATGCCTACAGTTTCAGCAATTACTCTTCTGTCGGTTATTAGGATTTCGTAGATTTTTTTTAAGAAGTAACCCCATTTGATCGACTAGGACTATCTTCATTAAAAAGGTTGATATGCTAACCTAACCTAACCTAACTTAAAATAACCTAACCTATCATAACCACACCTAACCTAACCACATTTACATTCTTATGGTTGACGAATATAGAATCTATTTTAATCTGATGATTTGTTATCTTTTTCTAAAACATATATGAATATTAATTTTTTTCCACTTTTCAAAATATAAAAATTATGCAGAAATTTAATAGTTTTAAAGGTTATGTTTAGAAAAAATAACAGTGGTCAAATTTGGCCTAAGCTAGTTACTTATCATACAATCCTCGTAGTAAAACATTCAATTATTTTAGCCTTAGGTATTTTGTATATTTCTAAAACTTCACCAAAAAATTACCAGTACAAATATAAATTATTAATTATTAGTTCAAATCGTCCAATCTCATATATTAAACTTTATGCATCAAAATTATCAAATATGTATAATATTATAGAAAAAATATATTGGTATAAACATATCTAATTAACTCACAGCGATTCCCGTGATATATTTAAACCCATTGATGATAACAAGCTGACTTGTCCAGTTTGCTCTGCTTTATTCGCTAGAATTTTATACTGAGTGCTTAAGGGTAACGCGAACAGGGAGGGAACTAAAGAACTTTCACGCCAGACAAATAGGACTGCTATCCAGAATTTTTTGCCAACGAAATGCATTTGTGAGACTGGATACAATCCTCCAACGTGCATGACCGTTGGCTACACTGTATAAATTTAATAAAACTAAATTTCTTGTTGTATCGTTGGCAATATTAAATTAATGGGGCTATTTTACTGTTTAATATTAGTACTAAGTTCATTTGTTATTGAAAAAATGTTGTATGTTACATTTATTGTAGTTTTAATAGGAAATATATTTTTTAGAGTAATATAAAGTTGGTAATTATACCGAATTAATTTGCCATTCCTATTGTTTCTATAAATTCATGTGTATATAAAATTATGAAAATATATAAATGTTTATGGTTGTTGCAAAATGAGTGTCTCTACCTATAGTAAAATTGTAGAGTTAAACAAAAATAATTTGAATTGCAAATATACTTTTAGTGCACGTTTATAAATTTATATACGTTTTTGCATAATCAATTTTCAAATACAATTCAATCAATTAGTCCTCTAGCAAAATTGTATTTTATGTACAGTTAAATATAAACATAAATCAGAATTATTTTCTCCATAATGCAATGATTCACGTCAAACGACTTTACGGACCAAAGACATGCTTTTAGTGACACCATTTTGTAATGGCACCTTTTTCGTATGTGTTAAATTTATTTATTGACCACTAGAGAAAGATCTTCTATATGTATGGGGTTTTTTAAGTGTATAAAATGAAAGACCATACGGTATGTTGCCTTATAAGATATGTCAAATAAATATTCTAGCGTAAGATTTTAGGCATTTTAGAAAGAAAAGAATTATAAGTGTTAAATAGTTCCTCAAAAGATTTTATTCGGTTAGTTTTGGTTATAACTTCATGTTTTTGTTCATCTATAATCTAATATTCGCTGACTATACTATTTCACCATTGTATGTTCTGTATATGGAAAAATATGATATAAATAAACGGTGTAAAATACCCAACCAGACTTTTATTTGTTTGTTGTGAGGAGACGAAATCAGGTAAGGCCACAATATATTTTTTAAAGGTCTCATTTTGTAATTAGTATATTTAAATTCCGGTTTAATTATAAATCAAGTTGGTTGATTTATACGACTTAAATTCTTAGTTAAATTATTCTTGTTCGTAGGTCCAGCATATCTATCCAAAGTGCTTACTACAGCCATTTAAACAAATGGCTACTAATTCACAATAGCTTCTAATGTATAACATTGTTGAACTACGGAAATAATCTACAACAACTTAAGTCACAACAAAAAGTCGAATTGTTAAATTTTAAAACATCTAATCCGGTTTGCTCATGGTGTACATAGTTTTAAAACGTAGGTAAAGTTATTAATTACAAAGTTCCACGAATTATGTATTTCCCAATCCAGTACATAAATTAGTATAATGCATTCCCTTATACAAAACCACAGTGTCAAACTAAGTTTGTCCTGAGTTAATTTATATAAATATGGAACGTTGCACATAACGGATTTGACGTGCACTGCTTACCCGTCCGTCTTGCCTATTTGCAAATTAAAATAAGCCTTTAAAATTCATTTGCACTTTTTTTTTGTGGCGCAAAATTCTTTAATCAAGCGACACCGAATCGCCTCGCGCAGTCTAACTTACAAATGAGAAATATTTGTACGCATTCTAAAATATTTCATAAGTTTGACGTGTACTAAATTTATTTTGAACTTTAATAAAACTTCGCAGCCACGAATAAAGCCGACAAAATTACAATTTCTTTGCTAAAAGACAAAACAGGACAATTTGGTTATTTATATACAGATTTAAAAGAAAAAATAAAAGATGCCGTTGAGACATAAATAAATATGGCTTTTTATACGTTATTATTTCGGGGTGTGGATTTTAAATATTTCCCTAAATTGCGTGCGTTATAAAACTTTACAGAACAATAATTCAGTATCAAATAAAAAAAAAAAAACGCT
The DNA here is from genome assembly GCF_024364675.1 of Aethina tumida. Taxonomy (NCBI): domain Eukaryota; kingdom Metazoa; phylum Arthropoda; class Insecta; order Coleoptera; family Nitidulidae; genus Aethina; species Aethina tumida. Next base: position 13,867,390 of record NC_065435.1, on the reverse strand, counting down.
CCCGTGTCTTATGCAGAAGAACCTCATTAATTTTCTCTTCTTTATCTCTCCGTTTTAAATATATGAATTTCGTATATCAAAAAGCTTGAGCCTTGGGGGCTAAAATCGAATGCCTTAATAAAATCTAATGAATCCGTATTCGTACATATTTTTTAATCAATTAATTAAGAGTAAATTAAACTGTTCAATTAAATTAAAAAAATATATGACGATACGTAAATATGACAGACATTTTTTGGACCATTATCAATCGTTATTGGATTTAAAATCCAAAATAACCATCAAATTCCATCAATCAAATCTAGTTTTAAAGATTTATCGTTTTTTTTATTAATTATGTTCTTTTCCAGTTAATATTTTTACTGTTTTGAATTGCCAGTAAAAAAAACCTATTTAGTTTAGTATTTCTTTAGTACTACTTTCTAGAATGGAGTTTCTTAGGACAATCTGGCTGTCGGCAGCTAACCATCACTTTGCTATCCCAGGCTATTTTCATGAGAGAAAAATGGCAGCAAATCTTTAACTCATCTACTATAAAATGTAACATTGGTACTTGAATAAATCAGATTATTTTTGTTCAATCTGGATTCAAGTAATTCATCTCCTTTAAGATGCGCAGGTCTCATGAGATTGTTCAGTTCTGTTTCAACCCATTATATTGGTTTCTTGGTACTCTCCAAGATTTATTTACTTAAAAATGATAAAGAAGAACAAAGTAAGTAGAAGTAATTGGAAGAAGGAATAAGTAGGAAGTGACAAGAAAGAAAGAATGAGTAAGAAAAGAAAAGAAAAAAAACAAAAAAGAAGCATCCTAAAACTTTCAAATTCGTGGTTTTATATTAGAAAAGAAAATAGTTTGTACAAACATAATTTCAAATAACCATCATTTTCCATCTATCACATCTAGTTTTAGAGATTTATCGTTTTTTTATTAATTATGTTCTTTTCCAGTTATTATTTTTACTGTTTTTAACGGCCAGTAAAAAAACTTACTTAATCCAGTATTTTAAAAATTTTCTTTTGTACTACTTTCTAGAATGGAGTCTCTTTGGACAATCTGGCTGAAGACTACGTCGGCAGCTAACCATCACTTAGCTATCCCAGGCTATTTTCATGAGAGAAAAATGGCAGCAAATCTTTATTTAACTCATCTATTGTTCAATCTGGATTCAAGTAGTTCAGCTGCTTTAAGATGCTCATGTCTCATGAGATTGTTGACTTCTGTTTCAGTCTTTTTTTCAAAAATAGTACCCATTATATTGGTTTCTTGGTACTCTCCAAGATTTATTTACTTAAAAATGATAGAGGAAAAGAAAGTAAGTAGAAGTAATATGAAGAATGCATAACTAGGAAGTGAGAAAAAAGAAAGAATGAGTAAGAAAGGAAAAGGAAGACGTAAAAATACGTTTGTACCTGAATAAAATAGATTATTTTTGTTCAATCTGGATAGTAATTCAGTTTCTTTAAGATGCTCAGGCCTCATGAGATTGTTCAGTTCTGCTTCAAAGTCTTTTTTTCAAAAATAGTACACATTACATTGGTTTCTTGGTACTCTCCAAGATTCATTCACTTAAAAATGATAGAGGAGAAGAAAGTAAGTAGATGTAATAGGAAGAAGGAGCAAGTAGGAAGTGAGAAGAAAGAAAGAATGAGGAAGAAACGAAAAGGAAGGCGTAAGAATACGTGAATAAAATAGATTATTTTCGTTCAATCTGGATTCGAGTAATTCAGTTCCTTTAAGATGCTCAGATCTCATGAGATTGTTCAGTTCTGCTTCAAAGTCTTTTTCAAAAATAGTACCCATTATATTGGTATCTTGGTACTCTCTAAGTCACTGGTACACCAAAATTTACAGACTGTAAGTATATCTGGCTGATTGGGTTTTACTTTTATATCTCTATTAGACTGTATCTCTAAAACTAGAGGTTATAGATCTGATGAAATTTTTGGAATCAGCACATTAAAGATATCCTAAATCAATTCTGTTTTCTAAAAAAAATATTTTGTTTTAATTCAATGCCTAATTGTAATTTTTTATTTATTATATTAATTAATTTAATATACAGGGTGATTCAGCTAACTAATTTCACATAAGTTTATAGAGAAAGAAAAGTTATTTAAAATTATTATAGTAATTATAACTTGACTTAAACTACTTTTCTAATTTATTTTGGAGAAAATTTCATTTTTGATTTCACCGGAAGTGACATCAACTTTGTTATTTACAATAGTATATGTTTGGACTTTTAAATTCTACATGTAATTGCAAATAAAATTGCCATGTCATGTCCTATACCTAAACCCAATGGTTTTTGATTTATTATTTTTTTTACAAAAAGATTGATGGCCTAACTAAAATGACTGTAATGGAACCGATTTTGATGATGAAAAGGTCATTTTTGGAACACACGTTAACCAAGAGCCTATAAAGAGCCACACATTAGTACTCCGAAATTTTATATGGGGTGTGCGTTATTTACCTATAATTTTGTACATCTTGAAATATTGCTACAAAAATTTAAAATCAATAAATTAGTGAAATTAAATGAACATTTTTATCAATTCAAAATGAACATTCATATTTTAGTAAAGAAATTTGTTCTGGATGAATAAGACCCAAATAACATGTTAAGTAAATTAAAAGCTACATTCAAAATTTTCTATCTTGCATAATATAGATTTGGTAAAACATACAGACTGGGTATTCCACTGGGACGCTAGATCTTGAAGGGGTAAATGAAAATTGATGCAATTTGACACGTTCATATTCTTCGGGGAAATTATCATCTCTTTCAATTAATTTGTATCGCCCCTCAACTGTAATTAAATATACAACAATGTGACCGCTATTTAAACTACATTAAGGGAGAAATCTTTGTTTGCTCCGATGTAATTTTGTTCAAGCTATAAAAGTTGACTCAACAGTCACCATCTTGGCAGTAATGTTAAATTATTCGTTGTATTTATATTGTAGACTTTTACATTTATAATTGTTAATCAAATTTCAGTGTGTAATTGCTCAACATAAAAACATTCCATCCATAGATAGAGTAAACATTGTTAAATTATATTTGGATGTTATTTGTCCGTGTGTGTTTACAAAACGTAAACTTTTATTGCAATAGAATCACGTAGTGTGAAAATGTTGGTAAGGCGTGTTCGTCATAAATAATTTTTTATTATGAGCGAAATTTCCATTTAAAAAAATATGTTTCTTGTGTGTATTTAAAGCGATACGGGGAATTAGGCTAGCTGTAATTTATTTAGGAGTTCTAGTTGAAAATTCGCAAAAATGGAGACCAGGTGTTATCATTCTGGAGAAGAGCCAGGAAAGCCCGGTTGTGGGGCGACCGCAGTCACACGTCCCTTTCAGCACACATTTCAAAGTAAATGTAGCTGAGAAATTGGTAAAGAACGGCCCATCTTTATAGATCATGGATCCATTGTTCACAGTCTTTGCAGGCGAGGTCTGCCGATTAACGATTAATGTATTGGGACTCCGGTTGCATTGTCACTGACTTTCTTGTCAATGACTCTATTAAATATGGTGACTTCAAAATCGGGAATGCCGCCTTGATATACGTGCATTATTCTCAACCGCCTACCGCTTCCACCCTTTTTCTCACCAAAGAAAGATTTTATTTTCTGACAATCATTGATATTATAATGGTCTATTCAAATTCGCTCCGACAATTATAAACTACTACAATAAGCACTATCGAATTTATAAAGAAACACACTGTTCTTGTTCCTTATAGTCATTAACTTTATTTGTTTGTTTTGCAAATAGGGAAATTGTTTTTGTTCACAGAAACTACGAAACTGTTTATTGTTTACATTTCATGTTCAATTATGTCTGTTATAAAGAGATAAAACCACAATTAGTTAATGTCATTAGTTTATTTCCATTTTTGATCTGATGGTCTGATAAATAAGTAAAAAAGCAGTGTATGGCAACAATTAATTTGCAATATGATTCTTTTGACTATTTGGACGAAAATTGTGTTCTGCCTGTTTTCCTATTTAATTAATTTCTCTCGTTATACTGAACTAGTAGTCAGTGAATATTTTTTTCACTTTTCCCAATTTTTTTGTAATTAATATCAATAATTGAGAAAATTTTAATGACTACAATTTTTATGATTTATTTACTTAAAAATGATAGAGGAGAAGAAAGTAAGTATAAGTAATTGGAAGAAATAATAAATAGAAAGTAAGAAGCAGGAAATAAGTAGTAAGAATAAAAAAGGAAAGAAGTTACATATCATGATACATGAACAAAAAAGAAGCATTCTAAACCTTTCTAATCCGTGGGTTTATATTAGAAAAGAAAATAGTTTCTAAGAAAATATTTCTCTAAACTAAGAAGCATAAATGAACAAATATGAATAGGACGAAGAAGGAGGAAGAACAAAGAAGATAAGGTGGATAATGAACATAGAGAAGGGATATAAATGAAAAAAGAAAATAGAAGGAAAAAGTAGGTATTAATAAGATATATGAAAAAAGAAGGAGAAATGAAAAGTAAAAAAAGTAGATAATAGTAACTGAAAAAAGAAGGAAGAAGAAATAATGTAGAAGAATGAAAAAGGACGAAACAAGAAAAAAGATGGAAAATGGAAGCCATGGTAACTAACAAGTAAACAAACGAGAAGAAAAAGAAGGTAAAAAGAACAATGAGTGAAGAAAATATAAGTATGGACTAAGAAATAAGAAACAATAAGCAAGAATATAGAGGGAAAAAAGTACTAGAACGAATGAAGGGAAAAGAAGAAAGTAGGAAGAACATGAGGAAGGAAGTAGAAAGAAAATGGGACAAGGAAAATGAAAAGCATGGCAACTACGAAGAAGCAACAAATCTGAAGTAAGAAATAAGGAGCAAAAAAGGAGAAGCAAGGAAGAACAATGATGGAGGAAGAAAAAAGAAAAACAAATTAAAATCTGAGAAGAAGGAAGAAGGGAAAAGGAAGGCGTGATGACTAAGAAGTAACAAGGAAAAGGAAATAACAAGAAGATGTAAGATGGAAGAAGTGAGTTGTACAATGTGAATCTCTCTCAAAAATGTTTATTATGCTTCATAACGATTTAAGGAAAAATATTTCCCTAAATCAAGAAGTAAAAAAGAAAAAATATGAAGGAAGAAGGAAAATAGGACAAAGGAGGAAGAAGAAAGTAGAAGAGAGAAGATAGAATGGAGAATGGAGAAGAAATAGAAATGAAGACAGAAAGTAGAAGGAAGAAGTAGGAATTAATAAGATATACGAAAAAGAAAGGAGAAATGAAAAGTAAAAAAACTAGATAATAGTGACAGTAAAAAGAAGTAAAAAAAAATAATGTGAAAGAATAAAAAGGAAGAAACAAGAAAAAAGAATTAGTAAACAAACAAGAAGCAAAAGAGGATAAAATAAGATCAGTAAATGAAGAAAATAGATATATGAACTAAGAAATAGGAAACAATAAGCAAGAAGATAAAAGGAAGAAAGTACTAGAACGAATGAAGAGAGAAGAAGAAAGTAAGAAGAAGGAACATGAGGATGTATAAGGAAAATGAATGACATGGCAACTAAGAAGAATAAAGAAATAAGGAGGAGGAGCAAGAAAGAACACTGACGAAGAAAAAAAGGACAAATGAAAATGTGAGAAGAAAGAAGAAGGGAAAATACGGCGTGAGAACTAAAAAGTAACAAGAAGATATAAGATGAAGGAAGTGAGTTGTACAGTGTAAGTCTCTCTCAAAAATGATTATTAGATAAAGTAATATGAAACGACTTTAAAGCTAAATAATGTTTATTATGCTAACCCTTTTGAATTTAAATTCAAAGATATTGGGAAGAGACTTTGTGCATACATAATTTCATAACGATTTATAGGAAATATTCCCTTAAAGCAATTATTATTCCGTCTTCAAACACAATTCGACAGACACAGAAAAAAATGACGATGGACAATATTGTAGGTTTGGAAACAAATTTACAATATAATAGCGATACTGAGATCAAAAAAAAATAACCGAAATATAAAGGGCATATTATTTATCTGCAAAATAGGGGTGCAAATCCGATTTATTAGAATGTTGAAAACAAACGCTAATTGTGTTTACTGCTCAAGGCTTATATGTATATATTCTCGAGATTGGAATAGAGAATGGAGACGCGCGATGCATAGTTAAACAGAAGACTGGTCCATTCACGTTCATTTACAATACAACTCGCAATTTTTCTTTTGCTAATTCCGAACTTTGTATTCTCAAACGGCGCTTTTCTCAACGCAGATTAGCCCACTTATATGGACACTCAGGCGACGAACTCGGACATTAACATATTATAAATAGATGGACATCCATATTTAAAGTCAACGTCTCTTTTATGGTAGATACTGCATCTTTTTATTATTATTATTAATAATATCCGTGTTGTGAATTTAATTATTTCTATTACTGAAGGACACGTATAAAAATATCCTCGACCTCCCCTTTACTATTTATATTATTGAATTGGATGTGTGGTTAACAGGTGGGATGAATCCGGACCCGAATATCATTTCCTGCAAAGCCTAACACACTAACCATTCTCGTGTCTTATCTAGATTCTTATCATAAATTTTTATTCAATTCGTAATTCTACTTCGCTTTTATTCGTTATCAAATTAAATTGCACATAAAGCATTACATTGCTATCGCTTTTTATTTTATATTCGCTTATCGCAGGAATTTTATTTATTTAACTTAAAACTGCCCGATCATTATTGCATCACTTCGCGCAATGAACTCAACAAGCGTCACGTGTTGTAGATAAGTAATTTGGCAATTAAAATTTAAATTTTTAATCGTTTAAATGATAAATTATTATCCGTCATAAATATTGAAGAAACATTTATAATTTACATTTCAATTACGTCTATGTAACTAAAAGTGACGTTACAGCATTTCAAATTATAACAAACGTTTAATAATATAATTAAACTGGTTTTAATTTGTACTTTTATTATGAAGTAAAAAATATTTTGTCTAATAATTAAGACATGGAATTTAAGAAAAATGGATGGCCTGGGAAGTAAAAAGTAACAAAATGGAAAAGGAAAGAAGCAAATTATTAAATGTAGTAAAATGTAAAGAAGCAAGTGGAAGAAAGTAGAATTAAGAAGCCATAAGCAAGAAATTAAAAAGATTGAAAAGACCAGGTAGAAAGAAAAAGGAAGGCATCGGAAGTAAAAAACAATGAGGTAACAAGAAAGAAGAAAGAAAAAGTAGGGAAGAAAGAACAAGTAGCGAATGAGGTAACAAGAAAGGAAGAAACAAGAAGAAAAGTTTAAAAAGTAAGAGGAAATAAGAACAAAAAGAAAGGACGAAGAAGGAACCAGGAAGAAAAAAAGATAAATAGATGTAAAAGAAGAAGGAAGGGAAGAAAAGTAATACGTGTGAAGTTCAAAACATGAAGCTTGAAAAGGAAAGAAGAAGGAAGTGAAAAATAAGAAGCAAGAAGGAAAAAAGAAGAATTAGGATATAAGATATAAGAAAACACCGAATGAAACAAGAACTTAAAAGAAATAAAAATGTGGGAAAGAATAAGTAAAATATTATAAAGAAGAAATATGAAGTAAGAAAGAAGGAAGAAGAATTAGAAACAGTAACAAGAAACAAGAAAGATTTTGAAAGAAACAGGAATTTAAATGAGAATGATAAGAATAGAGAAAGAAAAAAGGAAAAAGCTAGAGGAAAATTATGAACTAAGCAAGAAGGAAGAAAGAAGAATTAGGACATTAGAAGTAAGAAATAAAGAGAAAGAAGAATGAGGAAAAAAAGAAGAACCAAGAAGTAAATAGCTAGAAAGAAGGAAGAGGTAGAAGGTAAGGAATAAGAAGCAAAAAGGGCGGAAGAAGAATTAGGAAATAAGTAAGAAGAAACAAGCAAGAAAGAATAAGTAAAATATTAGAAAAAAGAAATAAAAACCAAGAAGGAAGGAAGAAGAATTAGGAAATAGGATGTAATAAGAAACAGTTTGAAAGAAACATGAAGTTAAATGGAATAAGAGTGGAGAGAGACAGAAGCAAAAAGTTACAGGAAAATTATGAACTAAGCAAGAAGGTAGAAAGAAGAATTAGGAAACTAGAAGTAAGAAAAAACAGTATGAGAGAAGCAAGAAGTAAAATAAAAGAAGAATGAGGAAAGAAAGAAGAACCAAGAAGTAAATATCTAGAAAGAAGGAAGAAATAGAAGGTAAGGAATAAGAAGCAAAAAGGACGAAAGAAGAATTAGGAAATAAGTAAGAAGAAACAAGCAAGAAAAACTAAGTAAAATGTTAGATAGAAGAAATAAGAACCAAGAAGAAAGGAAGAAGAACTAGAATATAAGAAGTAACAAGAAACAGTTTGAAAGAAACAGGAAATTAAATGGATTAAGAATGGAGAGAGACAGAAGCAAACAGTTACAGGAAAATTATGAACTAAGCAAGAAGGAAGAAAGTAGAATTAGAAAATTAGAAGTAAGAAAACACAGTATGAAAGAAGCAAGAAGTAAAATGAAATAAGAAGGAGGAAAGAAAAAAGAACGAAGAAGCAAATAGCTAGAAAGAAGGAAGAAGTAGAAGGTAAGGAATAAGAAGCAAAAAGGACGAAAGAAGAATTAGGAAATAAGTAAGAAGAAACAAGCAAGAAAAAATAAGTAAAATGTTAGAAAGAAGAAATAGAACCAAGAATGAAGGAAGAAGAACTAGGAAATAAGAAGTAACAAGAAACAGTTTGAAAGAAACAGGAAATTAAATGGAATAAGAATGGAAAAGAACAGAAGCAAAAAGTTACAGGAAAATTGTGAACTAAGCAAGAAGGTAGAAAGAAGAATTAGGAAACTAGAAGTAAGAAAAAATAGTATGAGAGAAGCAAGAAATTAAAAGAAAAAAGAATGTGGAAAGAAAAAAGATTCAAGGAGTAAATAACTAGAATGAAGGAACAAGTAGCAAGTAAGGAATAAGAAGCAAAAAGGACGGAAAAATTATAAAATAAGAAGAAATAAGTAATGATAAATTGTTAGTTACAATAATTAATACTGAGGAAACATCTAAAATTAATATATCATTTGAATCTATGTCACCAAATCAATGTATTATAATCAACAAATAAAAATTATTGCGAATTATAAGTGAAATATAATGAAACTATTAAAATATTAATTTTTGAACATTATGTATTATGAAGACAACATTTTGTTGAGATTTGAAATTAAAAAAATAATGTATATAAAATTGGTTGTTTTATTAATAAAAGTTTTTTACCATATTTCGTTTTAATGTCATTGCATGAAATATACTTCATCGCATATTAAACAATATATTTTAACAATTTAATTAATTATAAATAAAAACCTATCAAATTGTTTGTTAATAAATAAAGATATTGTTTGATTTTATTAATGAGCAATTAAAAGCTATTTACATATTAACAAATCACAGTATCAATTTGTCATATTAAAAATTAATGTATCACATTTATTATCCTGTATAAATAACGCAAAGTGCTGAATAAATATGAACAATACATTTCAACTCTTTGTTTTTTGCTCACAGCATCTTGCAGGAGGAGTTGGTTTTTCTGTATCATCACTGTGACGTGATTTTCTCATTAACATCCTAAATGAATAATGAACTTTGTAAAATACTTCGTCTACAGCACAATATACACAAAATCCTGAAACACAATCGACTCGGCACTGCCGCCGCTACGTTTACAACAAACTGAAAATTAGACACACACATTCAATTTTAGTTTTTGCCTCAGCCTCCCAAAACGTAATTATTTTTTGCATATATCGGGTGGAAAAAAATGAGCTTAGAACTCAAACGTTATCGTTGGGTGCTACATTTCCGTTTTTACGATCCATCAAATGTGACCTTTCACAGTGTTTTAATAAAAATTTATAGGGAAACTTGCATCACGTTTTCTGAATTATGAATTTTAATATAGTTTATATCCTCACAAGGGTTTTGTTGGTCGTGTCGGTACACCGTTAAGGAAATTACTTATTATTAAGTTTATTAACATGGAAGCAACAAAAAAATGTTTTTGGCACTTAATATATTAGGTGAAATATTTTCACTGCCGTCAAAAAGCTTTCAACTTTTTTATCTGGTAAAAAGCATGATTTTTATTTATACTGAAATCCGACAATTATCTATTAAATAAAATAAAATGTAAACCAAATAAAATATATTAAATATCATTGTTTTAATAAAAAACGTAGTTTGTCCTTAGGGTTTGTAAATATATCACATAAATTAAATTAATACTGTTTTAAGTTTTGTTAAATAATCGTTTGTGTAAATTGTTTTTAATGCAAATCTCAATTGACCAAGAAATGGTGGTAATGTACAGAACAACATCCAAAACGTGTATGCACCACCTATAATCTAATGCATCTTTCAATAACCCTAAAAATAAAAATTGATTAATAATTACACCCTCCAATTATCCACATTTATTACCTAGTGCTTGGCCGACAGTAAAAACAAATATCCCCTTGAAAACCATGTTCAATCCAACAGCCGCAGGTAAATCATCTTGACGGTTAATTGATTGGATGTACTCGGACACAACCAAATTTTGTGTGATCACAGTAGCTGACCTTGCATATCCAATTAATACTGACGCCACCATCAAACTTTTGAAACTGGTCAACTCAACCATAACTGAAACACATTTACATTTTAATATAAAGCCTACACGCACAAACGACATTAGATACGTCAAATTACAAAGTTTTTTTTTTAATTTTAGAAGTACTCAGTTCGAAATTAGTGAGTCTAAAATTAAAAAAACAAAAGTAATTTTGATGTTACTTCGTCATACTAGATCTGCACAATCCTAATGCTATGGCGCCAACCATGAACAGACCCCTGCTGCTCAGTTTCAACTTCTTGGCAATGAAGGAGACGGTCAGTCTTCCAATGACGTCGGCCAAAGACAGCACCGTCATACATTCCGAAGAGTTCATTTTGCTCAGGTTGGCCTCGTGCAGCAGAAAGAGTGGGAAGAACGTGCTGAAGGACACGGAACTGACGTAACCAAAGGCTAAGCCAATCAACAAATGGATTAGCTTCACGTCGGTCAGGAGACGAAGTCCCAGTGACTCCCCCAGTTTTCCGAAGAACGTGGGAGGCTTCTGCGACACGAAGTCCAAAGTGGAACCTGAAATATTACATGTTATCTTTATTAATTACAAGTTCAAGGACAAATTATCGAATAAACCATTAAAAAAATAATATAAAACTTGATTTGAATGTAAAAACATACTTGTGAAGAATCATTGAATGCAAATTAAACTATAAATCTATTTAACATTTGCATTTATTTATTACATAACTTTCAGTGTAATCCCTAGTGGATCTTACGCTTGTTCTCCCCTTTTACTTCACGTGCCTATCTATCCATATAAGGGATTGTCCCAGTGGATATTTCTTATTTGTTTTGTGCTGTATACTTTTATTTTATGCAACAAAAATTTCGTAGATTCTTTTTCTGACATAAAATCCAGCTGCTTAAAATTTAATGGAGTTAGGGTGCAAAGTTAACAACCACAAATACGGGGTGCAAAATCTACCCTGTGTTCCAATTCTTATTTATACTGTTAATAATTAAATGATGTTGTAGTTTGAATAAAAATTAACAAGTATTACACTTAATCCCACTGTTATTGTTAAACAAACACTCAACTCAATTTGATACGTGTTTCAAATTTAGTTGTGTCCAATTTCAATTTTTAAATGAAAAATTCATGTTAGAAACAAGGTTTGTTTAGCAGGTACGACGTAAATTTGTAGATAATTGAACAATTGAAATGGGCAACTTCTGACCCTCAGTTATTCAAATCTGACTCGTGTTGGAAACGATATTCAAAACATTTCTACTGTTAACCTTTTAATTGTGTGCTTTGAAACGTGTCTTATAATAATTAAAAAAATAACACGACTTTTAAATTACAATATTTAACAACAGGCACAGCTGACTAAAATATTATACACTATTAACGACGTAAACACAGAATATAGCATATATTTAAGTAATTATTTCACACAACATGTGGTTATTGAAACCATTAAAAAAGCATGTAACTTGTTAAAAGACTAGACAAAGAAGTGCTCAAGTGTGTACTCACTTTGGAACTTTGCTTTATACATGTAACTGCTATCAAGCTTCTTCTCCGCCAGCAACTTCGAATTGTCGTTCTTATTGTCGTCTTCCCCATCTGAGTCATCGTTAGGTCGTGCAGACTCCGTTGGCTTCGGGAAATCCAGTCGAGTTTTCTTTTTTTCAACCCCATTTTGCGCCAAATTGTTTTGCACTTCCGGCCCAATTTTCTGATAAGCTTCGTCCTGTTTTTGGAACAGCTTCGGTCGCTTCTTGTAAGTTTTCTTCTCCTCGGCTAGTTGGTCTATCGACCCGAAGGGATTGCTGCTGAATTTCTTGGGCACAACACCAGACTCGATACCCAACACGTCGGACGTTGAGCCGAAGGGATTGGAGCTTTTCTTCGGAGCATCCACGGAAACTTTGCTAGCTGTGAAATTCTGAATTTTCTGAAACAGGTTTTTAGCCTCTTCGTCGAGTAATCGTTCGTGTGCGGACTCGGCTTCAGACACGTCACTTTCGAAGGGGTTCGTACTGGGGGGACGTAGGTACTGCTCAGACACCGATTTTCTTCTAATGCCGGAACCAGTTTTGTTGTCCTCATCTGATTCGCTGTCGGATCCGAAGGGGTTTGTGCTTGGGGGACGTAAGTTTTGTTCGGACACTGATTTATTCCTTATTTCGACCCGTTTAGATTCACCGTCTGATTCACTGTCCGATTCGAAGGGGTTGGTACTTGGAGGGCGCACGTATTGGGTGGTGTTGTTATAACGTAGTTCCGCCTCGGGTTCGTCTTCAGTTTCGTGCTCATCATCGCCTTCATCTTCGGACTGTTCTTTGGACTCCTTGGTTTTGGAAAACCTTAACTCTTCTCCTGACGAGTAGTCATCTTCTGAATACTCTGATTCGTTGTGTTGGTCCACACTAAGTCTTTCTGTACTGAGTGCTGAATTCTGTAGTGGAACTTCAGTTTCTTCTGGATGTGATTCTTGTTTTGACTGTTCAGATGATGTTGATGGATTAAGTGATTTTTGGCTTGGGGCTTTGACTACATTGTTGTTCTCAATATCACTAACTAATTCAGACTTTGGTGCTTCTATTGCCTCCATCTTGGGCTTTTCCGTCTCTTGCTTATATTCTAATTTTATTGGAGCTTCTTTTTCAGTTGGAGGAAGACTTTTTGGCTTGCTTTTAGGTGCTTCTACATTAATGTTGGGATATTTGGATTTAAAACAAAGAAAAGGCTAAAATGGAACGTACTTAGTACAAACTTAATTAACGTGTTTTAATTTGGGAGTACCTTAAAAAATATAGCACCAATTAAGCCAGTCAAGCTGAGGCAGCCCAATATTCTTGTAGTTCCAGTAAACTCGTAGTTATCTAACAGAAAACTAACAAACATGGGCATCAACATTTGTCCAGTACTGGTGCCAGCCATAGCCATACCTACTGCGGTGCCCTTCCTTGTTGTAAAATATTCGTTAATAATTAAAAACGTGGAGGAGGCCAAAAAACCCAATCCCAAGCCTAAAATCGTTTTAAAAATTGATTTTATGATGGTGCCAGTTTAGTGTGTACTCATCACAAATTTTAACTACCTGTCATACAACCATACGCAATAACAATATGATAGATTTGAGTAGCAAAGCTGCTTAAGATCATCCCGCTGGCAACTAAGACAACACTGAACAGCGTCACGTGTTGTATGGTGAATTTTTTTAGTATGGACGCAACGGCCAGTCCGGAGAAATTCGTGACCATTACGTTTATGGCCATGACGAGAGTTAAGCCGGTCGCCTTTCCTCCAGCCATGTCGCTCAACGTGTCCCCAAAAATGAGGCCGAAAACTGAGAAGAGAGCTTGGTTTACGGTCTGAAATGGAAAACAATGATGAACCGTGGCTGCATCACAGCAAAGAGTAAATAAAAATCAATTGGTATCGATGAAATTTTCCGCCGCATTGTTTATAAAACCTAACGCATATTTCAATTTCATACCGACCACAAGGAGGCGAAAAAAATGTATCAAGGCGTTTTGCAATGTAAATTATGGTTTATTTTTAAAACCCTGGTCAGTGGCGTAAAACCTTTATATGGAAATGAAAAACAGGAAGCAAACGGTAGCGGATACATAAATAAATTATGGGCAAAACGCGAAAGGAATAATGCCTGGTAAATAAACAAAAAACAGCAACTATTCCTAGGGCATTATTGAATCATAGTTTTATTGGTGTTAATACTGGGATTAGACCTCAATTTATGTAAAATATGAGACACTTTGTGGATATTTGAAGTGATATTCATAAAAACTTCTTTGTTTTCCGTATAATATTCCGATAAAGGGGCTCTGTGTGCATCCCGTAAAACTGGATAGAAAATGTACTGGTGTTATTATGTTAGGTGGAAAGTATACGTCTTTTTATTAAATGGTTACACATTTATTGTTTATTGAACTCTTCGTATGTGATAATTAAGAGAAATTTAATTCTATGTTTGATGTTAATTGAAAAAACCTTCAATTCTTCTGAAGTAGCCAATAAATTAAACTGCGCAATTGGAAATATAAATAAATTGTAAACGAAAAACAGTGGAGTCACCTTTTTCAATAATTGAATATTTATATATTCATATGGTCAATTAGATAAATATTATATGTTTGCAGTTTGTTTACTCCTCTATTAAAGTTAAATTGTTTTATTTTTTTAATTACAAGCAGGATAATTATTTCAGTAAATATATAAAATATAATATTTATATTTTTGACATACAGTGGTGGACATTATTACAGCAACTTTTTTAAATAAACATTTTAGATGTTTTATTTAATGTGAACTGTTAAAATAATATTAATTTACTGTGGTTGTTTGATACTGTGTTATAAAAAGTACTATATACTTATTGTATAAAATGTTACATATATTTTTCAGAATTGAGCTGGACACAAATATAGCAACTTTAATTTTTAAAGGAATTTTTAATGATTAAATCTGTGTTATTTAATTTAATATTAACACTTTGGATAATATCCTTTTTATTTTATAAATTTGGCCCATATCTGGCATAAACTAGTTCATTTTTCGAATAGTATATATTCCTTGAAGCTTCTTTTACTGCTATGAGGAATTTATTTAAATTTGTAAAATTTTTATGTCGAATTTGAAGCCCCCAGTATAATTAAACGACTACCATGTTTCACTGTGGGTATAACTAACTTCTTATGTAGTTTTGTTTCTATAGGACGTTTAACATATGCAGAACCATCATTTTTTATTAATTAAATTAAGACTCATCATTAAAAACTACTCGTCCACACTGTTGTGTAGTCCACTGAATGTCAACCTAAACAAATCAAAATTGGACCTTCACATATTTAGTATGAATTAAGACTCTTCCTGTAAGTCTGAGGTCAAAAGAACCCCCATCCACTAACCATCTTCTTACAGTCCTTGAACTAATTTCAGCAAGTCCCTTTCCTCCAAGTTGGCTTTAATTTCAGTTGAGATTGGATTGTTTTTTGACATTCGAATTATCCAGTTATTTTTTCAGACAATTTTTTTCGTAGCTACCACTAGACCAGTTTCTCTAAATTTTTTAATAATATGACTTATTTAGCTATAAAATCTTAGCTATCTCTTCTTGTTTCTCTCAGTCTTGGAAACGCTGAATTATAATTTTTCTTAGTTTCCCTTCAAGTGATAATTAAAGAGCAATGAAAGAGCATAAAGTTGCTATATTTATGACCACAACTGTACATTCAACTCAAAAATCATTTAAATACAATTTTATTTGACTAATATAAAACATGTGCTATTTCGGTCATTAATATTTAATATAATTTATCACCAAACAAAATGCTGAGATTAAAAAATAGTTGCCAATGATCACGTTTGTCTTATCATCATATAAATTTACAAATATCAGCATCGTAAAAGATGTTCACACAATCACCTTTCTGAGTCATGGCAACAACAAACACTTTCTCATTATTATTCAAACAAATTTGTTGTAATTAAAAACATGCTTATAAATTGTACGTTTATTTGACAGAGTCAAGTTTTGGTTCCTACAAGGTCAGTGATCTTATCACAGAAAAATATATTTTTTAAAATATTTAATGATTTCTATTAACGAGGCAAAATTTAGTCACAGTTTACAAATTTTTTGCAAATTTATCTTCTGTGATAAGATTTCCTTAACATTTGCAATATTTTAAATTGATTAAAAATGAAGATCAGACAATTTTTGATGAGTTTACGAATGAGTAAATACAAAGACATTGACTTTCATGCCAAGTTAATTGTATTAAATATCATTTACATATTTTCAAAGCCAACAAGACTTATTCATAGATATACAATATTTTATGACTTTATAGAGTGATTTAAATTTATAACACTTGGGATTTCGAAAATATGGCAAAGTAAATATTATTTATAACTCCACTAAATATTTTTAATCCTATGAACATAATAGTAAAGGTAAACTTATTGAAATTGAAGTATTGACTTCAAGAAATATAATATGGAATGTGTAGAAAATAAAACTTGATAAGAAATTGGAAACCAAATAAACTTTATATTTATTTAAGATACTATCAGCTATTTACTGACAATTTTGTTTTGTAAAAGTTTACATTTGTCATTAGTTGTTGTACAAACATTTACACTAAAAATTCATTTTTATGCACCATATAAATGACAAAAATAGTAAAATTTTAGGCACATAAAGTAGTCCATATCTATAGATATAGCGCAACACTTAACTAATATCAGTGAATAAATACGTACATTGATTTGATATCGATTCTAATAAACCTATGATGTAATTAATTAAATATTGATATGTTAAATAATTTTTATGAAGTTCCGAACTGTTGCTGACCAAAAATTGGATTGAATGAATTGAAGTTACGTCCCACAATCGTGTTTTTTTATCGCCACAATGATACATTATACTGTTAATACTAACGTAAATTTAAACTTTATTTTTAGTTGAAAGTGCTCGTAATTTATTCATTGAACAACTTGACGTTTTGAAACGTTCATTAAAACGATACATTTACGTTTAGAACAGAACCGTAATTGAAATAGTAAAAACACTGAGGTTGATATTTTGACCCGGAATAAAATTTAGAAGGAAAAAAACAATTATCCGACTTTTAGTTACAGAGTCACAATTTTAAGATTAAGGCAAAACTAAGCAAATATCCAAAAGAGAAGTAGTTGTCAAATGCACTTAGGGATTGTCTCCTTTTAAGTTAAGTTCTTACATTTATAAGTGCTGCTCCTAAAACCACCATCCAACCCCAGCCCCCATCGGGGGGTGTATCCATAGTTTCCATAATCTGGGCACTAGTTGATGAAGCACGAATTTTCACACAGTATACTACTCATTACAGTGTAGCACGAAATATAAGGTCGCACTCTAAAATGATTTTTATCAGACTGATAACATTGCGTCTGCCTTAAGTTTACTGTGTGGCGTTTATAGGTAATACGAACGAACTGACCTTAGGTTATTAGAAAAACTAACATTTTTATTGTTTATTTGTTATTGATAAGCCAATTATCTCATTATGTGGAAGCCATTGGCGTCTCGTTAATTTATAAGGAACCCATTTAATTTTAATGATTGTTTCACCACTTTTAAAACTACCCTTTAATAAATAAAAATGAAATTTGTTGTTTTGTAATTGTTGTACAGTATTGTCCATTATTATAGCAACTTTTGAAAATGTTAAATATTTTAGCCATAACTTTTTTATTTAATGTGAACTGTTATAGTAATATTAATTTTCTATTGTTTTATACGATATTATTAAAATTTCTTCTTATTCTATAAAATGTTACATATATTTTTCTGAATTGAGCTGGACATAAATATAGCAATTTTATTTTTTAAATGGATTTTTATTGTTTAAATCTGACATTTAATTTAACACTATTAAGAGCATCATTTGTTTAATATATGGAAGCAAGTTGTTGTTTAGTATATCCTTGTCCATTAATTAGTTAAAGGGGGTCTATGTCAGAAGAATTGAAGCATCCCCATAGTATAATTTAACCACCACCATGTTTCACTGTGAATATTACAAACTTTTTGTATAATTTTTTCCCTGTAAGATGTTTAAAACAAACTGACCATTTTTTATAAATTAAATTTAAAGTCGTCTTTAAATACAACACACCTCTACTGTTCTATGGTCCAGTGAATGTGATCCTGAGCAAGACATTTTTAGTAGAAATCAGGATTTTTTTGTAGGTATGTGATCAACGTACAGTAAAAATCTGGAAATTTATGGGAATCTTTTTTGTCTCTGTCGTGCATGATGTCTCTCTCAAAGATCAGTAGTATCAAAGGCTTTCCAATCGGTTTATATTATACATATTGGTCCTTCTCTCCAAATAATCTATACATATTGAAAATAAAGTCTTTTGAGTGTACCATGCTAATATACAAATAATAATTAGTAATAAATTATTTACACATATTAAAAATGAATAAAATATATCCATATTTAATTATTATTTTACTTGTCATTACTTTAACAAGGACTCCCAGAAATCATTGTGGCCAACTTTTTAGTAATTGTAAGAATCAACTTACAAGGTAAACTATAAAATTAAATTGTAGATATTTATTGGCTCCTCTATTTAAATACCTCAATTATACTTTACAATAAAGGTCTGTTCCGTAAATACTACTTAAGAGCAGAAGAATATTTTATTTATTATATTTATATAATAAATTAGAATAACTAATAATAACATATTTGTATCTTTGCAACGATATTACATACATATAAAAAAGTTATTTGATTTTACTCAGCTAATGAAGGAACAAAAATTAATAATAAATTATTGCTCAGCCAAAATCGGGTAATCAATAAATAGTATTTAAATAGCACAAGATAATTTTGTTTATTATAATTTAATAACTAATAAGAAAAACTAATAAATAATTACATATTTGTAAATTTACAATTATATTTAAAGAACATAGTTTATAGCCAGATCCTGTTTGGTAAGTACTATTTAAATAGCTAAATATCCAGTTATCCATTTTCTTTTAACTCATACAATTTTGTTCGTATCTACCACGTGGTATTTTTTAATAATACGGGAAACGATTGACTTATTTAGCCGTAAACTCTTAACCATCTCTTCTTGTTTATCTAGATTTTGATAACGCTGAGTTATATAATTTTTCTTACAGCTTCACTTCGACCATTGATTAAATAATTATAATAAAAAAATGTAAAAAGTTGCTATAATTTTGTCCATCGAAAAATAAAGTAGGCAATTTTTATAGAACAAAATTAGATTGACCAGTTGTATTGTAGATACAACAATATATTATATATTATAGGTACTGACATCTAATTTAAGTAGTACATCTAATATTTTTAATATATTTTAATTTTAAGTTACTGTAATTATGGCCACTACTATACATTATTCACATCATTCTTAAATTATATTGTATATATTATATATAGATATATCAAAAAATATTTTTTATTCATTTTAACTTTTTGTACCAACAAAACTACTGTAAAATCACCATTTCATAAAACATGATTTTCAAATCAAATCAAAACTTTTAATAAACATATACTTAATTTTTAGTGCCTGAATATTTTTTTAATTTTTAATCCCAGTCCCAGTTTATAAAAGGTGTATTTGGGGATTGATCGGGCAAACATTATGATAACATTATGTGTTCACTCCAATGTTTTTATGTAATTAACAGGATTATTGATAATCTGTGCAATTAAATAATAATTTTCGATTGTAAAGATTAGGTAGAAGAGAAAACATCATATAACTATACATTCTGTAACACTAGTTTTGTTTTTAGTGTTAACATGTACACGAAACAAAAAAAATGACATTTTAAAAACAAAAATAAAATAATTGAATAGATTTTACAAAAGGTTTTATGCTGAAATAATTCAAATAAATTGTCAGTAATTTGTAAAAATTAATATGAAAAAATAGTATTTCATATTAAATAAATTCCATACTACAATGTAAACATTCTACTACCTCTAAAAAATATACAAAATCAGTCACTGTCTTGTTTTAATTGTATTCAAAAATTAATTTGAATTTTGGTCCCCTGGCACTTCGTTTACGTCTTTTGAAATATTATCAGACGATTTATTTAATTTTTAAAAAATATATACGTAAGTGTATGTTTGCTTTGTTTGTTATCCTCGTCCTCGTCCTTTTAATTGTGAACTAAATACATATCAATGGGTTATTGAAATCAGTATTCGCATGCAACCGACGTGATATACAATAACACTTAAATAATACAATACAATTAAAAATAAATGATAAAGATTATCTAAATACTTAATACGACTATTGTGGTATAATTTTTAATAGAAAACTAACTGAATTATTTTGATTTATTTCATTTCAAATATTTTATAGCTATTATATTAAAAATAGGTACATCATAAATGTTTCTCGTTGCAAAAAACACATACGTCATGTCAAATTTTAGAGTACGTATGACAAGAAATGTTAAAAATACATTTTATAAATGGCTGAATGTTTTAAAATATTGAATTCCATGATTTTTAAAATTGCAACATTGTTTTATATTCCCTAATACACCATAATTATTTAAAAACGTATCGCGAAAAACAAAATAAATATTACTGGGTAATTTAGACATGTTTTTATTTTAATGAAGAGAATTTAACATTACCACAATTATGGTAATTGTATGAGAAAACATAACGTCACAAAAGATTTTTTGGGGTGGAAGGAGTAGTAGGTAAACCACGAAATAAGGTTTTAATTCAAAGATCCTGTATGGTGAGTTTATGCTTTAAGTTATTAATGATCTGTCAATTGATACATTGTTTCCGCATTATTTCCTTAATGTAACCAACGACATAATGATTTATAATTGGCCGATATGAATTTATTGCCCCTTTTTATTGGTCCACTCGAAACTCCGAACATATAATTAAATTTAGTTTAAAATATATGCAACATGACTGCGGTTACTGGCAAGCAATGTAATTGATATACTGTGTTAAGATGATAAATGGAGTGAAACTTAAAATGAACTTATATTCTTCAAGTTTTGCGACGTGATGCGCCATCTGTTAACAAGTAGTCAAACAGTTTTGTTCTAAAATACAGATACTCACTGAACATAACTCATAGTCGTACGTTTCCAAAGATGGATTGAAATTTAATCGAATTGTTTAACAAATTAAATAAACAGAACTATGATTGAAGATTACGTTCATAGTATACCCCGGAGTATACCCTACAATGGAAAGGTCTTCTCTTAACAATGATGGATGAGTGATGACCAAATTTCAGGGCTTTGCACTAATAAAATAATTCTCTACCCCAAAATTAGTGTTTTATTAATTAAATTGGCAATGTTACAATATATTTCTAAAATTTTCCGTATAAAAAATATCGTGTTAGTTATTTTAATTACCCATTCCAACCCTTTAAAGCAAAAAAATCACTAAAGAAAGATAAAACTAAAGAAATAATAATAAAACAAAACTATCAGATATATTTTACTAAACTACTTTTTTGTTAGATTTGCTGCTACTACTTTGGCGACGCTTCTTCGATGCCTTTGTTGCCCCTGCTTCTGTAAACACAATTATTTTTAAATGCATTTATTTATTTTAAAATATTGAATTGAATATGAAAGGATTCATCTAGAATCAATAAAATTATTTTGTAGTTATATGAACTAAGTTTTGTACGTTTAACTTTATTTTAATATACAGTGGTGGAACAAAGTATGGAATATTCTTAATGATTGAATTTTTATCTCTTGGGATTTTTCATATCTGTTGTAATGATGTTAAATACGCTAGTTTGTGTTTACCGTCTAGTATACTAGTATTGCTGCTCATCTTTTCTTGATTAGGTCGTTGCAGCTAAAAGACCAGTGCTATCAAAAAAATGAACATTTACAAATCCCAACTTGTCATGGACTAAAGAAAACTAAACCATTGTCCTTTGGAATAACGACAGTAAATTTAATTTGTATAGGTCAGATGGTAGAACGGCCAGTTGGGCAATGAGACCATTTTAAGTACCAAATTCCTACGGTTAAACAAGGTGGTGGAAGTATTTTGGTTTGGGGATGCTTTTCACGATCCAAAGTTGGACCCTTGAAAAATTTAACTGTGCTTGAATTGCCGGCTCAGTCCCCCGATTTAAATCCTATTGAGCATCTTTGGGAAATATTAGAACGCTGAATCCGAACAAAAAACATCAAAAGCTTACAAGAACTAATTATATGGTTAAAAAATGTCAAGCAGTGATAGAAGAAGGTTACATCACAAAATATAGAGTTATTGTTAATTTTTTATGAATACTTTTTTCCAAACTAAATTATTTTTTTATTAAAAAACAAGTAGAAACCTGTGAATATAATGATCATTATGGTTAATAGACCAATCCTGAAGTAAATTAGATTTGTTCAGATTTGCAACAGCTTTGAGAAAACGTTAAGTAAAATTAAATAAATATTCCATACTTTTTTCCACCACTGCATATATATGTTAATTCATATTTTCAGAAACTTACCGACCTTTCCTTTGAATGCTCCCTCTGCCTTATTCATGTTTTCATTATCATCATCTTCACTGTCTACAATAACTACTTCATTTTCTTTTGACTGGGAGTCTAAAACATATTTACACTGACCAACTTATTTTTTTTTTAATTTAAAATTTTTATAATAAATCTAGAATTAAAGTTACCAATTTTTGCATGTTTTAGGTTCAATACATTTTCTATTTTTTCTTCAACCTTACCTTGACTTTCATGTGTCAATATGGCCCCAATAAACATTGTAATAATAATTTGCATGGCTATATTTAAAAAATTGAAGTAAACTTCAATATATTAAGAAATTACTATATAATAAAAATGGAAATTACCGGTTTTAACATGTTTTGTGACCAATGGCGTATTTTCTTCATTTTCTAGAACCAAGACATCATCATCATCACTGTTGTTTGTACCTGAAACATGTTAAGAATTACTAATAAACATTAACAATAATAAATTACATAAAAAC
Organism: Aethina tumida; assembly: GCF_024364675.1. Taxonomy (NCBI): domain Eukaryota; kingdom Metazoa; phylum Arthropoda; class Insecta; order Coleoptera; family Nitidulidae; genus Aethina; species Aethina tumida. The sequence continues at coordinate 13,844,195 of NC_065435.1, read as the reverse complement.
TTGTATCTTTTATAAATTCAGTAATTAACAAAATAACACTGAAAAGACAATAAAAATTTCTTTTAAAGAGAACATTCTTTTAGCACCAATTTTGCTAGTAATATTTTCCATCTCTAATACATTAATAATTTCCAAAATATGACCTCCAAGTCGAATTGTCGACGTTTTACAACATTTATTTATAATAAAAACATAATCGAACTTACCAATCTTCAGGTTTGTTGACTTCACAGTCTTTCCGTCATTGTCTTGGTCTTCCACAATGAATACATCATCACTCAAATATGAATCAGATGAGTCAAGTTCAACTACTGATGTTTCCGATGTCTTTGGATCAGAAGAAGCGCCTAAAAAGAATTTTTTGTATATTGGATATGTATAACGTGACTAAGAACTGGAAATTCTCCATTCCGATGTCTCCGTGACTCAAAATTATTCTGTTTTCAGTTAATACGTGACCAGATATAAACAATTTTACAAAAACATTAACTCACTATTTTGCACGAATTTGTTGAATGGAGTAACCAGCAAAAGTTCATTTCGAATTATGCTAGAAGACGACGGTAATTGTCTACGGTCATCTTCATCCTTGACAGTCCAAACTTCTTTAACTCCTTCACAGGACGATTCATCCGAAGATGATCTGGGTGACGACATCTCGAAGAATATTTAATACAATAATACAATGACGAGTGGTAACTAGCTGCGTAACAGCAAATGTGCTTGCAGCAACTGATGCCTTTCTGGAACTGATAAACAACAGTGTTCAGTGAACACGCAGGCAGAGTTTTGAGTATATTTTTATGATGCGCACGTATCTTACGCATTCGATTACGCCTTATTTTTATATAAAATTTTATATTAAAATTTCATACATTTACAAAATAAAGAAATGTAAAATAAATGAAATGTTATTAAAATAATACGTAAATTTTTGTTTTTCACCAAAATTCCGATTTTACTTTAAATATTATTGTGATTCTTATACGATAGTTAAAATAAATGTTTATTCAAAGAGTTATTAGATTAATACCTAACTTATTCTGTACAAAGAAAAAACTAATTTTATTTAGTTCAATTTATTTAAAACGTTTAAATAAATATGATCAAACATCTTTAATAACAAATAATATGTTTAGAGGATAAATTATTAACAACATTAACATTAACCATCGATAATTTGTTTGAAAATTAAGTCACAAGTGGTTTTTGAAAAAATTATTAGTTACATCATGTATGTCTGTTAATTACATTTATTTTATTATTTGGAAATTTATAGAAACATTGTTATATTTTTTTAGATTTTCAGATCTTACAACTTTTCAAGATAGGTTTATTTTTTACATCAAAGCATTTTAAGAAGATTTTTTTGTGGTATTACCTTATATTTATTAAAAAAATGCTTATATCACTTAAGTTAGTATTTCTAGATTGGAAACAGTTGTAACAGCCAAAACCAATCAATTGTAATAATAGTTTGACATATTCCCAGGAAAAAAAATAAATATTATTGATTACTACTGTATTACAGGAAATAAATATCAAAACGAAAGAATTGAATCACCTGAAAGATATCAATCGGATTATTTTACATTCATGATTAGTTGCGGAAGTTGCAAATTCTTATGGTGATTGTTTTGTTTGGCATCTTTAGGCATTTAGATGTTTATAGTATCAATATCTTGTTTATATATTCCTATCATTTCAATATAGGTGATAAATAATTAAACTGTAAATAATTTTATAGAAATGCAACGATTTCTAAAATTATAATTTAACAAAAAAATATTTAAGACTACGATTTTGATTAATTACACTAGTTACACTATTTTATAATTGGAACATAAAAATATTGTTGCCAAAATTTAATATTTTAGTCATATTTGCCTTAATTAAAAAGTAATAAAAAATTGCATTATTTTCTAAGTTTGTTGGATTTTGTTGTGTCACCACAATTTAGACTTATCTAACATTCAATTCTAACGGTGTGAATTGAAATATAAAAATTTTATGTTTATTAATTTTACTACACCTTTTTGGACTCACAAACCGTAATTAAGTTGAATGTTCTTAAGGAAGAAATATAAGAGTGATTTACTAATATTTTATTTAAAACATTAATTAATACAAAAATATAAAAACAAAAATAATAATAAATGGCTAATAATAGTAAAAGTGGTCAGTTCTTATAAATAATTCATAATATTGGAACTTAAAAGTTCTTAAATATGTTTTTATTTAGTCTGATTCACTGTCAGTGGACAGACGACGTTTCCTGGACTTCACCGCTCCTGCAGCATCTGCAACAACATTTAATCATTAATTTATTACATTATTTTAATTTGCCATTTAAAAAATAATAGAGAAAATCAAGGTAATTAATAAAAATAAAGAATCTTAATAACCAAAACGAAAATTAATTACTTATAATATAAATAAAATGAAACTTGCCCGTTTTCCCTTTTTTTATATCCTTCACCTTATCATTTCCATTCATAGTGCCATTCTTAGATAAGGTTACAGGAGCAACGGATACGTCCTCGTCAGTTGTCGACTCAGATAAATCAACTTCTGGTATATCGGGCAGATCTATAAGGGATGAAGATATGACTGGAAGAAAAAAATATTTAAAAATTATATGAGCACAATTAATTTTATGGATTACTGTGAGTATTATGATTGTTGTAGTTACTAACAATAACAGTGCCTGAGTTATTACTGTATTGTAAGATGAACATAAAATTGTAGTTTATTAATAAACTAACGAGTTTACGATAAAAAAAACTTTGTATTATTCGGTGTTTTAGAGTTTGGCCTATTAAATCGATCAATTTTATACTGGTGCAGCGTTGTAAGGTCTTTTAGTGACATCCTGTATAAATAAATATACCTCAGTCGTAAAAAAAATATCTTCAGATAAATCGGCAATGACTTGACGTCAGTATTGTCAGCGAAATTAACTGATATCTCAATACACCGGTACACAAATAATAAATATTTTTTTTGATTAGGGAATTGGCTTAAACATTACAAAACTTAAAATTAGACAACTGAACAATAAAAAATACAAAGTGCCAATACAAGCCCTAAGTAAATTAATTTATTAAAATTTAGTTACAATTTTAATTACTAAACTAAATTAAAATAATTAAATTAATTTATTTTAATATGTTCTCGCAAATTCAAACAATCGATTTTAAATTTCAAATTGTGAAAATCCCACGAATTCCTAGAAATTAACTCACCGTTTTCCGCAGTCGGGATGGATCGATTCCTCGTCTCCAAGGGTTCATCTTGATGCACCCTGGGCGATGGTGTCGATTGCGTTACAATATAATTTTCTTCGGATCCGGACGTTCCGGACATGTAAAACCCGATGTCTTCGGAAGACTCGTCGGATGAGTAGTCTGAAGATGCTGATCCGGACAAAGACATGTCGATGATTTGACTTCAGTGACTTGTCGTCTCCAATGCTTCCGAGGTGGTGCCGATTTGTAGTGAACCACGGAGTGCAGGCGATTGAATAATGTGTTAAACACGGGATTGGAGTAGATGCAGGGATATTAGTGTGTTTTGCATACGCGCATGTGTCTTACGCATTCGAATCTACCATAATTTCTGTGTGCAAAACTTAAAATATATTTTAACTTTGCTAATTATTGTATATAAAAGATTTAATATATGTTATCGTATATTTAAAATTGATGGACAACGAAATCCCTAATAAACTTAGTGATTCTTAGCTTGTTATAAAGCTTACTGAAGAAGTAAACTGGATGTGATGTAAGATTTATCTAGAAGCACTCTGGGATTGAAGCAGAACAGAATGACCAAAAAGTAGCTTCTTGTTAAACTATCTAATTCAAAACTTTTTTTGAAGATCAGCAACAAATTAAGTAGTATCTTGTTAAATATCATTGTGCATGTACAATTTTATAAAATTGAACTGCATTAATTAATTAATTTGAAATGTTCTCTATTGTAAAGATTCTATTAACAATAAAAAATTAAAAACAGGATGGTTCAGGAAGTCACTAATTTAATATGTTATTCTGAAACGCCCCCTAGTTTCAAGACTCCAATTTATTTATTTATATTTCAAAGTGTTTTTTTTAATATTTATAATGTAGATAAGAATATACTGCACAAATCTTATGAAATTTGATATTGAAAGCTTATGATAAAGTTGAATTATTAGACATTCAATACAATACATGGAATGTTTTAATACATCGACTGGATCCTTGTTATCATAACTCTTTTCTACTGCTCAGAGGAAGGTCCAAAGACAAGCTTCTTAAGTTAACAACAACGCCAGATATTATGTTACAATAGAGACTCAAAGGAGGGTTCAAAATGTTAAATTGGAAGTTCTAACTTATCCACCAAGTCCAGATATTTCTTTACACGACGCTGTCATAAAATTACTTTTTCCTGTGCTCAGTATTTGAGGAGCCAATTCATTCTTAATAAGTGTTACTAAATTTTAAACGTATAATTATATAAACGCATTGGCATAAGCATAGTCGATATATGGTAGAAAAGTATTGGCATTCGGAATAAATTCGAAGATGCGATAATACCGAAATGTTTTAGAATTCCTATGCGATAAATTTAATAGGAAATGATTCATTATTTACAGTCGTGTTGAACGTGAAATATACTGGATTGCAATCTGTGTAAGTGTATCTCATGAAAGGAAAGTAGCTGTGTTGTTTAATATAAACAAATGATTTCTTAAAACAGGTATTGATAACTGATAACTAAAATATTCATGTTGGCATAGCAGCTTATTAAAGTACAATAAATAATTATACAATAATATAATTAGGTGCATTGGATGTTTATTTATTTGTCTATAATAAAATGAAATAATTACAGCATGATGTGTAACAGTATAAACAGCTAGCCATCCATTCAGGCTTTGAAATTTAATACGATAAAAGAACTATTTTAATGATTTTAATGAAACGATAGATGTGAATTTCGTGGAAATTTTGAAAACGACTAAAAATTTGAAACTGGAAAAAGAAGTAGTAATTGGTGCTGTGAAGCTGATGTTATAGATTGGTGTGTCATTCCTTAATCTAGTCGGTCACTTTTCATTTTAGTTAGAGATAATTTGATTGTCCATTAATACATTCAAGAAATTGTGGAATCCCATTTTCTGTCTTACTTTTGGACTTTCCAAATCCAACTTTTCAATGAGGATAATGCCCGAATTAATATTATTGGAGTATTACCAACGATGTTCAATACATATTTGTTGCCATGGCCAGGACTGAACACGTGTCAGACTTTACAGGAGGGAGACTTTGATATTCTGTCCTCCCACCACAGACTTTGGTAACCATTCAGCGTCAAGTACCTCAGAACGAAGCTAACCACCTCACTAGATCAATTCCAAGCCAAATTAATGAGTCTATGCATCATCATTACTCATTTTCTTCTCTTTAAAGGGTAAAATAAAATATGGCCACTGAATCTACAGCAGTGTGCATAATTATAAAAACTTAAAAATATGAGCTGAACTACTTGAATTTAATGACCTATAATGTTTATTGTTTTTCTGTTATTGTTGTGTCTATTATGCAGTTGGTCAGTTCAATTTTAATCTTTAAAAAAATGCTTACTTTTTTATTCTTCGATAGGCAAAATAGCATCTTTTTACTTTATGGACTTTCATTGCTCTCTGTGAATTTAAATCGATTATTTAATAGCGGTCCTTTGCTTATTATAATTATTTAATCATTGGACGAAGTGAAACTGTAAGAAAAATTATAAATCAGCATTACCAAGACCGATAGAAACAAGAAGAGATGACTAAGAGTGTATGGCTAATTAAGTCAATCATTTCACGTATTATACAAAAATTTAGACAAACTGGCCAAGAGGTAGCTACGAAAAAAATTGTCCAAAGAACTTGGAAGAAAATCGATAACTGGATAACTCGAATGTCAAAAAACATTTCAATCTTATCATCAACTGAAATTAAAGCCAACCTGGAGGTAATGGGACTTGCTGAATTTAGTCCAAGGACTATGAGAAGATGGCTTGTAGATTGGGGTTCATTTGATCACAAATCTACAAGAAAAACACTAGTTTCTATTAAAACTGTGAATTCCAATTTTGGTGTGTTTAAGTTCACATTCACTGGACCACAGAACAGTGGTATAATGGTTCTGCTAATGTTAAACATATGAGACAAAAAGATTGTTATATCCACAGTGGAACATGGTGGCGGTTCAATTATGCTATGGGGATGCTTCAATTCTTCTGGCGTAGGCCCTCTTAGAATGATTTGCCTACAGATATATTAAACAACAATTTGTTTCCATATGATGCTCTCAATAAATGTATTTCGACCTAAAAACGACCCAAACACAAATCAAAAATTGTGACTTATTGGTTAGAAGATCAAAGCATCAATGTTTTGCCTTGCCTGTCTCAATCTCCAGGCATCAATCCTATAGAAAACATGGGGATAACTTTTTGATTAAGATCACCTTCACTGGACCAATGAACAGTAGTAATGAATAGTTTTCAGAGGTGAATTTGAATTATGGTCCTGCTTATACTAAACATTCTACAGAGACAAAAATACCAAAAAGTTTTGTTATACCCTCAGTAAAACATGGTGGCGATTCAATTATAGTATAGGCCACCTTAGACTGATTTATACACAGGGATATATTAAACGACAATTGACAATCCCAAACACAAAACTAAAATTGTGACGGATTGGTTAAAAGACCAAAACAAAGATGTTTTGTCTTGCCTGTCCCAATCTCCAGACATCAACCCCATAGAAAATATGAGGGATCACGCCTATAACTAATAATTTTACTCTTAAATTTCTTAAATAGTGAGGGTAGTAAATAAAACAAAAAAAGTAATATGACACATTTTTTATTAATGCACAAATACGGTAACATTTAAATTGTATACATGTGTATTAACAATAGTTTATGGGTAACTTGCTACATTTCAAAAAATATGGCCCTTAATATTTTTTACAAGTTTTAGGAAAGTGCAGTCATGGAAATAATATCTCGTAATTTATTATTATAGGTACTGTGAAGCAGTGGTACATATTACGTTAACAAAATGAACGCTGTTAGATTTTATTGTTTAAAATGAAATTGGATTAACTTTAGTTAAGACTCACAGCAGCAAGATATCTAGGTTATTGTTGAACGATATTACAATAACATAATACAGTTTCAATATAGTCTGATTTTAATGACTTATGTAGTACTTGAATGAATATACTTATTTTTAATATTTATATCTAATGTATTGTCATGAACCAGATTAGTAATTACACTATTTTCTTGCGATGTAATATCCTCCAAATATGCACCAAACCCCTTCATCCAATAAACAGTAACAATAGGCACACTTTAAACATGTTTTTACAAGCACAACCTATTTAATCACATCACATTTAATACAGACAACGTCACGTAATAATTGACATTAAAGTTTGCAGTATGTAAGAGCTCAACAATTCTTACTGCGTTAATTTGTCGATACATTTAGGTCACACTTAATAATTTACATATTATATTGTCATTTGTGTTATATTGTGTTTTAAAATTGGACTTAAACTTAACGTTGTCTGTATTAATGTGTGCTTTTGTTAACAATTTAAATTTATACACCATCTAGATTATGTCTTTTAATTATTTTGAAGGATTTACATGAAGCCACAGGAAAATATTTGTTTGACAACCTGGTATTATTTCACACAAATATAATACACCTATAGCATGTCAAATGACAAATTCAAATAATTTATTATTTCAGCTAAAACTTTATTAAAATCTGTCACACAAAAAATGAGTGCAGTACGTAAGAAGCAGCACCGAAAACGAGACTTGGAACAGGACAAAATGATGTGATAACATTATAGGGTGAATAAAGTTTCAGCGGAAATCTATATCTACATTGAAAACATCAACAAAACGTTGTTTTTTATATTTTAAACACATATATTTATTTTAATTTTTTTTTTCAATTCATGCAATTTAACATATTTGGCAAGTTGTGAAAGGTTGAGACAAAGTCTTAAAAATCATTAAAGTTAATAATATAGTTAAGTCTTCAACCTCGCATACAACCAGAATCATATGGCTCCCAGCGCCAGTAACTTCATCCATTTTTTTTTGTTTTGTTTTTGATATTATATTTTTATTCTGCATATATTTCATATAATATAAAATTTTAAGATATTTCACAATAGAAACAACAATTTAACTTTATTAGTTCATACAGAGATAACTAGAAGACCATTTAACATCAAGGTTCATCAAATTGCAAGAAATAATTTAGCTTCACTAATGTTCATATAGGAGACCAACATTGATTTTCTCATTTACCTTTACGTAAAATAAAAAGTACCAAAACCAAAACATCACGTGTACAACCCAGCACAAACACAAGGATTTGTTTTAGATATAATTTGAATCTGGTGTTAAATCTTACAGTGAGATCATGACGTCGAAATAATTCCATGATCGAAAATCGGTCATTATTGACTAAATTGATAAGAACAAATATACATACACAACCGTGAATGACGTCTAATTATTGGGGCCACAACTACAGTCTAATCAAATATTTTACAATACATCAATATAGGGGCTAAAATCCTTAAAATTATATTGTACAACAATGGAGATATAAATTAATTTAAAAACAATAAAATCAGGTACTAAGTTATAGAAATGTGCTTCGTAGTCGCTTGCTCCACAAGAACTGAATTATAATCATTTGAGGCCATTAAAAACCGTTTTACAACATGTTTAATTGGTAAATTTTCCCTTCTTCATCCGTACAAAAACTTAATTAAACAACTAATCAATTTGACACTAGCTGTTCGATGATGGGTTCAGTTTTGTAACTGGGCTGTTTACACACATATATATATATACGTAAAACTGTGGGCTACTAAATGAAAAAATCATTTGTTATCAAGAACATATGCCTTTTTGATCTCTTGAATGTGTCTATACTAAATAAAAATCACTAAATTGAATAATAATATCAGTCTTGTATATGAATGAGCATTAGTACAACTTTCTTCGTGTGTTGCATTGATCGACTATTTAACTCTTTATGGACCTACTTATATAAAATAATTAAAAACTAAATAAACTACATATATACAATAGAATTATTCTTAAATAGTTTTTATGTTAATATTGTATGTAACAATCAAGAAATGTAATCGAACTTTTCAACTGCACAATATATCGTAACGTCAAAATTCAATGCATATTATTAATTATTAAAATGGGAAGATCGAAAACTATTTAAAAACATTCGCCTTAATATCGTAATATTGCATTTTCTTTTTCCCTATACAGATAAACTAAGTAAATAATACCCAATCGACAATTTCATGGTTTTCCACAATGAACGACGTTCGTTGTGCAAAACGATTTAAAAACACGTTATTTCAGTACTGTCCAGTTACAATGGCTATTTAAATTGTAGATCAGGTCTATGATATTCATTCGAAACTTCACAAAATATCACTAATTCAATACTAAATCAAATGCACCATAACTTTATACAAAATTTTTATGAAAAATATAACTGCCGTTACAATAAGTCGCTCATCAAATTTTCAACAATCTTACAATTACAATTACAGTTTAGTTAATAATGTTACGATAAAGCATCTCACATACGTTTAATATGTAACTGGTTTCTTCTACTTAATATATGATAACCTCTCCGCGATAAAAAGGGACTAGTAGTAATAAGTGCAGTTGAATTAGACAATGTAAATTCTTTACAAAATAAAGCTAAAATAATTTGTTTCATTTCTAAACAAGCAAAACAGGGGTTGTATTCAGTTGATACTTGTAAATATTATTAACCCGATAGTATTCATTGTAATGGCACATCGACTCTTACATAATTTACGGGGAAATAACCGGTCCTCCCATTCACCGTACCTTCGAACCAATTCTCGTCTATTTTATTCAATAGGGTTATTACTTCATTCTCCTGAAAAAAGGCAAAAACGATGAGTAAATCCAATGAAGTTTGAGTTTGTTTTAGGGTTAACTCACCTTGAAACCCAGTTCGCCAGGGTTCTCCGCATCGAAATCGTAAAGAGCTGTACAGCATGGCTGCCGGACCATCGGGGTTCTTGCTGGAGACTTCATGGGCGATGGCAATGGCGATGCTACATTAAAATTACGTTATTTAAATAATATATCAACAGGAACTTACACAGTTGTGTTATGGGTTAATTGTGTTTCTAAATACTAAATTAGGTTAATAACAGTTCTACCACAGTACTAAAATGTATCAAGAGAAACAGAGAGGCGCTGGACCATCGCTGTACCTGATGCAAAATCTCATTTAAACAGATACGTTTCTAGAAGTCGATTTAACTTTCATTACATTACAGTATGTTTTGTATATATTTGTGTTTGAAAATGTATTTAGTACATTGCAGTAACATTTTTTGAGGTTTTGAGTGTCCTTTGTTTAATAATTTTTCTTATTAGTACTGCTAGTCCTATATTTCATATTGGCCCTAATATATTAAAATATTTTAATAAAAATTATAACATAAAACTTAAACTGTAATTTTTTAATAACATATCATTGTAATTTTAAATTAATTAAAAAACAGTTGTACAGTTATTTATGTTTTCAAACCGACCAATTTAGTTGGGTGGATTTTAGATGACGAAGGTAATAATATAACAATTCAAATGTTACCCCAGATTTTGTTCCATCACATAGAAAAGATTGAAAAATTGTTTTTTAAGTCTAATATTTCAAATATTACAAATTTCAAGTATATTTTTTAATTTTTTTAATATTTTTAAAATTAAATTATTTATTTTTCACTTTTAAGCTTAATATTTCAAATATTATTAATACAGATTTTAACTAATTTAAATTATTTGTAATATATTACTATAATATTTATTATAATTTAATTTAAATATTTTAATATTTCTGAATTTAAATTACCTATTTTTTAGCTTAATATTTCAAATGTTATATATAAATTTAAATTAAATATTTTAATTGTTTTTAATGCAAATTGATATTTTTAATTTTTAAGATCAATATTTCAAATATTATAAGTATGTTAAATGTTTTAATATTTTTAAAATTAAATTTCTTATTTTTAATTTTTTGAGCTTAATATTTCATATATTATTAATTTAATTTAAATATTTCCAAAATTAAATTGCCTATTTTTAATATTTTAGTCTAATATTTCAAATATTTTATATATAAATTTAAATTAAATATTTCAATCTGACATTTTTAATTTTTTTAATCACAATATTTCAATATTATAATTTAATTTAAATATGTTATATGTTATACTTCCAAAATTAAATTCCTTATTTTTAATTTTTCTTGCTTGATATTTCAAATATTATATATAAATTTGAATTAAATATTTTAATTTTTCTTAATTTAAATAGATATTTTTAAGCTCAACATTTCAAATATTATTAATTTAAAGTAAATTTTAAATTTTTTAATTTAAATATTTTTAAGTACAGAAATCTCAACGTCTTATGAAGAAAATAATAACTTTAACAACAAAAACTGATCTCAAAGAAAACCTGAACTCAAAAATGTTGGATCTGATCCTAAATATTACTCAGGAACAGATGAAAAATAAAATCAATCAAATGGTTCTTTGCCTGTGGTTATTATCTATCATTTGGGTTATTATAAATAAACAAAATATGGGGCACACTGAATATCCTTTCACATACTTCATTTAATCACCTTTGCCATTAAAAATCGACTATATAATTTTCTCTATGTAAATGTATACAAATAAATACATCAATAATTTTATTGGACAAAAGCAAATACAAAGAGATTTCTAATTTGATTGACTTTTTAGAATTCGTGACATTTATTGCGTGCATTAAAATTTTCCATTTTAATATTACTAATCATGAATCTAGGAAATTTACTGATTTTTTATTATTATTTCACACAAAACTGTAATGTATCATTTGATTTAAAGTGTAATATTGGAAAATTTATTATATTCAAACAGGTTTACTGCATTGAAAACAGCAAAATTGCCAAACTTGTTGAACCAGTAAATATTTTTTTAATTTTTAATATTTATAATTTATAAATTATAGGTGAGCATCAACATACAATGACTCAAATATATATTTTAAATATAACCATGGATCACACGTTATTTTTAAATTAAAAACTCTGCAATTCAATCGTTTTTCATAATTATCAATAATTTAAGATCAAAATTAATTTTTAAAGAGATGTTCATCATCAGTATCAAAACTAGGGCAATATATTTAAAAGCCTTAATAATTTTGGAAAGTATCAATAAAAAATAACTAGTAAATAATTATCATAAATAACATTTCTCCGTGTAACAAAAAAGGATAAGCTTCAGAACTAAATTTACCGTTAGCAGATTGTTGACCTGGGTGTATCTGAAGTTCATGGGGCTTGTGTTGTGGAGAAGACACTTGGGAAGAGCCTAATAATCCGTCTTTTTCCGAACAACAAATCATACATTTCAGAAACGATAGCACGTGAGGAGGCGACATTCTAACCAAGATTCAACGAAATATCACTAAATCGACGTTGTTTACAGTACTCAGAATGAATCGCATGTATGGATGGCGAATGTGCGTGAATAGATTTTGGCACTGTACCAAGCGATGCTTGCTTATCATTTTATTTTTGGCCTTTTCGTTCATTGATAGCTTTCATTTCGGAATATCCACACCCACCTTCGAACGTAATATGCACTTATTTTGTTGCAGGTAATACACTGCTCACAATAAAAATTAATTAATTAATATATTTTTTGATTTGTGATATTTCATTATTGTCTTATTTTAATTTTAATATTGGGGTCTTGGTTAGAAAATATTCCTTCCTCATTCTTATATTTCAATTAAGAAAATTTCATTCCTCAACATTATATATTATTATTTTTTATTTTTTTTTTTGGGAGGGTACAGGGATTTACAAGATTTAAAAAACGAACGCAAAAAACGCAAGTATAAATTGATTTATAAAGAAATGAATTAAAAAATTATAAGTACATACCTTACCTAATTACCTGGCATGTGTAAAAAAATCATACTGTATTAATTAAATTATACTAAAGTTAAACAAAAAATAAAACAGAGATGTGCATCATATTTTAAAGTTTAAGATTATAACTAAAGAGTTATAAATTAAAAATTGTCCAGTAAAAATCCTTCTATTAACTCATTTCAATTCATAGATAAACCACAAAGTTATTCCATTAATATTCCATTAATAATGAAACACAGTCGAACTTTGATAACTCCAGTCAAATTGGTTGGCAATGGCGTCAAAGGTGAGGATTACTAATTTTTATTTGATGTCTTGATAGTTCAAATGGAATATTCTAACTAAATTCTAATAAGTCGAATTTTTGAAAGAATTTTCCATGAATTTTACAGGAACTATAATTAATTGACAATTTGAGAAAACTTTTTCTTTAGAAAAAATCTTTGAAAGGACTTTGGAAAGAAATAAAGGAATATTACATTACATTAATTTATCAATTTTAAGGAGACTAATGTAGAAGATAAATCTCTTTCCTTTTGATGCTGCATTTATTGTCTTACCACTACTTTATGTTAAAAGATACGACTAAAAATATGGCAAATGTTTTCAAGATTAATAATAAAACGTCTTAAATGCACCTTTAATTAAAAATTAAAAAGATCTGATAAGCTATTGATGTCAAGCCCCCTAGTGGCCATGTTGGGAAACGTTGATTAACAACTTGACCACCTGGAACATAATTAATTGGTAGTCTATTTAATAGGTCAGACCTTTTTCTTGGCAACTTTTGGCTCGAGTTATCCAAGTTCCACTACAGTTAGACATAAAAAAGTTACCTTACACATCTCCACCACCAACTGTTAGTAAACAATTAATAACAACTAAAATAAACAAAATAAAAACAAACAAAAATACCTTGAGGAAAACTCCAGGGATCAAGGGGGTCAGGTTTTAAGGGTAGCAAGTCTGGTTTGTTCTGTTTGGGCGCGGTTTTCGGGGCAGGCCTTTTAAACTGATAACTGCCCGACAGGTTTGTATTGCTGCCATGTTGATTAATGAAATTATTATCATTTATACCGTTATATCCGTCTGTCACTTCTATGTTGAGGTCTTGGAGTGTTTTCGGGACAAATTCGACCTTTGGACGATTGACAGCTTCGTTTTTCCTGCAAATTAAACGGAGAACGTGTTTGGGAACTGACGTGGGTTCGGTGGTACTCACTTATCAAGCAATGCTTCAGTCAAATGTTCGAGGACTTCGGTGCACTGTCTGTGGTAATCCAGCAATGCTTCAGCGAATGTCGCTAATTGAGATATTTGTTCGACCTAAGGACAACACACATTAAATATACTGTAAACACCCCTTTAGTCACGTATTAAATAATATTATAATTATAAGCTAGATCTTTCTACATATACTTAGAGTCTTTACCGTTTGCTAAAAAACCAGTGACAATACAAGTAATTTTCATTGATTAATTACGAACTGAAGGGATTTACTCACGTCATTTTCTAACAAGTTAAACATCCCCATTTGGGCAAGATGTAGCGACTCAGCGAACTTGTCTTCGGCCATTTTGATTTCATCATCTGAAAAATTTGCTCCTGTCATGTTGGAAAACAATAACAGGAATAAACATGCAATTAATCCAAGAAGCAAACAAAAAATAATCATGACAAAATAAATATTAAAATCTATAGTAATCTATGGGGACGAAAAAAAACAAGATCTAGCAGCTTTCCATGTTCATAATTGTAAAAGAAACATATTGATTGTCGTTCTAATTCGGATAGGTTCTGGTGGTGAAAATCGTGTGGCCTTAATATGCGTATGTAAATGTAAATAATAAATATGGAATAACGGAGCATTCGCATGCAATATTTCAATCTCAAATGTTCATAACGACAAATAAAATAAACGTTTAGCTCGCTAATATACGTGTGACGGTTTCTCATTTTAAATGAAAATAAAATAAATGAAAACATACCATAAACATTCGCTTGTACTTTAACAGGACTCGAATAAGGACTAAGAGTCGTTTTGGTAGCTATAAATTCATGCTTATATTGACACATTCCTGAACATTTTATTTAACAATTACCATGCCACTAGAACAATTTTAATGTGGTGAAATGGTGTATTTTAACCCTTTATATTATCATTTATTAATAAATTTGGGTTTAAAATAAATATTAAAAATGAGTGATGATGGAAACGTATAATCCTTTTAAAATGTAGTAAAATAAATGAGAAATATAGCCAAGTAGATA
Source organism: Aethina tumida (assembly GCF_024364675.1). NCBI lineage: Eukaryota > Metazoa > Arthropoda > Insecta > Coleoptera > Nitidulidae > Aethina > Aethina tumida. The sequence continues at coordinate 13,828,835 of NC_065435.1, read as the reverse complement.
CATGAAATATTATTTAATGATAGGGGAATACCCGACGTAAGTCAATACATATGCAACTTGGGTTGCCTACTAGTGGGGGTTATTGATGGATTTAACAATACTACAAAGGAATTGTTAATAAAAACTGTCTAAAAATTTAGTATAAACCCAAGTTTAATTCAAATCTACAATTACAGTTTATTGTTTAATCGTTTAGCACTGTATATTTAAAACAGATGAGTAATTTTATAACAATAATTCTTTTAAAATCGAATAAATTATTACATTAAAATTACGAATCAATCAGTTATGATAAAATGGAAAATTTACGCAGTACTATTATAAATAAATAATATAAAATTAATAATGAAAATGTGCTATTCGTATCTCCAACACACACTTTATTATAATACCCGACCCACCGGGATCGAATTAAAACCTCTAGAGACATAACTTAGCATCCAAGATCTGTAATTGGATTATTTCATTAAATGTTTAATGAACACCCTCGAACAAATTACCGCCGGCAAATTTTAATTTGTATAAACGCTCAATAAAGGGTCTAAATACATCCACAATGATTAAGATGGTCCCATATTCTATTTCCATCCATTACATAAATAATCAGACGTATTTAAGTGACATAGTAATTAGTAAAATTACATTTATTGTAGTGTAGAAGATTATCTCAATACAATCATTACGAGTGTTTGTAATTATAATTCAAAAAGATAAATAACTAAACGATAATAATCTAAAACTTAACACAAACCAACGAAAATCAGGCAAAAAAAATGAATACTAGTCTTCACTATACAACAAATTTTTATTTATATACATTTATATTTTAAAATGTCTGGTTGTGTCAATTCTAATCTATATCGTATGATAACAAAATTTGTAACTTATATTTAATGTCACCTTAAAATCAATATCTTATAATTTAAGACAATCTTCCACAGCCAGAGCAAAAATAGGAATTCACGTATAACTTACCCTTGGCCTGCCTTCTTCGCTTACAATCGAAGTCCAACCTCCGTCCTTGAAGTTTTTTCCTGTGATGCTGTAAATGAATAAAACATGACATATTCAAAGACAGTAACACGATGTGATATATTAAAATTTACTTTACTTTTATTGAAACAAGCCACACATTATAAAATGAGTTATTGTCGATCGCATGTAGTAAAAACCTACCCTGAAATTTCCCCAGTAATATTAGTCGCCTACGACAGCCATTAAACTTAACCGAATTATGGTTACATTTATAAGCTTAATGGCCGCATTTACCACCACCGCGAAACCACGTACTTACCATAACCTCCTTTAAGTCTTTCGTTTGCAGATGGTGAAGGGGTTCGAGGAAGTTCTGCTTGATGTTATCGTCCAAGGAATATTTGTAGTCGGCCATCTGCTTTAACCCTTCACCCATCTCGACCAAGGCTCCGCCGAACATGCTGTCATCCCCCAATTTCCTGCCATAGAGCAGCATGCAATCACCTAACACACCTTCAGGTTGGGGGTATGTGTTCGACTTCGCCTGACCACTCAACTTACTAATGCCTTTTACTGCAGCCATCTTCGCTCTAGCCGTCGGGTTCGGCTGTAGGAACTCTTTGGTCTTGAGCTGAAGCTCTTCCACCAGCTCGTACGTGACATCGGTTTTCTGAAATACAATTTGTTATTTTACACTGTAGGACGTCGCAATTAGGGTGATTTACTTTTTCCATGTCCATGAAGTCCAGGTCCAACTTGGTGCCCTCTGCACCACCCATTTTTTCTGTGACATACTGAAAAATAAACCAGTTAACAAATAAACGCGAATTGTCGGGGGGAAAAGGATTGTACTTACTTGGTTACACTTATTTATCTGCTTCTTTAACCCGGCAAATGCCATTTTGATAATTTATGTCTTCTACCTGTAACAATAAATTCTGTCGTCATATTTTTGAATTTTTTGTATGGGGTAAAGTTACTGGATACTTTTTGGGTTAATACAAATAATGGATAATTTAAAATTTAAAATCAAAATTTTAAAACAATTTTGAGGTAGTACCAGACAGAGGCTTGACTTTTGATCTAATATAAACTCTAAATATATAAAAACTAGTAAATTTTTTACATGATTACAGTATTATAAAAAACACTAGTACGTTGAATAGCGATAAAAAACCAACAAAACTGGTTTTATATTTTATTCACATCGCCTTTTTTAGTTTAGTTATTTCACTTTATTTTATAAAACAAACTGATAAACACTAAATAGATAAGTTTATAATATTTTGAAGGTTAAAAAACCTGTTTTTTCTAAAGTTTTAAATTAAGAATGTTAATTCTTTTCAATGCATGATAAAACAATTAATATTATGTTTATTAAAATCAAAAAAAAATTTCTAATTTTATTAATTATAACTCAATTTTTAATGAATAATATCTCAAAAGTTAGAGGATAGAAAGCTCTGTATATAATATAAAAAATATTTTCTATATATAAACACACTGGATTTGATGTTATTTCTTTACAAAATATCATAAAACAATTGTTGTGATGTTTATTAAAAAAAATCATGTATTTTGCTGCTTTTATTAGTTATAACTCATTTTTTAGTGAATAATATCTCAAAAGTTAGAGAATAGAAAGCTCTGTATATAATATAAAAAATATTTTCTATATATAAACACACTGGATTTGACGTTATTTATTTCTAATATATCACAAAACAATTGTTGTGATATTTATTAAAAGAAAATCATGTATTTTGCTGCTTTTATTAGTTTATAACTCAATTTTTAGTGAATAATATCTCAAAAGTTAGAGAATAGAAAGCTCTGTATATAATATAAAAAATATTTTCTACATATAAACACACTGGATTTGATGTTATTTCTTTCCAAAATACCATAAAACAATTGTTGTGATGTTTATTAAAAGAAAATCATGTATTTTGCTGCTTTATTAGTTATAACTCAATTTTTAGTGAATAATATTAATATAATAATATTAAGATAAAGGAGAAAAAGCTCTGTACATAATATAAAAAATGTTAACAATATAACCAGACTGAAGTTGATGTTATTTCTTTCCAAAATTTCTATAAAATGATTGTTGTGATATTTATTAAAAGAAAATCAGAAATTTTACTAATTTTATTATTTATAACTCAATTTTAAACGAATAATATCTCAAAAGACAGAGGTGAAAATGCTCTGTACATAATATAAAAAATGTTTCCAAAATAACCAGACTGAAGTTAATGTTATTTATTTACAAAATATCATAAAATAATTGTTGTTATGTTTATTAAAAGAAAATAATGTATTTTGCTGCTTTTATCAGTTATAACTCCCTTTTTGATGAATAATAAAATCAGAAGACAGAGGAGAAAAATGTCTGTACGTAATATAAAAAATGTTTTCTATATAACTAGACTGGGATTTTATTTCTTTACCAAAAATCATAAAAGAAAAGAAAATCAGAAATTTTGCTAATTTTATTATTTATAATTCAATTTTTAATGAATAATATCTCAAAAGCTCTGTACACAATATAAAAAAGTTTTCTTTTCAACCAAACCTGAAAATTAAAGTTTATTATTACCAAAGATAATTTTTAAAAAATCATGGTAATATTATTTTAAGAATAACCTCGTTTGTATTTGACATAACAAACAATAATTACTTGGCTGTTTAGTAACATGTTTGTTGTTAACATGTTGTGATTTCTCTCAAAAACTAAATAAATAATAAGTAACTACTGCAAAATGTAGTTACGTTACGTGTATAGTTAGGAATTCACGACTCGGCTAGTTTTATTCAAATGCACGTCTTTAAGAAAACATAAAATGCAAAACAAAATAACAAAAACTATTTTTAGATGACACGCACTAATTTATTGGGTATCGAACATTTACGTTTTATGAAGAAACTATAAAATGTATCACAAAACCTAACTTAGGTTGATTGTTTATTACGTTAAATGAAAAAACAAAACTTTTCAATATCTCATAGAGATAAATCAGGTATTATTACCGGTTCACTAAAAACAATTTTAATTAAAACGTTCAAGTGGTTATTGAGTGCCACAAAATTGACTAAAGTCAGTTAATTAAAGACGAATAAGCTTTAAACTCCACCTCGAGTTTCTAATTGATTGTTTCCCGAATATATTGAAATGAAAGCTTTTACGTCGGTTAATTGACAAATGCATGTTACCTCCGACCGCAAACTTAGCATCAATAATTATTAGTAAAGTTTCCGTTTGATGTTTTCTCGCGTACGTCACATAAAGCATACCGATATAATCTATATGACAACAGATTTGTCATGCACGTCGCTGAAAATAAACGGGATGGATTTATTATCGCACTGTCAAATTATCTAAATAAATTTCAGTCTGTGTGTGTGTGAAGAAGGTTTAGGTGATTAATTATTTGTTTATACAATAATGGGGACATTGTTTACTTAATTGGAAGCTTTATGTGCTTAAAAATTATTCTGTTTCGTAACAAAATTATTTAAATATTTTATCCCTATTTAACTGTATTATATTTATATTATATTTCACAGAGAGTTACCTTCTTTTTAAAAGTTAAAGTTAAATATAAGATCAAATAAAAATTATTTATTGAGCTCTTATTACTGTTAAAGTTAAGACAGGCTCAGGAAGAAAGATTTTTAACACATTTCTTTTACCATTATATTTGAGACACATTTAAATAAATTTATTTATAAAAATGATCCTGTTTTGCAGTAAAATTATGTAAATTTGTTACACTTATTTAGTTGTATTATATTTATATTTCACAGTCTAAATATTATTTTATTACTTTCTTTTTAAAAGTTTAATATAAGATCAAATAAAAATTATATATTGAGTTCTTATTACTGTTAAAGTTAAGACAGGCTCAGGAAGAAAGATACTTTTAACACATTTTCTTTATCATTATATTTGTGACACACTTAAATAATTTTGTGTATAAAAATGATCCTGTTTTGCAGAAAAATTATTTAAATTTGTTACACTTATTTAGCTGTATTAAATTTATATCTCACAGCCTAAATATTATTTTATTACTTTCTTTTTAAAAGTTAAATATAAGATCAAATAAAAATTATTTATTGAGCTCTTATTACTGTTAAAGTTAAGACAGGCTAAGGAATAAAGATACTTTTAACACATTTTCTTTACCATTATATTTGAGACATATTTAAATAAATTTATGCATAAAAATGATCCTGTTTTGCAGTAAAATCATTTAAAATTGTTATTTAGCTGTATTATATTTATATCTCAATGTCTAAACATTATTTTATTACTTTCTTTTTAAAAGTTAAATATAAGATCAAAATAAATTATTTATTAAGCTCTTATTACTGTTAAAGACAAGCTCTAATAGTTAGTAAGTTAGTCTGTATTACATATTCTCTTTAATAAAACTCATTATAAAATTGAGCGCATATTATACTTGAAGTTAAGTCAGATTAAGGAAGAAAGAAACTTCAACACAGTTTCTTTGCACTTGAATAAATGTATATGTGTAAAAATTACTCTATTTTAGAACGAGAATAGAATACAGGTTTAGTGTTTACCTCGATACCTTTAAACCGAGGATTTCAGTACAAAATATCTATTGTAGCAGAAATCCCTTTTCCATTTTCACAATAATAAACCTGCTAACTATAATTTATCAACTGTTAATCTTCACTTAAGACCACGGAACAATACTATTAAGAGGTAATGAGCACTCATGACGTCAGTAGATAGTCCCAGAACTCAGTATTAAAATTTAAATAATTTATATCTCCTATTTATAACAACTACATTGAATATTATATGAATATACATTATTGTTTTTTCCAATTTATAGCCTCATTGATTATTAATTTATCATGTCAATCATAGATTTCAGGTCACGCAATTATCGGACCACCATAACGATAATTCACAATAATTTGATAATAAAAATTACAATTACTAAACGCGCATCTAAAAATAGCCAGCGAAAATGCAAGCACTGATTTAAACAGTCCATAAACTGGAGCACAAAACTGCGGCAACGAAAATTTTTACTAGATTTTTTATAAATAAGTGAACAATTTTGTAACGAGGAAGTGCCGACCGATTTTAGTGCATCCACGTATTAATTTCAAGGTGTTTGCTTCTGAAGTTATATAATGATAGACTAAATAATTAATGCTGTTAGCCAACAACATTTATATAAGTTAGAAATTGTCAGTAGCCACACTCTAAGTATTCGCAATTTTTAAAATATTCCTAGAACACGCGTCACACAACAATATTGTTTAATGCATCTAAACAAGTTGTAAAACTTAATAGTTTTATCCCTGGCTTAATCACGATTTTTAAATGAGTAGTACCGTTAGGCTAGTAAAATTTAAATTAAAAGTCACTACAAATCTTACAACAAACTAAGGTTTAATTGTTGTCCGCATTGTTGGACACAACATGCAACTTTAAATAATAATACCAGTAATTTATTAGATTTCCAGCATACGGAAATTAAAATATACACGTTGCAAAAATGATCAAGTCGTGACCTTAACAACGGATTTAATTATAATTTTACAAGGCAATTTTATCATTCATTCATGAAATATTATTTATCACACATTCATTAATTAAATTATAATCTTAATTTATTATTATTACATAAAAACAGAAACATGAAGTTGCTGCAAAGGTTTACTTTACATATAATTAAGAATAAATCAAAGTGTTCCCTCGCAATTAATTATTAGTGTGTGTAAGCGAAATGTTTCAATTAAATATGCTTCATTTGTTGCATCTATGGCATTCATTATGTTTATTATCTGCCCGTTATTTACGATAACAAAACATCCTCCGCACTCCTAACGATAAAAATGTTAATTATACATTATAGTGGGCGTGATGATAGGTCAACTTCTTTGATATCAGCTCTCAGAATTTTTAAGCTGATCCACACATTTACTGTGACCAAAAGGATTAAATTATGATACGGAATTTTTAATTAACAAAATTAAAACTAATTGATTTATCAACTTTATATAGTTGTGCAGTAATGGCCAAAATTATGGTAACTTATTAGAATGTATTAAACACATGAGCTGTACCTACAAAATTCATTTTTGCCCCCTTTATTGTTGTGTCTAATAGATAATTGGCTAATCTTTATTCTTTAAAAAATTGCTTACTTTTTTATTTTTCAATGGACTAAATTACAACAACTTTTACTTTATGGCCTTTCATTACTCTCTGAATTTAAATAGATTATTTACTAACGGTCTTTTGCTTATTATGATTATTTAATCATTGATCGAAGTGAAACTGTAAGAAAAATTATAATTCAGAGTTACCAAGACCAGGAGAAACAAGAAGAGAACTTAGAGAAACTGGCCAAGTTGTAGCTACGAAAAAATTTATCTGAGATCGTAAAACTTTAAATAAAATTGGTAACTGGATAATACGAATGTCAAAAAACAATCCAATCTTATTGTCAACTAAAATTAAAGCCAACCTGGAGGGAATGGTACTTGTTGAAATTAGTACAAGGACTGTGAGAAGATGGTTAATGGATGGGGCTTCGTGTGACCCCAGACCTAGAAAAAACACCCTGGTTTCTACTAAAAATGTGAAAGTTCAATTTTGGCTTGTTTAGAATCACATTCACTGGACCACAGAACAGTGGGGACGAGTAGTTTTTAGTGATGTCCAAAATTGTGACTTATTGGTAAAAAACCCAAAGCATCAATGTTTTGTCTTGCCCGTCCGACTCTCCAGAAATCAATCATAAAGAAAACATGGGGATAACGTTTATAACCAAATTCGATAAAAAATGTTACAAATTTAAATAAATTCATTTCAGCAATTCAAGAAGCTTGAAGGAATATAATAAATTTGTATATTTGGAAAATGGTCCAGTCTATGCCAAGGAGATGGGCCAAATTATAAAACAAAAAGTATATTATATAAAAGTGTCACTAAAAGTAACAATAGTAAATTAATATTATTTTAACAGTTCACCTTAAATAAAAGGCTAAAATATTTAACATTTTAAAAAATTGCTATAATAATGATCATTACTGTATATTTTTATAAATTAGTTTTACTCTGTCTAATAATATCGATAAATTAAAAAATAGTGTAGTACCATTATTCCGTTATCCTTATCTTAATGATGTAGTGGTTAAACCACTACTGAAGTTCATAGTCACTCAAAGTGATAACTTTACAATGAATAATTACTTTTCCTCAAAAATAAACTATTTGTTGTAATTGTAAACCACATAGAAACTTTATTAGACTGCTTAAGAAAATTGATATTGCAGTTATTCTAGTCCATTTTATTGTTATAACATCAAACTATGAAATTACTGGGCATTTTTCACTAAAAGTTAACACCACAATTTTTAAAAGCCTTCTATAGCTTTAACAAGCAATAAAACATGGCTATCTTAATTATTACATAAAATAATGTAAATATTTATCAATATTGTGAAACTTCGTTATTCCATACATTACAGATAAACGTAAGATCTTCATTTATTTGCATTTCTTAATAAACCAAAGTAAAACAATTGTTTTTAACATATAAATCGAGTAAATTAATGTGATGGAAATCGTGGAATTATCGATCTTATCGTATAAATCACAAAACTGGTTTTAAAGTATTTTCATTTATTGTGTGGATTAATGCTAAAAATGTTTGAAACGAAAGTTAACTGTTAGGAATCTTGATGTCGCTTTAAATGGACCATATAAGATGATTAATTATTTGAATATTATCAAACCGGAGTGGCTTACCAATTACTGAAATAAAATATCTCTGGAAATATTAAACTTTCATCACGTCCATCATCTTTTTATTAGGTTACTTTATTAACAAATCCATCAAGCTTCGGGTTTCGATGATTTATTTAGGACATATCGTTTTTAATCAATCTAATAACACAATGTGATCGGTCTGGAAGTTTTTAAATTACTGTTGGGTTGAATATTGTAAAAATTATATGATTTTTCCATTATATCAAATGAGTACATATTTAGACTGATAAGAGATTACAGTCTAATTAAATAAATATTGAATCACATTATACGTTATAAAAAATAATGTTTAAAGATTTTGAATAAATTATTTATGTTATATATATTTCGTAAGTATTAATTAGAATAATAAGCAAAATAAAACCTTCACTTAATTAAAACAACTGCTTTAATAATGTTTCGTAAATTTACGTCAGTCATCCAAATCCCTTCATATTCAAAAGATGCTTGACCTAATTTTTGGCACTCTGTCTTATAAAGCTGTATATAGCCAAGCTTCACAAAATACGAAATCTTACACAAGCCTTCTAAATAATAAGCAATTTGTGAAGTCTCTTTAGGGTAAAAGTAAATTACTTCAGTTAAAACCATTAAGAAAATTTATAAGTTGGTGTATACAAATAATCATTTTAAAAATTACAGGCACGTGAATTGATAAAACCTTACGCAAATTAATAAATCCTTGTAAAATGTGAAAATTCTAGTCACCTTAATTAAGACATGCATGAGCATAGTTAAGACAAACGAAAAAGGCTTGACCTAATTGAATACACCTTGAGGACCAGTTACATGACACAAAACCCTTTTGTATTGCAATAATAGAAAAGATTGAATGAACAAACTGCATGTACGGAGTAACTTCCTCAAGGATTCATTAAAGTCTAGGCAGGCTCTTTAAATCGTGAAATAACAACATACAAAAGTATTACAAAGTGTAACATACCGGAAAATAAAAACCACTTTCACTAACCGGTAAAAGACACTACTAATTAGTGACAGTTGGATATTTCAATATAGAATACGTATAACATTCAATGGAAGGACTAAAATACAAATTATCGACTAGAGGGAAAATGAATGAACCGAGCGCACCCTTACTGCGCACATATCGATACCTTTGCCGTTTAAGTTACATACACCGACGCATTGAAGGCACCCGCAACGAAACCAAAATTTTTCACCAAAAAAAAAACCCCAATAGGACAGCACGTAAAACTAACCAAGTCGTACATCAAGTCAACCCCACGCAACACAAATATTTGACTAGACGTCTCGATGGGGGTTGGGGCGCACTGAAGGAAAATTAATTGGGTCGGGGAAAATTTAAATTCAATTTTTCCCAACTTATATCTAAATTTTATTTATAATTTAAGTAATAAATTGGTTATCTAAATTAGATAGTAAGTTGTAGGACAAAAACAAAAATTTAAAATTTCCTGACACCCTCACGTTGTGATGTATCGATTTTTTCTTAATTTTACGAGTTAAATAAGTCTATTTTAGCCGTGACATTTACAACGGGATTGTTAGTAAGTCGTTAAAATTATAAATAAAAACACCAACCGACAATTTAACAGGCGAATTAGATTCAACGTACCCGACGATCTTTCTGACTTATCTCGAGTTCCTCGACTGGTCTAAAGTCCCACATTCAAATCCAGTTCTCACCTCCACAATGATCTTATTCATCTCCTTTATTTGGTGTTTGAAATTCGCAACATACACATTTGTGTACCATCTCAATGGTGAATTATATTAAAATGCGCCACTTAAATAAATCGAACACTTACCTTTTCGATTTGCAAACGACAATACTTTTGATGCACCTGCGTCTCGAGAATTTCACCCGCGGTTTTCTGTTATATATAATAATTTAAACCAAAAATACACACTGAACATCTGTCAGATTGACACCAACTGTCAAGACTATGAAGCTGTCTGTACCATTAGATAAATAAACTTAGCTCTCCAAGTTAGCCACTCGCGTGAATCCTAATTCCCATCAGATAAAACGTCTCTATGTAATTAAATTTGAAATTTCCGCATTTTGATAGTACATTGAGATTAACGTTATATTATTTGTTACTGCTATAACATTTTGGAAGTAAAATTTCACTTTTTTGAGCAACAAACGAAAATTTTAAAACAAATAATTAGTTGTAAACGGAGTTGCCTATAACAATTTATGTTTACGTATTAGAAATATCTGTTTGGATCTAAAACTGAGGTTATGTTATAGAATTTTGACAGGCGGCGTTTACTATTACAATTAAAATGGGTAAAAAATATTTTTATAATGAATATTAATTTATTTATATTTATATTATTGTAATTTTTAGCCGTAACCACCGGTACATCTTTGGCCTTAGCTTCCATAAGTGCTATACTGGTATTTTCTGGAATGCAAATGTATAAGCCGTGGCTGGTCTCATCTCAAATTCATACATTACTTGGGGGATATTTGGGCTCCCTATTTTTCGTATTGAGCCTTACTGCAATCGGAAACCTGGAAACGTGTTGGTTTGGAAAGTCCTTCCAACTTAAACTGTTTCCCGAAGGTATGTTGTTTCTTACACTCATAGAATTAAATTAACTTGTGTTTTTTAGTGTCTGTGTCTCTTTTACTTGCTTTATTCGCTTCAGCCACAATACATAGAGTCTGTGGAACAACTTGGTATGTCTGGTGTTTAACAATTAATAATAAAATATTAATATTTATTTTTTTGTAGCATAATTTTGTCTCTAATGGCTCTCTATTATGTCAACAAATATTCTCAAAAAGTACATGTGGTTGTACCTACCTCAACAGTTCAAACTGGAAAAAAGAAGAAGAATGCCTGATACCCATATAAATAATGTTATTATACTCTCAGTTTTAGAAAGATCTGCATTTTATATTTTTATTTGAATCAATAAATTTCTATACATCACACTCCACTATTTATCTTTTATTATATACCAAACATTTTATTTCTTAAAAAGAAGTTTATGTTTATTGTACAATATGACAAATGATTAATCAGTAGATTGTAAGTTTAGTATTAATATAAGGTTTAAATAAATGCTTCCTACATTTAATTTTGTAGTTTTATTTAATAAAAACTTTATTATAACAAGAAAGACTGTTTGAAAACAGTGTTTTAACAAATTGTTTTTGTTCCTTGACACATCAATGCCCAAAGGAAGGAGATGTATGAACAAAAAATATTTCTTTTACAGTGTTTTATTGTACAAAATTAATTTATATAATAGATAAATTGCAAACGCTTCTTAAAAAACATGTTTTGCAATTTAAATAAGCTGTTAAACAACACCACAATGTTTATTTACATAAATACTATATCTAAATATGTTTTTTCTTAATTATTTCTTATGAGTATTACATAATTTTTACGAAATTTGATATTACATTGGAATTTAACAGTACTGCTCAAATTAAAATTTTCAAATGGTCAATTTAATTTTATTCTGTAAAAAATTGCCTATGTTTTTATTTTTCTATTGACAAAATTGTTGTAACTTGTTACTTTATTGTCCTTCATAAATAATCGTTTACTAAAGGTTTTTTGCTTATTTTAATTATTTAATCATTGGTCGAAGTGAAACTGTAAGAAAAAAATATAATTCAGCATTACCATGACCGAGAGAAACAAGATAGTTTAGGGTTAAATAAGTCAAGTGGTAACTACAAAAAATATTATCTGACTTTGGAACACTTCAAAGAAAATCAATAAATGGATAATTTGAATTTCAAAAAACTATCCAATTTTATCGTCTGCTGAAATTAAAGTCAGTCTAGAGGAAATAGGACTTGCTGAAATTAGTTCAAGGTCTGTAAGAAGATGGTTAGTGGATGGAGGGTCGTCTCATCAGAGACTTACAAATCCTGGTTTCTACTAAAGCTACTAGAATATACTAAATAGTTTTTATTTATTTTTTAATTTCTTCTATGTTAGACATCCTATTAGATTATACAAATTAAATAACACATTTAATCAAATATCCTATTATTAAATAATACAAATTAAATATCACAAATTTAATCATTAAAAATCTTTTTCAAAATTAATGTCCAGCCCAATTTAGAAAAATATGTGTAACATAAAATATAATATGGTAAATAGTTTTTATAATTATATATAAAATACTATAATAAATTAAATTAATATTATTTTAACATTAAATAAAAGAGTTATGGCTAAAATATTTAACGTAAAAAGTTGATATAATATTGTCCACTACTGTACATTATAATATAAAAATAATTTCATTGCTTCAGAAACTTTACGTTTTTTATAAATAATTTATTTAAAGAGAAATTATTTTCACATTGATAAATTATCATATTTGTATTTTCCTAAATAAAGCCAAAATTTCATTAAATTGAAACAATTTTCCATAATTGATTTGCTTCGTCAAAATCCTTTTATTGTACATACCATTTGTAAATAAAGTCCCTAACAAAAGAACCGTTAAAATGAATAAAGACGAACTACAGCTAGTAGCAGATTGGAGCTTTCAGAATACAAGTTACATACATTGAGAACTTCTCTTACATCTTAAAATCCTGGATTATCTCCCCGGTATTTATAGGGGACATAATACCAGCAGTAATTGAAGAGACGAGTATTCTTGCGCGAATTGAGTTCGTTTTAGGTAGTTTAATCTCAAACGCTTATTAACATCCCATACAAACGTAACAATCAGTCTAAAGCTATTTACGGGGTGCATCCAAAAATATATGTAATGTCTAGCCGGTAAAGGATTAGAAATTAAATTAACGTAATCGTTCAATTTCAAGTTTCAAGTATTTTGTCATAAATTATTTTGGGACTTAATTATAAAATGACAAGACGAAATAATGTGTTCTTTACCTTCTTTTTCGCTTTTTTTTTCGTTTTTCAGTCGTTTCAATTAATATAAAAAGCGCAGGAAATAACAATAATTCGCTATTGAGCGCGATAAATATGTTTTGTTTAGTTTTAAATCGCTTTGAATGAAATTACAAATGCAACATCCTACCTGAATAAAATCGCTCCAATTCATTTGAGTTCTGCGTTTGTGGCTCCCCTTTTTAAATAACGTACATTTTTAAAACGCTTATTCCAATTAACGTTATACCTATTCAAATGCGGCCCTTTTTAAATAGCATTTAACGTTTCAATAATCTGTGCTTTAGATTTTCAATTACAAACATGACAATTATGGTCACAATTAGAGCTTGACAACACGTGTACTTTAAAAAGGGGATTATTTTTTATATTTTGACTTTATTTAAAAATGTTTAAATTATGTGGTTAATTAAATTCAATAACATGTGTAAAGTAACGATTATATTTTGTAAAATAATGATAATATTTATGAAGTTTAAATGACTGAAATGGATAATTTGAATTCCCTAGATATCACGACATAGTTATTCAATCAATTATTATTCCATTTACTCAATAATTTGGACCAGATTTAGTTTTTTGCAGAGAACAATGTTCGACCTCAGCGTACGAGACATAAATTTGGTGTTGCAACATCATGATGTTATTCAGATGCAGTGGCCCCCGCGTTCACCAGACTGCAATCCAATTGAACACGTATGATACTTTCTTCAAAAACAAATTTACACACTAAACCGCCGTCCTCAAAATTTGGAGGGCCTTATTAATGGTCTTAAATAAAAAGGGAGAGCTATGGATCAAGAATGGACCGACCAAGCACTGATTAGCGAAATATAATGATTAATTATTTTCAAAGACTGAAACAAAAATAAGGAAATTAATTATTTATTGAACTTTTATTACATTTATTCACAAACACATGAAACATAAGTTTCCAACTAGGAATAAATGAATTATCTTAAAAACCTACTGAAATCTTCTAGCATCATTAATGAACTCTTGTAATTGCTCATTAAATAGAATTTTATCATTAGCAGTCAGGATATTGTAAGCAGGCACCATCGAGAGCAAAAACAAATTATTGAACTGACCATCATTTTGGCGTAACACAGGTAGGCCCATTATGAGGTATTCAAGTATTTGCTTCGACTGAAACTCATCAGCGGTACCACCACAAATGTCGTCTTCTGAATCGTCGTCAAATACAGATTGCGACTCACACGTATCTACATTTCCTTCATCAGTGTCAGAATTGTCTACAACAAATATATGATAATAATTAGTTATTACTGTCTATGTTTTTAAGCCCCGTATACAAAACAATTTTGGAAGTTATGTAAGAAATAAAGCTAACTTAAATATAACTTCCTTTTAGAGAACTCGATTGTATACCGTTCTTGGAACCACCTTCTGTTGGTGTTGGGACAAACAAAAAAACGACCGCAGTTTAGTTTTGGGTCAGGTCGTGTGTCACTGAGTTATTCATGTGTAATTGTTAAGACTTTAAAAATATAGAAAGGGAAAAGGATGAAGTACTGACTTCAATTAGCGAGTACACAATCAACTAACAGACTAATTGCAGGTTCCACCTGAAGTCTATGAATGGCTCATGTGGCTTAAGAGATTTTATTTTATTATAATATTTTGACTTACTTAATTCCGAATAACTGCCATTATATTCACTAGCAGTTTCCGTCCTAGAAAGCGACGTTTCATCACCACTAACAGAATATTCTGCAACAAAAATAATAGTTTTTGCTATAAAAAAATACAATAAATCGATTTTAAACTTTTTGGATTAACCTATTTAATTACTTCTTTAGCTATTGCTTAAGAATTTAAATTAAGAGCTTCTTTTTAGAGTACTCTTTCATACCACAGTTAATAAATTTGATGAGCTCGACCGAGACTGAATTCGTTCAGAATCATTTGGCTCCCATTGTCATAAAGTGAATGGTGGTACCAGTAGGCGTTCACAGATTGGGACACCTCGTGGATAGTTCGCCGAATTGTCATTGCATTCAGGTTGATGTTTATAAACCGCAGGTAGAGAAGGGATTGGAAGTACCGACTTCGATTGGCGACCGCCTAATTACTGGTGGTTTGCTGTTGGTCTGTTCTATTTCAATGGATTCCACGTGTGGTGTATTTTCATCATTGACTTACCTGGCTCCATATCGTCGTTGGTGTATTCAGTCGAAGTATCCAGTTGATTTGATGTGTCCTGGTTTTCGTCATCACTGACATCATTTTCTTCTGCAAATATAAGATAATAATTAGTTTTCTGAAATTATAAACAATTCTTAAATTGCTTGGTTTAATCTTTAGACTACGTAAGGAAGTGCGGAAATTAAAGACTTACTTTTGAAGTACAGTCTTTCACAACACAGTTAATTAATGAATAATTTGAATTGGATTGTTCTAATATTACATTAAAATGGATAGTAGTACGATTCCCAAAAAATATAAAAATTTTATAACCAATAATCCCAAACGACACGTTCTTTGAAGCATTTTCTGATTGTGTATCACTCATATTATTGTTAAGTCTTTAAATCTAAGGTAGGGAAGGGATTTGAAGTACCGATTGGCGAGTACACAACCAACCGATCGCCTAATTACCTATGGTCTAATATCGTCAATGACTTACCTGTCTCCATATCGTCGTTGGTACATTCACTCGACGTATCCAGTTGACTTGATGAGTTTTGACTTTCGTCACCACTGTCACTATTTTCTTCTGTAAATATAAGATAATAATTAGTTTTCTAAAATTTTTAAACCGTTTATATTAATCTTCGAACCACGTAAGACCCACTATTGATGTACACGAATCTTTCACGACATAGTTAATGGTGAATAATTTCAATTGGATTGTTCTAATATTACATTAAAACGGATAGTATTACATTTCCATAAAATATACAAACAAGTCGTTCTTGGAACCATTTTCAGATAGTGTATCATTCATATTATTGTTAAGACTTTAAATCGCAGGTAGGGAAGGGATACCGAGTACCGACTTCGATTGGCGTGTTCACAACCAACCGATCGCCTAATTGCCAGTGGTTCGCTGTTGGTTCGTTCTATTTCGATGGTTCCACGAGCGGCTCTCGTGTTTCTTAATTCATACTTACCGTTGTCAGCATCATCCGATGCAAATAACGTGCCTTCCCAATTTTCTGTATTATCAGCAGGACATTTATTTTTCTTAAGCACCTTATAATTGAAGCAAATGGTGTCCCGCATATACTTGATATCAGGGTACCTATCGCTATTTTGTAGTTTAATAATATATGAAGTCTTTAGTAAAGTTCTTCGAATGTATTGCCATTTACGCCTTACTGTAACTGCTGAAACTACGTACATTGATTAATATTTCTTTATAAAGAAACTATTTTCAATATAGTACTAAATTAATACTATTATAATATTGTGTCATTCCAAGAAGTTTAATTATCGAAAGACTGTTCTGAAACATTATACATTATACACAAACTTTGACTGAGCAATTTGACCCATGTTTTTGGCAAAATTTAGATAGTTTGTTCAAAAGAGGAGTACCAAATGGGAACTTTGTGTTATCACATGACTAGATATTTTTTACCTTTTATACTAAATAACAAAAGGTAAAAAATAATTCAATATTTAGTTAGATCTTTTATAGTAACATACCATTTTTCCTTGCCAATCTTTTTAAAATTTCATCCCATGCTTTCTTCCTTTTAGGAATGTCACTATGTAAAGGGTGACATAAATTCCACACTATTTCATAGTCCAGGATTATTAAAAGCAATTGCTCTACCTCAGCAGTTATTTTTCTAATCCGCTTGGTCATATCTGGCGAATCTTTTCCAACATAAATGAACGACAATTCTTTTTCATAAATATGTTGTCCGTCCGAATTTAAATAGCCTGCATGCAAATAATTCCATTTTCGTACCATCAACGATACTGAAATTCACACTTATTATTAGCGAAATGTAAAGTAGTTTGTGAAATTACTTAGATTCTCCTTTCTAGAAGTGCTCATAAATCCCCAACCATCAAATAATTCATACCCAATCTCATCCCATGCTCTGTCCAACTCGATGCAATTGTTATACAGGGGAGACCTGATATTCCATATTGGTTCATGGTTTTCAACCAAAGAAATAAATTCCAAATTGTCAATACAATCGTATTCTGGCTGCCCGCGGCTTAGGGCCCCCAATGGTTGGTTAATTTGATTGCATCGATTTGATGGCAAGTTTCTTCTTAATTGCTCATCCATTCTTTTCATATAGATGAAATCTTCATTCAACGCATCTTCTCCGTTAGTAAAAATCCACATCTGTCTCCATGTTTCCTTTAACAATAACACTAAAAGAGGAACAACGACTTATATGATAACTATAAAAAGCTTCCAAAATGAACTAGGTGTTATTAAACTGAGATCAAATTTCAATTAATTCCCCAATAATTTGATGTTATGGTTCCCCCTTCTACTTAAGTAGATGCCACTCCTGTCAGATCACCAATTTTATACTAATATATAGTTTTTACATATACATAGAGTGGTTAAAATATCTTATAAAATGATAAATTTAATAACACTGAAGTACATTTATGCAATTTCCCGATATTTTAATCAATCATTTTTTTATACAATGGTGAGTGATTATGGTGATTATAATTGGTGATCGCAGTGGGCAGTCACCTATATTTGCTTGCCCTTGCTGGCGCCCCCTTTTCCTCACCTGACAGACAGTGAACTGAAAAAACTTCAAATTAATAATATTAAAATGACAATCAATAATAGGTTATGTTTAAAAAAAGTCAAGACATTCGAATTCGAACTTTCACAAAAAATAGTAAATATATAAATTCGTAAAATTATGTTCTACTAAAATGTCAGAGACTTACGCATTTTGTTTTTCAGCGACATGTACATTTTGGTCCACCTTGGAAACATAGATTTCGCAACTTTCAACCATCCCTTCCTTGTCTCCTTTTCGTTGTGGTACAGCGGGCAGCTCTCGTTCCACAACATTTCGTTATTCCTAATCAAGGAAATTAGCTTTTGATGTTTCAGCAAAATTTTTCTTCTCTCCGCTAAGATGGCCAGCCGGAGTTTTGCTCGGGACAGTCTGTTCATGTTTATAGCAGATAAAACAGCAACGTCTAATTAGTACTGTGCTTAAAGCATGTAATCTAAAAAGCAGGACACTATGTTGCAAAGTTGATACAATAATACAAATATATTTTTATATCCGACAGAATGTGAAGCATAAAACTTTTGACTTACCGGAATGGCGGATATCACGATCACTGCGATTATATGCGACCACTGTGCGTCCACGGGGTCGAGTACTGTAGATATTTTTTTAAATTCAGTATTTTGTGTAAATTCAGTACTATAAATGGATTGATTAATTTACATTCATTTAATATCCATGATAATAATAATAAACGTCCATAGTTTGAAATAAATTTTAAATTAATTAAATAAATTTGTGGCGGGTAATTTGAATTCTTCAAATATAATAAAAATAAAAAATAAAGTCCCTATATACGACCAAAAAAAATTAATATTATATATTTATGTATTTTTAACCCTTGAAACCGGCTCCCGATGCTGGATATTCGAGGCACGGTTCTTCCGTTACATTTTTATCTAAACTTTTCTTCAAGGTCTCCACAAAAAGCTTCAAAAAATACCCAGCCAACATGTAATTTACAATACCTTTTAATATACAAAGTGGTACAAAAATTATTTAATTTTATAACATTACGAATTTATTGTCTAATGTTTAGTAAAAAAAATTTAATTTTAGTGTATTTTTGTTATTTTATTTATGCATTTAATTTAAAAAATGGGACACATTCAAACGGAGACAGAGCCATCTGTCAGTAACTATGTGCGTAAGTATAATATAGGTACCTACAATATAAGTTGCTTGACATTTGTGTTTTCTGTATTTTTATCATCTAAGGAAATTGAAGAACAAATAAGCAAATTGTTACTAATTAATAATTAATGTGGGGATATTAATATGAGTTTATTATTTTGACCGTATAATACATTGACACACAATATTCCCAACTATAGTGAACAACTGTTAATTGTGGTGCACGTGTTTTATGGGTTTTGTGTTGTTTTCAATCGCCTAATTGTGTAAAGTATGTCTGATTTGGATGCGTTGTAAGTAAATTAATATATATGTTTCAAAACATGTCGAGACGCGGTCCTGTGCCGGAACATATTGAGTTGTTATTCGTCCAAGAGTGTCGGTTGAAGAATTACATTAGATCTTATGATCCAATTGGGATATTGTGGGCATGAAAGTATTTTTCAAGTAGTTATCAGTAGTATTAGATGTATGCCCAATTGGAGAAATTTTTTTAGTTCAATTTCCATTTGGATACTGATCCCTGTGTTGTGTTTTAGGTCTGTCTATGTAATCAACCAGTTTTCTACCAAATGAATAAACGCCAGTCATTTAAGGATTAGAAACAGGGCATTCCAGAATTTGGGGCAACTTTCCTTTGAATTAGGGCATAGGAATGTTTTGGAGACACCACAGATGGACGTTATTCACAAGGAAAGTAACAAGAATGTCTTTAGGCAAGTATAATATATTTTGTAAACTAATTTCTTATATTTTTATGTTTAAGTAGAATGTTTCTTTTTATAACATTGATTGTTTTTTTGTGCAGCTATCATCATGCTCCAAAATCCTGGTCAAAACGAAAATCTACTCCCACTTATGGCTCGGCGACTCTGCTTAAGGACCCTCGTGCCTAATCAGCAACAGGACTTAACAACTCGGTTTCACGAAGCTACCTTCCCGCTTTAGCAGCCCCTATAGATGAACCTGAAGAAACCTATTTGTCAAAGCGTCGTTGGGTAGATCATTTATCCAAAATTGAAACTGTATTCAGCACCATACCTAACTTTCATACTTCTTAATATTCTCCTCACTGTATTCATTTCTTATTTACTTATATACCTATATCATCATACTTTATATTATATTTAATTTCGATTTGGACACTGATTTCTGTTGTTTTAGGTCTGTCAATGAGATGAATCATTCTTCTATCAAGAAGCTAGGCCTGAGATATCCAATAATTGGAATTTGGAGCAACGCCTACGGATTACAAGAGTTTGAAGTCAGGGTAAAATCGATATTACTAATGGGCTAAGGGTGAAAGGAAAATATGAAATTAAAATAACATTTTTAAGATCTTAACTGTAATATTTATAAACTTTGTAAACCGTTTTTTAAATTAATTTTCTGTATTTTTATCATTTAAGTAGACTGTAAGAAGGTTCTCAATTTGGAATTCATATTATAAAATTCCAGGAAATGTTACATGTTGAAATGTAGTTGACTATTCGTAATTGTGATTATTTTTGAGTTTTCGGGTATTTTGTGCAAGTAATCTATTATATTATAATATAATTTCAATATGTGCAATATTTTAAACGTCTGGTTGTGTATAATATGTAAAATATTGTTTTAAATACATAAAACTATTATATTAAGGTTCCAATTAGGGTACTGTAGGTGTGAATGTGTATTTCCTGTACTCATCTTTGTGAAAGTGATTTGATTATTTGGATTTATTCAAACCTCCTAGATTGATCACCACAATGTATTTGAGAAATAGTAAGATACATTTAAAATTATTATATGAAAATATTATTAGGGGTATCTAAATGCAGTTTTTATTAAGTTTATTAAGAAGTATTTATATTGCTAAAAAATTATATAAGTAGTATATAGTATATAAATACCGATGTGTTATAAATGTTATAAATATATATAAATGTTTAATTTATACTCCTTAAAAGTTTTATTTTTTACCTTTCATCTTTAAGAGAATATGTTTGCTTTATACATTATAGAAATACATTTAATTATAGGATAGGCATGTACTTAAAGTTAGAAATGGATAATTATAGTTATTTTGTTTACAAAATACATGATTTCTTGTATTTTTTGTAAATACTAATATATTTGTACTCGAAGTAATTGATTTACTTAAAAAGTCTTAATAATAAGATTATTACGAATAAAGTTTATTTATCCTTGATTGTTTATTATTTTTAGAATATTCTTAACATATTTTTATTTGTTAAAACACTCCCGTGTGTTTAATATATTTTTAAAAGGTTAAAATGAAAAAAAAAAAAACTACAAACATTGCAGAAAATTGTCACATCACATTTGGTAAAAAAGTTAATGGTAATCATAATTCATTCATTTTATATCTTTTAAACATTTTTAAATACTCCGTTTTTAATATACCATATAAACAATAGCAAAAAACTCAAAATAAATCCTTTTTAATAATTTTATAGTAAAAATACATATGTAAGGATAACAAAATAAATTATGGGCTTCCTGAAGGTGATTTATTGAATATCTCTCCTCATAATTAAACAAAATAACCAATATAATCAATAAATATATCATCCCTCGTAAATAATTAAGACGCACTTTTCAACAATAACATAAAAAATGGCGCATTTTCCCACTTCCGATTAATGCGGTACTACCATTGGCTGAAATGTTTATTAGTCCGTTTGAATCCGGGATAGCGTTGTCTACGCCGCACAATCTCAGCCGGCCATTTACGCTAGGATAACCTAACAAACAACAGGCGAGTATGGCATCCCCAAAGTCTCCCGACCGTTTTCAGGATTCGAGCCCCCCGAAGCCGTCTGCTGGCATGGATTCACTTTTCAAAGTACCGTTGGCAGAAACGGCACAGGCGAACGGGATTCCGGTGGCAACCGTCCATGGGCCCCAAGGAATGACCGTCAAACAAGACCAACAGAACGCTGTCGTGCCGGACGCGTCCGGCTACGAAACTGAGGGCTGGTACAGCGATATTAGTGGAGAGGGTGCGGATGATGAAGGCACCTCCATCGGGCCGCTCTGCTCCAAATTGGACGGGGTTGATCTGGACGATTCGCTTGCAGTGAGACGTAAGAGGAAGCGCAAGAATAAGAAGTCCAGAGCCAACATGAAGCGTAGAATCTTAGTGAGGAGTTTTAGTCAACAAAGGTATACATAGGAAAAAGTTAAGGTTGGACAAAATTTTATAGAATTTGACATCCTTCAATGTAGATATGTCAAAATTTGACAGTTTGGGTGTTTGGGGGCTATAAACGTCACAGCCCCAATCCAAAAATTAACGAGTTTTATGGTTTTAGGAACTACAAATTCTTTTGAGTGTTCCACAAAATACAATTTATTATCATAAACATTGTCAGTTTCAGTGATCCTGATACTCCGGGGCCTTCCTCCGGATCTGTCGACTCTGGAGCCCACGTAGGCGAAGGGGAGAAGGTGCCAGCCCAAAAAAAAAGGGTACGACGTGGCAAAAGGCCGAGTAGAGCGCAGAAAAAGGAAAAAGCTAAGCAACAATTGGGTAAAGAAAATGTGTTGTGAAGGTTAAAGTCAATTTTGAAGAATTACAATTTATTTCCGGTTAATTTGTATAATTTATGTTAGATTAGTTTTGTGTTCAAACTTGAAGAAACCATTTTATTATATATAAATGTTCTCCTATAAATTACACTGAGAAGTTATATCTAAATTAGCTTTTAATTAATGGCAATTTTAAATAAACCTATTAAGTTTATATTACTAAACAATTTCAGTTAAGATGTTATTTTGGAATAAATGGTTTCTTTTAGTTTTGATAAAATATTTAAATAGCTACTTAATAATAAAATTACTCAGTTCCTAATTAGTTTAGTTCATTTTTCATTTTAAATTTAACTGTGTTAAATAGTAACTTGGGAGCTTTAAGTATTTTGTTATTACTAGTTATTTAATTGGGATTTATTAATTTAAAGATTCCATGTAACCAGGTGTTATTCATATTTATAATTTTAAAGGAGTTGTGATATTAGCCAGTAAATATCTACTAAGTTATTAGAGATATAGGTTAAATTAAGGAAGCCCCTAGGAATTCTTTGAGTGCCCATGAGACTGAAAGTATAATTTGAGCAAAAATATTAAAATTGTAATTGTCATGAACGTCTGAAATTTCTTTTAATATTTTTTCTATAGGGATATTTTTTTGTATTCATTGGTTAGTACTCCATGTCAATTTTAAATCAACACCACTCAAAGAACAATTTCAACAGTTGTATGTGTTAAGGGCTAAAGAAAGTTTATTCGCGTTTGTTGTTACAGTATTCAATAAAGTTTAATGAGTTAAAATGTGTGTTTTACTTCTTAGGTTTCTCTTCCGGTCATTTTAATTTGAATATTGTCAAATAAATCTGTTTTAATAGAATAAATGCTTTTATGACAATCATTTTTTGTTGACAGAGGGTCCACTACGTCAGAAAAAAGTTAATTAAGATCTTGTTAGGAGAGTTTTCACTTTAATTTACCATAGCCAAAAATATGTGATTAGACGACACTTTTTGATCCAATATTAAATACGAATCAATAATCTAAAAATCTATGAACTGCACCACAAAATGTGATGTTTATTTTTACAATTAGACCTTGTTTACTTGAATAAATTGCAAGAGGCACGTCTCGTATCAGAATAAATATTGTAGAATAGTTTTCACAAAATCCTGTTCGAGTTAAAGACAAAACAATTATTACTCATAGTTGATAAAGTGGCACAAAATTGCACCTTGCGCATAAATCGCTTAATATTCATTCAGACTTCACCGATTGCACTTGGTGGATCGCTTTTGAGTTTGACATGAAACAGGTTACCTCTCAAAATCGTAGGTTAACGGTCAGCCATTCGAAAGCGCCGGTTCGCGAGATGTGTGACTTGGTGACCATAGTGTCAACGGATTCCGAAGATGGATCGTCAGGAAACTCGAACGTGTCTGAAGAACTTAACATGAAAACGATCATTAAGAGGCCTGAGTTAAACGCGTATAATTCTATACGAATTATACGGCAAAACAGCGAAGTGGACGGTTATTCGTCAATGGAGGAGGAAGAAGAAGAGGAGGAGGATGAATTTAGTTCCTCATCCTCTCTAGAAATCAACTTAACGGACATAGAGAATGACGCATTGAGAACACAGAACGATGATCCGATAAGTTTGATCGATCAGAATTTGTTGAACAAGTTTTCGGCGGTGACCACCTCGGATACGGTGTGTTCGGTCAAAAAGAAGAAGAAGCGTAAGAACAAGAGGGCGAGGGCGGCAGCCAGGGCGAAGACATTCGACATGCAGGTACAAGGAACTGGTCCAAGGTAATTAATTTCTTTTTACGTCATATTTCTAAGTAGAGATATAAAATATCTTTTTTTATTATTGTTGGAATGAAAGTAGAAAGTAGAAGTTGGCAATTGATTTGAGCTACTGATAATTTTGAGAAGAAATAAGAGTATTTTTAATCAAGTGAAATTATAATGAGTTGGTATACAACAATATTTTTTAGATTTGTTGATAACAAGCACGGAAATTCTCCTATGACAAAGGATACAAACAAAGTTGAAGTAATCTCTTCTAATTTAGAATGTCAGGAAGAAAACAAGGAACCAGTTAAAGAAAAGAAAAAGAAGACGCGTCGAGGCAAGAGAAAAACTAGGGCTCAAAAGAGGGTTGTGGTTGACAAATAATTAAATATATCTAAATAAATACAAGTAAATTTAAATTGAAATTCGTAATGTTATCTATGGTCTAGTTTTTTTTTTAATTTTGCACTTGGTTCTGAAAAATTAAATGTGCCTTAAAATAATTAAAATTTGTGGAAGGGCGAAACATGCCAAGATTTAAAAAATGGGACTTTTATTAGTAAGTAATTTAATTATGTTTTACTTTAGAATTATTATTATTTATGGGGCTAAATAACCCTCAATAAATTGTTAACTTTGGATCCACTTTAAAAAAATAAACAATTTTTATAATGTATGCTTTATTATTTAATATTTATATATAACATTTTATAATTAATGTTTTATTTGAGATGAAGTGACAATTTATATCACACAATTATAATATGAAATATTTTGTAATTAAAAACATTTATACTTAGACTGGAATAATATTTTTTACTCACTCTAGACATTTTACATAAAATTAAATTCCAAATAATTTCCATTATTTAATATATTCATAAATATAATGAGAGAATCAAAATGTGATTTATTACGCTCAGTATTTGCTGAAGAAAAAAACTGTAATAAAATGGGGAACATCGCCCTTAATAAGTCGTACAGTGGTTTGAGTTTGAAGTTTGTATGGAAAAATTTAATACTTTCTTAACCTGTGCAGTAATTATGTATTATTAAATGAACTTAATGGTTGTAATTGTTTCACATAAGTGGATATATTTATACTTCTAAGGAGGGAAAGTGATGGACTAATGGATGGAATATTTTCTAATACTGAGTTAACTGAGTTCAATTCGTTTCTCTTCTAAGAAAAAAAAGTGAATTATGGTTGAGCTCATCAAAATATAACTGTAGGAACCTTATGGTTCCTAGTTAAAATGTTCTGGCTCAATTCAGGTAAAGTTACCTAAAGTTTATGATGGTATTATATTTATACATACTTTGGGGTACACTTATACTTTCTTCTCAGGAGAAAAAGTTATTGACTTCATTAAAATATAACTGTATAATACAGTTTCTGATACCAAATTAAAATGTCCTAGTTCAGTTCGACTCTCTTAAGGAAAGAAAGTGAATTCTTATTGAGTTCATCAGAATAAAAATGTAGAAATAACTCATGGTTGCTAGTTAAAATGTCCTGGCTCAATTTGATGATCTATTGTAAAGTTGCTTAAAGTTTATGATGGTATTATATTTATACATACTTTGGGATACATTTATACCTTCTTCTATGGAGAAAAAGTGATTGACTTCATCAAAATATAACTGTATAATACAGTTTCTGATACCAAATTAAAATGTCCTAGTTCAATTCGACTCTCTGAAGGAAAGAAAGTGAATTCTGATTGAGTTCATCAGAATATATATATATATATATATATATATATATATATATATATATATATATATATATATATATATATATATATATATAAATACCTCATGGTTCCTAGTTAAAATGTTTTGGCTCAATTCAATGACCTATTGTAAAGTTGCCTAAAGTTTATGATGATATTATATTTATACATACTTTGGGGCACATTTATACTTTCTTCTATGGAGAAAAAGTGATTGACTTCATCAAAATATAACTGTATAATACAGTTTCTGATACCAAGTCAAAATATCCCAGTTTAATTCGTCTCTGAATTGTGACTGAGTTCATCAGAATAAAAATGTAGAAATACCTCATGGTTCCTAGTTAAAATGTTCTGGCTCAAATCGATGATGAATCATAAAGTTGCCTAAAGTTTATGATGGTATTATATTTATACATACTTTGGGATTCATTTATACCTTCTTCTATGGAGAAAAAGTAATTGACTTTATCAAAATATAACTGTATAATGCAGTTTCTGATACCAGATTAAAATGTCGTAGTTCATTTCGACTCTCTTAAGGAAAGAAAGTGAATTATGACTGAGTTCATCAGAATAAAAATGTACAAATACCTCATGGTGCCTAGTTAAAATGTTCTGGCTCAAATCGATGAAGTATTATAAAGTTGCCTAAAGTTTATGATGGTATTATATTTATACATACTTTGAGGTACATTTATACTTTCTTCTAAGGAGAAACAGTGATTGACTTCATTAAAATATAACTGTATAATACAGTTTCTGATACCATATCAAAATATTTTGGTTTAATTCGTCTCTCTTAAGGAAAGGAATGGAATTATGGCTGAATCCATCAGAATATAAATGTAGAAATACCTCATGGTTCCTGATTAAAATATTTTGGCCCAATTCAATGATCTATTGTAAAATTCCCTAAAGTTTATTCCTCTAAGGAGAAAAAGGATTGATTTCATCAAAATATAACTGTATAATAGAGTTTCTGATATCGAGTCAAAATGTTCCAGTTCAATTCGTCTCTCTTAAGGAAAGAAAGTGTATTCTGATTGAGTTCATCAGAATAAAAATGTAGAAATACCTCATGATTCCTAGTTAAAATGTTCTAGCTCAATTTGATAATGTATTGTAAAGTTGCTTAAAGTTTATATTTGTACATACTTTGGGGGTACATTTATACTTTCTTCTAAGAAGAAAATTGATAGACTTCATCAAAATATAGCTGTACAAAATAAGTCCGTGGTGTTATTTATATGTAAAAATAGAACAATTGAAAAATAATTTAGAGAACCGTGCATTATGGAGTCAGGGGAGAGTAATACGATTGAACGTGGATGGAGGCTAGAGTGAGCCGGCTGATGGGCAAGCGAGACGGAGCGGCAGTGGTGAGCATCGAACAAGCGTGCAATGCGGGCGGTTGCGGGTGGTTTTTTCAATTATAAACTCTATTTGGCTTAGCACAGATTGTTATGTAATCAGTTTAGCTTGTTACGGCTCGCGAGCACTCGACAGTGAACATCGAGGAACAATCTAACTAAAGCAAACCTAAACCTTAACTGGAGTAGAATGATTGCATTTTGCTGCTACTGCTCCGCCAAACTTATTGTTACCTTGTTATTCATAATTATTAGTTATCACCCGGTTTTATTCGATTCCATCTTCCTTCTTTCGATTTACTTAGGGCCAATTCTAATTTGTATATACATTAAATTACTTTCTACGTTAGGGGTTGATTTATGCATATTTCCTTGTGTTCCCAGTTTTAATAGGACTTTATTTATTTAATAAGCGTAAAATTACTTATGCCATGATTTTTAATTTTTATATTTTTCCTTTCGATATTATGAATTAAATTTATATTTTTTATTTTGATCCATATTTTTAAAACCTCTCTGCCCCACTAAGTAAAAATATATTTCTAAAATATTTGTTTTAACTTTTAAAAAATGAATTATTTTATATTATATATTTAATTTAATTAATATAATTATGTAATATCTAATTATGTTAATTGGACAAATATATGTTGTTTAAATATGATGAAAAAAAAAACATTTCCATATTTTTAAAAGCATTCTGTCTTACTAGGTAAAAATATATTTGTAAAATATCTGTTTTTAGTTTCAAAAAATGAATTACTTTATATTACATATTTAATATAATATTTAATTATGTAAATTGGACAAATATATATATTGTTTAAAAATGATGAAAAAAAACATTTCCATATTTATAAAAGCTCTCTGTCTTACAAGGAAAAAATATATTTGTAAAATATTTGTTTTAACTTTTAAAAAGGGAATTATTTTGTACTTCATATTTCATTTAATTGATATTATTATTTAGTATTTAATTATATAAATTGGACAAATATATATTGTTCAAAAATGATGAAAAAAAAACATTTCCATATTTTTAAAAGCTCTCTGTCTTACAAGGAAAAAATATATTAGTAAAATATCTGTTTTAACTTTTAAAAAATGAATTATTTTATGTTACATATTTAATTTAATTAATATTATTATATAATATTTAATTATGTAAATGGAAAAAAATATATTTGTAAAATATCAGTTTTAACTTTTAAAAAGTGAATTATTTTATACTACATATTTCATTTAATTGATATTATATTATATTTAATTATATAAATTGGACAAATATATATTGTTCAAAAATGATGAAAAAAAAACATTTCATATTTTTTAAAAGCTCTCTGTCTTACAAGGAAAAAATATATTTGTAAAATATCAGTTTTAACTTTTAAAAAGTGAATTATTTTATACTACATATTTCATTTAATTGATATTATATTATATTTAATTATATAAATTGGACAAATATATATTGTTCAAAAATGATGAAAAAAAAAACATTTCATATTTTTAAAAGCTCTCTGTCTTACAGGGAAAAAATATATTTGTAAAATATCAGTTTTAACTTTTAAAAAGTGAATTATTTTATACTACATTTTTCATTTAATTGATATTATTATATAATATTTAATTATATAAATTGGACAACTATATATTGTTTAAAAATGATTAAAAAAACATTTCCATATTTTTAAAAGCTCTCTGTCTTACAAGGAAAAAATATATTTGTAAAATATCTGTTTTAACTTAAAAAATGAATTATTTTGTACTACATATTTCATTTAATTGATATTATTATATAATATTTAATTATATAAATTGGTCAAATATATCTATTGTTTAAAAATGATGAAAAAAAAAACGTTTCCATATTTTTAAAAGCTCTCTGTCTTACTTGGTAAAAATATATTCGTAAAATATCTGTTTTAACTTTTAAAATAATAAATTATTTCATATTACATAATTAATTTAATTAATATTATTATATAATATTTAATTATGTTAATTGAACAAATATATATTGTGTAAAAATGATGAAAAAAAAAAACATTTGCATATTTTTAAAAAACTCTTTTTACTAGGTAAAAATATATTTGTAAAATATCTGTTTTTGCTTAAAAATTATTTATATTATAATTTAATTTAATTAAAATATTATATAATATTGAATTATGTTAATTGGACAAATATATATGGTTTAAATATGATGAAAAAAGAAACATTTCCAAATTTTTAAAAGCTCTCTATCTTACTATGTAAAAATATATTTGCAAAATATCTGTTTTAACTTTTAAAAAATGAATTATTTTATATTACATATTTAGTTTAATTAATATTAATTATATAATTTTTCATTATGTTAATTGGATAAATCTATATTGTTTAAATGTGATGAAAAAAAACAACAATTCCATATGTTTAAAATCTTCCTGTCCGAGTAAAATACATATGTAAAGTATATCTTTTTCTTATAGAATTAAGTATGTTTAAGTATATAATAATATACTTATTATACTAAAGAATAATTAAATATATAAATTTTTACAAAAATATTCAATTCATCATTATGAAACATAACATAATTATTAATTTTAGTATTTTTAAAAATTATTAATTAATTCAACATTTTTATTTTATTATTTGGGGCTATTTTAAAAATCAATTATTTTATATATTATATATTTAATTTAATTAATTTTATTATATATAATAATATTTAAAATATTTATTTAACTTAGTTTATTGGACAAAATCATATTGTTTAAATATGGTGAAAATAAAACATGTTTCCTATTTTTAGAGACTTTTTTTCTTTTAGAATTAATGTTGGTATAAATATAATAATATAATAATTATATAAAAAACTATTAAATATATGATTTTTATACAAGTCATAAAAATTAAAAACATTAAAATAAATGATTATGAAAATTTGAAATTATTAAGGCAAACAATTTTATATAAGCACATGTTATTATATATTTATATCTAAAATATTATGATAGAATTTACTTTACATTCATTGAATTTGATAATAATTTAATAATCTTTGGTTTTATTATGAATCATTTA
Source organism: Aethina tumida (assembly GCF_024364675.1). Taxonomy (NCBI): domain Eukaryota; kingdom Metazoa; phylum Arthropoda; class Insecta; order Coleoptera; family Nitidulidae; genus Aethina; species Aethina tumida. The sequence continues at coordinate 13,797,737 of NC_065435.1, read as the reverse complement.
ATAAATGGCAGTTTAATCTAACTTTTAAATTCCATTCTTATGTGTAAGTAAATAAATATAAATGTAATAACAACATAATTTTCATATGAGTAAGTTTTAAATTATGATAAGAATACATTTCATTATTTACAATTAGATAAAGTAAAAGTTGATCACCTCATCAAATGAAACTTGAGTAAAAAAGAAACAAAAACATTGTTATGGAAAATGGCAAGCAATAAATAGATCTAAACTTTTAAAAAGCTCATTACTCAAACTTATTAATTCGGTTCTTAAACCGTCCCGCCCATATTTATGGCAGCATAAAACATTTTACGAGTCAATTTGCCGGTAACTGCAGCTAAGACACGTGAGTGTCAGTCTAGTTGCCCGGTTTTATTGGCTTGACAAGTGTCAAGATCATTACATAGAGGTAATTGAAAACATAGTAGAATGACGTATGTTCATTTAAACAACATGCTCAGCTAGGCGTGTAAAGCCAGGTCCATCGGAACGGACCGAAGCTGTTCGCATTATATATGGTATGTTGTAACGCTTTGAGAGATGTAATAGGGTGGGATGCTGGGCAAGGGAATGAGATACACTAACTAACTCCGTCCCATGGGAGTCGCTTGCGGGAAACACCATTCCGAGGACACATGTATTATTCATTCTATATTCAATTATATCACAAATCTACACTCGCCAGATATATTAATTGTTCATTCACTTCCTTCCTACGAATATTTTAAAGATAATGGGTGCTTATTGCATTGGGGGGGTTTTCGACGTTTTTTATTAGTTTTGTCCACAAATAAGCACCGCATAATTTCAGAGTTACACACAAGTATTTTATTCAAATGTATAAAATAACTTTCTATTTACTTTTTGGTTATATGTATTTGTCACTTCCGGACATTTTTGTTTTAATTATTTTAAAAATTCTCTATTAATTATCTAATTATTACAGCACTAAATCAATACTATGGTTTACAATGGAACCTTAACTACTAGTTTTGTTTTTTACTCCAAATTTTTTAATACATAATACTACTGTACAGAGTGGTCATAAAAAGTCCTCCCCCACTCTATTACAACCACTAATTCAAAATAGACGGGATACTAACTATTAAAACTAACTTCTGTTATATAAATATTGACTTACAATAATTATTTTTGTAGGAATATTGAATTTTTTAGAAATACACACATTCGATAGTTTATCTAACACATTAAAAAACTCATAACTCTGTAACTACTCATCCGATTTTAGCCATCAAAATGACATTGAATAGAGAATAAAAATATCTTTCAAATGAGGTACCACAAGACCCTTTTCATAAAAAATGGTTGATAATAGCCAATTAGGTACCAATTTGGGACCTATCAACTTCATGTCAAAATTTAGCTAGATTAATAATATTTTACCTGATTTTTATTAGTCTATATATATGGCTGCATTCAAAAGGTATTAGGGGAGGAGTCACTTTTTACGTTCACACTGTATAGTTAAAACATATATTTAATTGAGAACAAATATGGTAATTTTTCAATTGTTTAAAGATGATAAATTTTAAATTAAATAATGATACATATAAAAATTTGTTTTGCGACGGATGATTGTCAAGTGTTTTTAAATTAAAAGAAAAAAATTGAAACATATTTTATTCTTCACTTCTTTCCCTTTATTAGGAGCAATAATTGTATATACTGTGTAATAAAATATTCACTCACTAAGAAGTACAGAAAGTACAAAAAATTTGAATAGGAGGCTTGTTTCACAAATAATTGACAAGTTCCTTATAAAATGAGAACATAGTTGAGTTTAATCAGTTTTATTTAATCTGAATTTCTTAACCAATGTCTTAATTAATTAAGACAATTACAGATTTATATTATTTACAATTTTTAAGTAAAATTTTGAATAATAATAACAATAATTACCTAACCTAAACTAACTTAACCTAACCTAACCTAATCTAATCTAATCTAACCTAACCTAACCTAACAGTTCTGAATAATATAACAAAATTAATCATCTATATTTTCAGTTTTTCAGGAAGAATCATTGTTTAGTTCTTATAATAAAATTAAAACTTAATTTAGAGATGGTACCAATTAATATATTGAACAGTAAAAGAAAAGCAGTTTTTTTCTTATTTTTTCTGTTGCTCAAGATCAATAATTATTTATTTCTTACTACAAATTTAGTACTTTTTCTTAAAATGGTACCTTCTAAGCCATATAACAAATAAAGATTCTACGAAAAGTTTTAATCGATGGTACTATAGTATTTAAAGTTCAGAAACTGTTAAAAGTCAAAATATTAAAAAGCTGTACAATTTTAAATACAGAAAACTATATACAAATATTTTACTGTTAAAATAAGTCAGTAACTTAATTATTTTATTCCCGCAAAAGCATTATTATATCACTTAACTATCCTTTTCTTAATGCTTTTTTTGGTCAATAATTGCTTAATACTTTAAAATTATTTGTGAAAAAAAATTTGACTTAACCTAACATAACCTAACTTAACCTAACATAACCTAACTTAACTTAACAGTTTAGAGAACTGAATAGTAAAACAAAATTCGTATCTATATTTTCATTTTTTTCATGAATTCTTTAGTTAGGTTATTTTAAAAATTGTGCTATGATTAAAGGTAAAGGGTAAAAGAAAACCAGCTTTTTTATTTTTTTCTGTTACTCAAGATCAATAATTATTTAGTTAAATAATAAAATTAAATTTATAATATTTTTGACTGACGAAACATTTTTATAAACTTTAATTTCATTCCTCAACTATATTTAATGATATATATTTTTTTAAATATAAAGCATGTTGATGAGTTAATTAACCGGAAGACTACGGTAAACTAGTACGATTTATAATTATAGTAGATGCGTATTATAAAAGCTCTTTAATGGGGTTTTAAACGCCACTTCAATTAATGCAATTTGAAGTAAGTAGATTAAATGTTGCATTGCAAATACAAAAGCTATACTGTTCGACTGATATGATCGTATGTAATCCTATCAATATTGATTTAGTGTAATTTCTCCAATTATTTCATACTAATAACTGATACTATTCCAAAGTCGTATGTATGTATCCATGGCTGAAAAGCTGAAAAGTTTTTACAGGAACAAATTGAATATTAATAACCTCTTTTTAATGTATATTAATTATACATATATATTAATTATTAATTAAACACATGGAGAAATATCTGTATTATATGGTAAATCAGGTTAAACTTCCTTTTTAACATTTTGAAGCTTTGAGTTTCTAACGGGATATGTCTTGTGTTGTCTTCAGAAAGAAAGACTTTAATTTTGATTAAAAAAGCTCCTCATCATAAGTTTTTCATGAACTTAGTGGTTAGTTTCGACGATAGCCTGAAAAAATGAGTATAAAATCTTTTCAAACCATTTTAGAGTTTAACACCAAGACAGAGCAAATTAACTTATTTAGTCTGCTTAAATAAATTCTGGAATAACTATTTTCAGACTATTTTTTAAAATAAAATTTGGTGTAAACCCTTTTTGAAAAGTGTAAAAGATTAATATTAATGGGAAACTTATTTCTAAAAAACGTCCTAATGAATTTTTCTCATTTTTGTCCATACAAAGTACAATAAACTTTAGTCTGGAAAAGAGCTTTTGAGTTTTTATTCATTGAAACAGATTTATAAATAAAAAAATTGACAGTGTTTTCATTTTAAATTGTCATCAGTGTATAGTTTTAAATAAACAATGGTAACTTTCTTCGCTTTAACAAGACTGTTGGTTGTACTTTTCATTTGGCACCGTTCCATCGTGATTCAGCCAGTGTGACAATTATTGTGGCACATGTCTACATATAAAATAGAGACCACCACGTTCTGGCAATTAATTCAAATCAAATTCACTGCAGATCTGATAATTTACAGCATTAAAACAAATTAATGTTTCACCAATTTGATTTAAATATATAATTCGATTTTGGGGCATTATTGAAATTAATCTGGACAGCTATAAAATCATTTGGCCGGAATTGCTGTAAACTAAATTCTAAATTGTTCGACAATTAATATATGGTATGTTTTTATTTACTGATTCCAAAAATGTTTGCGCACGACTGAATAACGCTTTCACACCAACCCCGTGTAATCTTATTTATCGGCAACACACTAATTAATTAAACGCGGCAAGACCCAGTCAAAGGATTGTCCCTGTATTTACCACTAATCGAAATTGATTCACAGCTAGTGTGACAATTATTGTCGTACATACAATCGGTCCTGCCGTGTTTCGGCAATTAATTGATACGAATAATAATTTACCAGATTGAAATAAATTAACGCAACACCAAATTGAATTAAATTAGTTTTTAAAAATAAGCCCAACTAATTTTTCCAGCTCTAATGGGTCTTAATTAATTGAATATTGACGTCGTATGGATAATTATTAGGAGACAATTTGATAATTCAATAGTAAATTAATAATTTCAAACCGTAAAGTCTCTATAAATAATGTAAGATGTATGTAAAAGTTAACCTAAGCTAAAGTTAACTAAAGTTAGGTTAGGTTAGTAACCTAACCTAACTTAACGTAATTTAATCTAACGTGACTTAAGTATAACAAAGGCAAAAATGCAGACAACTGATCAACCCCTAAATTTGGTGTAAACAAATAGGGACAAAAAATATTCTAAAAATGCTCAACTAAAAAACATCAAAATAAAATTAAACCAAGCAATTTTTACTGCTTTATTGGTATTAAAAATACCATCACAGTTAATTCATTAATTGTCAGCATTGTATGGGTTATAATTAAGTAACAATTTAAGTATTCAATAACAAATTAATATTTTTTTTTAATAATATAATAAAGGATATAACAGATGATCAACCCCTAAATTTCCTGTAAGCAAATAAAACATATAAATTCAAAAAAGTAGCCAAAACACGTACACCTAAAAAAGCCATTATTGTTAATGCTTAACAATAAACTAGATAATACAAAAACATCTAGGTGGATTTGATGTAATTTGTGAAAGACATAACCGCGCATGCTGACGTCTTCCCATTGGCCACTGTTAAAGGTTGGTGTATGCAGTGATCTGATAGTTTAAATAAAGCATTCTCATTGGAAGGAGGCAGGGGTTTAAATGTAAACACATCCCAGTCCGCAATGTGCTAGGCGGAGCTTACCGAGGGTGATTTACCCTTACAATAACTATAACATCATTCTTGAACAAGGGTTCGCACGGAATACAACGCAGTGTTTACGTGCTGTGGATACATGTGAGTTTTGTATGACGTTCTAAACAGTTTGGCTGCATCGCAACAACTAAAAAAAAAACATTTATAAGGTAGGTGGTGTTTTTTTTGTTTATTTATTTATTTATTTATTTATTTTTTATTTTTTTTTTTGAGCTTACGAAGCGCTGTATAGGAACAACGTTTTTATTTTGGCACAGGCGCATTTTTTTTTGAGGTGGTGCTGGAATTGTAAAAAAATTATATTGTTTTAAATTAATTAAAATGTGACTTGATTTATTAATTTCTAAACATATCCACTTTCAGTTTCTTCAACAGCAATTATTATTTAATCTAATATAAAGAACAAAGTAATTTAATGAGTTTATTATTAAATTAAATTATTACAATTTTTTATTATCTGTATTTTTCATTTGTAGTTTAAAATCAGTATAAGTGATATACAATTAATTTTTATAATGATAATATATTAAGGAATTTTCTAATTGTCTAATTGTCACAAACAATTATTAAGTTATAGTTTAACATCAGTTATTTAATGTATTCATAGTAATCGAATTAACTTTAATGATGAAAATTTAGTTAAAGAATAGGCTGTATATTTTAATTACATAATATAATGTAATTCTATAAACTGTTTTATCTAAAATTATGTGAATATTAACATTTTTATATTATATTTTTTTTAGTCACAATATTTTATATTATGAAGATTAAATATTCTTATTTCCTTTGAAATGAACAATTAGAGGGCAATTTTTACTTATAGTTTAATATGTTACAATTAAAAATAAATATAGAATATATTTTATTAGAAATTTGGTTGTAAATCAAATTAGAAAATTTTATTCTATACTTCTATTTCTTAATAAATAATTTAATTTTTCACTTATATTTTAACTCAAATACGTAATATTAAAAAAATATTTGAATTCTTACATTATTTTTATAATCAATTAAATGTTTAACAACAAGTTCCTGAATTTTTTATTAATATATATATTAAAAATTAATATACTAAATTTAAAATCTTCATTTTACAAATAATAATGAACGTATATATTATTAAAAGATAAACTTTGGTAGTTTATATAGTTATTTTATTTTTTAATAATATATTTTTAGATTTTCAATAGTAGTAGTAATTTATATAGCTATTTTATTTTTTAATAATATATTTTTATATTTTCAATGTATTAATTATCTATATTTCAAATTTAAATTATAATACTCAAAATCTAATTGTTTTATGAATTAATTTAGTTGCATTAAGTATTATACTTTCTTTAGATTCACCTAGAACATTTTAAATTTCAAAAAATCAATTATAACTACAATATTATCAATTTTCACCTATAGTTTATCTTGCTACATTAAAAATTTTAAAAAACATATAATAAAGTATTATATTAATATTTTAAACAGAAGACCAAATTTAAAATCTTCATTTTATAAATAATAATCAACGTATAAAATTTAGAAGATAAACTTTGGTAATTTATATACTTTTATTTATTTTTTAGTTATATATTTCTAGATTATCGATGTATTAATTATAAATTAAATGAAGTCCTATATTTCAAATTTAAATTATAATACTCAAAATCTAATTGTTTTATGACTTAATTTAGTTACATTAAGAAAAATTTAGAGAATAATTAAAAATTATGTGAATTTTAATATTTTTATATTATACTTTCTTTAGATTCACCCAGAACATTTTAAATTATGAAATTTAATATTTTACTTTCAAAAAATCAATTATAATTACAATATTATCAATTTTCACCTATAGTTTATTTTGCTATATTAAAAATTTTAAAAAACATGTAAAAAGTGTTATATTAATATTTTAAACAGGAGACCAAATTTAAAATCTTCATTTTACAAATAATAATCAACGTATAAAATTTAGAAGATAAACTTTGGTAGTTTATATACTTATTTTATTTTTTAATAATATATTTTTAGATTATCAATGTATTAATTATAAATTAAATTAAGTTCTATATTTCAAATTTAAATTATATTACTCAAAATCTAATTGTTTTATGAACTAATTTAGTTACATTAAGAAAAATTTAGAGAATAATTAAAAATTATGTGAATTTTAATATTTTTATATTATACTTTCTTTAGATTCACCCAGAACATTTTAAATTATAAAATATTAATATTTTACCTTCAAAAAATTAATTATAACTACAATACTATCAATTTTCACCTATAGTTTATCTTGCTACATTAAAAATTTTAAGAAACATTTATAAAAGTATTATATTAATATTTTAAACTGAAGACTAAATTTAATATCTTCATTTTACAAATAATAATCAACGTATAAAATTTAGAAGATAAACTTTGGTAGTTTATATACTTATTTTATTTTTTAATAATATATTTTTAGATTATCAATGTATTATTTATAAATTAAATTAAGTTCTATATTTCAAATTTAAATTATAATACTCAAAATCTAATTGTTTTATAACTAATTTAGTTACATTAAGAAAAATTTATAGAATAATTAAAAATTATGTGAATTTTAATATTTTTATATTATACTTTCTTTAGATTCACCCAGAACATTTTAAATTATGAAATTTAATATTTTACTTTCAAAAAATCAATTATAATTACAATATTATCAATTTTCACCTATAGTTTATTTTGTTACATTAAAAATTTAAAAAAACCCGTGTAAAAGTATTATATTAATATTTTAAACAGAAGACTAAATTTAAAATCTTCATTTTACAAATAATAATCAACGTATAAAATTTAGAAGATAAACATTGCTAGTTTATATATTTTATTTATTTTTTAATAATATATTTTTAGATTATCAATGTATTAATTATCAATGTATTAATTATAATTAAGTTCTATATTTCAAATTTAAATTATAATACTTTTTTAGATTCACTCAGAACATTTTAAATTATGAAATTTAATGTTTTTTTTTCTTCAAAATCATTTATAATCACAATATTAGCAATTTCTACTTATAATTTATCTTGTTACATTAAAAATATTAAAAAATATGTATTAAAATTTTATATTAATACATTTAATTATAAATTTTAGAAAATTTTATATTATTTTGTAGCATAAAAATCATTTTTAATAGATAATTAAATCAAAATATTAAAAAAGTATTTGAATTCTTGCATTATTTTAAATTCATAAATTAATTAAAAAATATTTAATTGATCGTTGAAAGAAAGTATCACTTCCATAAGTCTAAAAAGTAGTATTAAAAATTAATAATTTAAATGAACACTGTAATAAATATATAATAAAATAGAAGTTGTTGAATTTTTGTCCAAAATTAATTAAAAAAAAAATGTTTAATTGAAGGTTTCCTTCTCTATTCCGTCTTAAAAAGGTAATATGAAAAATATTAAAAAAATTATTTACTTTGAAAGATTCATTATTATTAAATTATTTTATATAGTATTTACAGTTACATCTTTTGAAATTAATATGTATTTTGTTATCTAATAAAAAGATTTTATTTTGTGTCGTAAATATAAATTAAAATATTTTTTTTTTTTTGTTTTTAAAAATGTTATATATTTAAATTATTCATTTTAAGTAATAAATATTATTATGTTATCTATATATTCGTTTCTTACCATTATTTAAAATACAGTTGAAAAAATATTTAAAAAGTCGAATAAATTAATTTATTTTAATTATTTTATTATTTTATTTATAAAAAATATATATTATATATTCATTTTAAATGGTATTTGATTTTTGTGTATACTATTTTTTCTAGAATTAACGTCTTCTTTTGTGATGGAAATGTCCGACGATAAATTTCATCTTCTAATTCATTGTGAAAACTTAAATATTATCCTCCTCCCTTTCAAATACATTATAAATATGTATAGCCTGATAATTTCGTATGCTCGTATATAAAGTATATTTGTAACATCATGAAAAATTAAAATATTTCTTATTAAGGTAGAAATAAAAAATCAGATTTGATGTTGGAACTAACAAAATCACTAATAAAGTTTCTTTAAAAAATATAAAGATGATTTTTGAATGATAACAACTTATTCTCCTTATTTCCTAACAGTGTGTCCTGGTGCTATTGTCTCAGTATGGATCACCTTAAACAAAAAATATCGGAACCTTTGTCGCTGGATCTTAAGAAGGATCTGTCCCCAAAAATGAATCAGGTTAGTGACGAAACTAATAGTTGTCGTCCTAAACAATACAGATAACTATGTTCACCTAATAATCTCCAGTTCCAGGTAGGAACAGTCGTTTTATACGGGGTGCCAATTGTATCACTGGTAATCGAGAATCAGGAAAGATTATGTCTGGCTCAAATTTCCAACACACTTCTAAAACAGTACAGCTACAATGAAATACACAACAGGAGGGTTGCACTTGGTGAGTCAGCGAACACCGGGTGTCACTCGAAATCACCAAAATGTCCTTGTAATCTTGCAGGAATAACGTGCGTTCAGTGTACGCCGGTGCAGCTGGAGATATTGCGACGGGCGGGTGCAATGCCGGTTTCGTCCAGAAGATGCGGCATGATCACGAGAAGGGAGGCGGAACGTCTCTGCAAAAGCTTCATCGGCGACAACGCCCCGCCACGTCTGCCGGACGATTTCGCTTTCGCCGTGCACCACGAATGCGCCTGGGGATGCTCCGGATCGTTCCTGCCGTCGAGATACAACTCCTCGAGGGCAAAATGCATAAAGTGTACAGTGTGTGGTTTGTTTTTCTCCCCAAACAAGTTCATATTTCACTCGCACCGCTTGAGTCCCAACGACAAGTACGTGCAACCGGACGCCGCCAATTTCAACTCCTGGCGGAGGCACATGAAGCTGTCGGGCAGTCCGCACGACGAGATCGTCCACGCCTGGGAAGACGTGAAGGCCATGTTCAACGGTGGCACCAGGAAGAGGTTGTTGACCAACAACATCCTTCCTCGCGCCTCCAAACAAACCAAAATCGAGTCCCAGTCTCCGCCGATCATACCGTCGCCCAGGATCCCGAATTGTCAGGACATAGCCTTGCCCATTTCGAGGGTCGCGATGGATTTTATCTATCACAAGCCGTTGGCGTTCTCTCCATACTCCACGTTTCCGTGGTTGAAGAGGGGGCCGATCATATTCCCGCAGGAGAATCACTACTTTTCGATCGACAAGACGTACCAGTCGGCTTTCAAGCCGGTACAGCCGATCGTAGACAGGAGTGTCGTACAGCAGGATCAGGATAGTGATGACGAGGTTGACATCGAGACTACTGATGATAACACGAGTCCCCTGCACTGGGATCTCAAAGAGGAAAAGGTATGTGGATTTTGTTGATAAGTTGCATGAATCTGACTACTTTTTAGTTGAATTAGAAGCTTTATTATTTTTTTCATTTCCTACCCTGATAATATCTACTTTATAAATGTTTTGAGTACTAGGTACGACATCATGGAGAATATTTTTATTTTGATGGAAAAACTGGATTATTTTTCCAACATTAAAATTAGATATTACTTTTCATAAAATTAAATTAAATTAAATACATTAAAAAAATAATTAACTATAATTATTAATAATTATTAATTTAATTTTAAGAAAAAGTATGTCTAAAAAGAAATGTAATAAGTAATAGTACATTTCTCGTAAATAAGCCAAAACTAAATTGGCAAAAGATTGAGATGATAGACAAAACATAACCTCAAAAATTAATAACTTCAAATTCAAAACATCATAATGAAATTTTTTACATTATTAAAGGATTTAAACAATAAATATTTATTATGTAAAAAGTTTCTATGTCTTGTCAAATATTTCTAGTCTTTTAGTAAATATTTTGAGTAATAGGTACGACATTCTGGAGAATATTTTTATTTTAATGGATTTTTATAATTATTAAAATAAGTATTATAATAGTCAATTTTTCATGAAAAAGCCAATTAAATTAACTAAACATTAAGGTAATGGAGAGAACATAATCTCAAATATTAATAACTTCAAGAACAATAATATATTTAAAATATTTTAATGGAATATGTTACATGGTATATTTTGTTAATTTTTTGTAGTTTTTTGTAAATATTTTGAGTACTAAGTATGATATCATGAAGAATATTTTTGTTTCAATGAATAAATGATTTTTTTTTTCCAACATAAAAATTAAATATAACTGCTCATAAATTAAATTAAATTAAATAATTACTATTCTTAAGTAATAGTTAATTTCTCGTGAAGAAACCAATATTACATTCATAAAACATTGATAATAAAACATAACCTCAAAAGTTAACAACTTCAAAGAAAATATATTCAAAATATCATAATAAAATATGTTTACATTTTACAGATTTTAAACAATAAATATTTACATCTTGTCAATTTTTCTCAGTTTTTTAGTAAATATTTTGAGTACTATGCACGATATTCTGGAGAATATTTTTATTTTAATGGATGAATGATTTTTATCATTGTTAAAAGTAATAGTCAATTTGTCATGAAAAATCCAATATTAAACTAGCAAAATTTTGAGGTAATACACAGAATATAACCTCAAAAATTAATAACTTCAAGAACAATAATATATTCAAAATATCTTAATGGAATATGGTTACTTGGTATATAGTGTTAAGTTTTATATAATCAATATCAAAATATGTGAAAAAATTTATATCTTGTCAATTTCTTGTAGTTTTTAGTAAATAGTAGTACGACATTATGAGGAATATTTTTGTTTTAATGAATAAATGGAATGGAAAAAAATTAAATTAATTTAATAATAACTAAAGTATAATTATTAATAATAGTTAATAATTTAATATTATGTATTAAGTATGTATAAAATGAAATATAATAAGTAATAGTTAATTTCTCGTGAAGAATCCAATACTAAATTGGCAAGACATTTAGTTAATAGACAAAACATTACCTCAACAATTAATAACTTCAAAGATAATAGATTCAAAATATGAGTATGTTTACATTTTTAAAGGTTTTAAACAATAAATATTTATTATGTAAGAAATATCTACATCTTGGTAACTTTTTCTAGTTTTTTAGTAAATATTTTGAGTACTAGTAAATGATTTTTATCATTGTTAAAATAAGTAAAGTCAATTTTTCATGAAAATCCAATATTAAATTTGCAAAACTTTGAGGTTACAGAACATAACCTCAAAAACTAATAACTTCAAGAAAAATAATATATTCAAAATATCTTAATGGAATATGCTTACATGGTATATATCTTGTCAATTTTTTGTAATTTTCTAGTAAATATTTTTAGTTCTAAGTACAATATAATGAAGTATATTTTAGTATTAATGAATAAATTTCCATCACAAAAATTAAATATAAATGAATTCTAAAATAAAATGTTACAATAAATAATATTTTTTTCTCATAAAAAGCCAATATTAAAATCACAAAACTGAGATAATAGAGACTTTTATTTATAAAAAATAACCTCAAAAGAATTAATAACTTTAAAGGTAATAACTATATTCGAAATACTTTAATGACAAATGGTTATATATTAATTATGTAAATGAAATTAATTAAAAAACATTGAGAAATATTTTATCTAAAGGAAATAATTTTTTGATATTAAAATAAAAAAATATTTATTTGTTTACAGATTTTAAATATTACACAAAACATAAATATAGTTTTAACATGTTAAAGTGCTTAATTGGTGTTATTTATTATATATCTTACTCTATACAAGAAATTATTGTTAAAAAAATCATTGTTTTTTAATTTTTTAAAATATTTATGGTGATATTTTTTATATTTAATTAATCAAATTTTTACAATTAAATATTTTCTGGTTATCGATAACAATAAAAATGTATTTTGTTCACATAATTACATAAATAAAATTTAATAGTAAAAAATTGCAAGGATAACATCCATCTTTTCAGTAATCCATTTAATTATGTCTTCATGAATATACTGGCTGCAAGAAAATATTAATAAACACAAGCTTCTTATCCTCTATTAATAGTAGGGTAAAGAATGCAAGTGTTATGACAGAAGTATCGTTAAAGTATGTCACTTGTAGGGTGAGTGTATATAGATTGAATAGGGGTAAATGTCTATTGTCACCACCCTCTATCGCTTGATTAATGTGTGAGTCTTTTTAATCAAATGTAACCTAATACCTCATGTGTTTATGTTTAACGCTGGCTAAAGTAACCTTTCACAATGATTAAAGGTAAACACTTCGCATCAGCGTGTTTTCAGAAATTAAATTTGAATTATTTAGTAAAATTACTTACTGTAAGTATTTTAGTTCCAAATATTTGTTTAACAATTTATATATAGGTAAATACAATTATATTATTATATGAAACACATTTCTGTGGATAATTGTATTTAATAAAAAATAAAAATAAAGTATTATTGCTCTTTACGTTATTATTCTTTTGTTGCAGGACTTTAAAGTGACATCAATATAAGCAATCAACTATATTAAATAGTAACAACGAATAATGTTCTTAAAAGTATATTTATTTATTATTTATTGATAGTATACGTTAAATAATTTGTTTATATCGTAATAAATTATATTATAGAAGACCTGCTATTTTATTTCCTCTCCCTCCTCTTAGTTAAGAAGTAAAAAAGCGAAGGTAAGTTACAGCTCCTTTACTAACAATTATTCAGTCCACAAAAATGATCAAATGCTTGAGCAGTTTGTAAGAAAAAAATACGTCATTTATATGCAATGGACACCTAAAGTTTAAAAACTGTTGGAACTTTATATGCATGTAGTTCGTTCAATTAAAACTTCAGAGTAAATAAAGTATTTTCAGCATCTCTAAGGACGCATTACTTCAGTTTAGTTAATTAAAAAGAACTTATAAGATGTAAGTGCAGGGTTGACCCTACAAGGGTGGGGTGTTCAATATTTGTTCTGTTACACAAAACGTTTTTAGGTGGAACTGGATAATTATCTGTTGTTTTTATGAAAGTATCCGGATAAATTAACTTAACACAGTTAACAGTTTTCTTAAAATTTAGTACCAATTAAAAAACTGGTTAATTACCGTTAAACTGTGAATACAAGTGATTATATAGATAAAGTTTTATTAATTAGCTGCATATGTGAATGGTATTAAGCTCCAAATCTATGTACAACTAAAAGGCCCTCTTTGGATAACCTACCAACCCTGATTGGTTGCTGTTTAGTTGCCATAATACAATATTCCTAATCCCCGATGACTGTAACTGTAATACCTTTGGGAATATTGTGTGACGCTCCAAAGCTTACCAAGCTTGTATAGAGGCGCCCCTGTCTAAGCTATTATTACTTTTATACCGAGACTTTTTTAAATTGTTCTTGTAATTGAAATCATCAGAAGTATTTCATTGAAATTCGACACTAATTTTATTTATCACTATGACACTAAGTATACAGAGGGATTTTGAAGGTGATATTAATTTAATAGTGGATTACTGAAGTGGTAATTAAGGGAAAAATCAATAAAATTGACAGTTAAATTATTTTCGTCTTAAATTTTGTTAAAAATTTACAGCTTTGCTAAAAGAAATGTTGGAAATTATGTGCTAATTTATATTATGTCTTCTGAAACATTTATTTATTATTGAAATTTCAGTTGCTAACATTTTAAACTTATATAAGATGATTTTTAAATTTTTGTCAATGTATTACTGGAGTTGTATGATAATTAAGTAAGAAAAATCCTGCTAAATTTAAGTTTGATTGTCACTAAATTTGAAATTCATCTGACTTTGAAGAAAAATAATAACATTTTGAGTAAAAATTCAAGAAATTTGAATGTTTTTTCCTGAAACATTTATTAATAAAATTACAGTTACTAACTGTTTAAATATATACAAGATTATTTTAACTGAAAATAAAAATGCATTTGTGTGTAATACATTTTATTGAAAATTTTAAACTTTACTGAAAAATCCTACAAATTACCTGCTAAATTTAAGTTTTATTGTTACTAAATTTGAAATTCATCTGACTCACATCTGAAAAATAAAACAATATTTGGAGTAAAAGTTCAAGAAATTTAAGTATTTTCTCCTGAAGCATTTATTTATTAATGAAATTACAATTACTAATTATATAAGTATATACAAGATTATATATTAATTTTATCAATGTATTACTGGAATTATATGATAAAAAAGTAACATATTATTTGAACTGAAAATAAAAATGCATTTTTGTGTGATACATTTTATTAAAAATTTGAAATATTACTGAAAATCCTGCAAGTTTCCTGGTAATTTTAAGTTAAATTTGAAATTCTTCTGACTTCGAAGAAAAACAAAACAATATATTGAGTAAAAATTCAAGAAATTTAAGTATTTTCTCCTGAGACATTTATTTATTAATGAAATTACAATTATTAACACTTTAAGTATATTCAAGATTATTTTTAAGTTGATATATTAATTTTATTAATGTATTATTGGAATTGTATGACAAGTAAAAAATTATTTATACTGAAAATAAAAATACGTTTTTGTGTAATATACTTTATTAAGAATATGTAATTTTACTGAAAATACTGCAAGTTTCCTGCTAATTTTAAGACATCAAAGAAAAATAAAACAATATTTTGAGTAAAAATTCAAGAAATTTAAGAATTTTCTCCTGAAACATTTATTTATTAATAAAATTACAGTTATTAACTCTTTAAATATATACAAGATTATTTTTATTTTATCAATGTATTACTGGAATTGTAAGATAATAAAATAAAACATTATTTAAACTCAAAATAAAAATGCATTTTTGTGTGATACATTTTATTGAAAATTTTAAACTTTACTGAAAAATCTTACAAATTACCTGCTAAATTTAAGTTTTATTTTTACTAAATTTGAAATTCATCTGACTGACATCTGAAAAATAAAACAATATTTGGAGTAAAAGTTCAAGAAATTTAAGTATTTTCTTCTGAAACATTTATTTATTAATGAAATTACAATTAATAACACTTGATGATACATTTTATTGAAATTTTGAAATTTTACTGAAACGTTCTGCAAATTATCTGCTAATTTTAAGTTTAATTGTTACTAAATTTGAAATTTTGACTACCTATCTATCTAAGAAAAATAAAACAACATTCTTCTAAAACATTTATGTATTAATGAAATCACAGTTATTATTAAAATCAGAGCGACTAGTTTTTTAAATATATACAGAATGATTCTGCTAAAACCTTAAGAAATTTTCTGGAAATTTTAAAACATTAACAAAAAAGAAACAAAGTTTTGACAGTTAATACTTTAGTCACAATAAAATATTTATTATCAAATGTGCACTTACAATACAAGATTTCATTATAATAATAATATAGATATAATATATTTTATATTAATATATATATATATATATATATATATATATATATATATATATATATATATATATATATATATATATATATATATATATATATATATATATATATATTATACTTTTAATTAATATAACATTTAGAATACACTTACAATACAAGATTTCATTATAATAATAATATAGATATAATATATTTTATATTAATATATATATATATATATATATATATATATATATATATATATATATTATACTTTTAATTAATATAACATTTAGAATTAGAAATTATACAATATAATGTAATTAATATAATTACGTTTTAGCATTTTTTTATAACGGATCTGCATCATTAATAATTTAATTGAATTAAAAGTAAAATTAATTAAAACATTTAAAACAACCTTTACTTTTAATTCGACACCAGTATAACAACCAAAGAGGATTTCACCAATCAAATTAAAAACTCAAACTAGTCCCGGACGATTGTTAATTGTTTAGTAACGTCAAAAGTAAATTTCATAAACGGGGATTACGTAAGTTGGAAAATGGCTTTGTCAAATTCTTTTATCACTTTTTTTGCCTGAGGCAACAGTCTAAACTCAGTAAATTCAATACTACCATTGTACAGTATTCAGATCAAATACTTAATAATGCAAACTGCTATAGAAAGACAGTAATTAATCCATTGTTAAGTTATACAAACGTTAAATCTCATTGTGATATCGTATTCATTATAATAGCTTTTAATTTACTTGTAAGAATTGTATTGTGCCTGGATGTTTGCATATTTCTTTATATATTCAGTTTAGCATCGTATAGAAGCGTAGCAACTGGGGAGTGTGGAGGATAAATTAAATTCAAGAAAAAAACACTATCTCCCTCTCTTTGTTAAATACATTTCATTCAAAGGTCAATATTTAAGCGCAATTAATAAATTAACTCCTTTAGACGTCTAAAATTACATTACAAATTAAGTGTTTACGTTAGGAATACAATAGATAACTCATGTTCAGGCATTTTACTACTTCATATTATCATGTGATATTTATTATTTTACTGTATAGTATGTAACATTTTATATTTTAATGGGTGGCAATTTAGTAATGCAATTAATAAAAAAAGTAAGAGAATGATACGTATTATTTGGGGTGCTGGATATCAATTTTATGATGGAAAAAAGGTAAAACTAGGCGTTGAAATGGTTTTGATATATTATAACAGTAAGTGGCCATAATCTTGATTTATCTGTGTGAATTTATGTGAGAGTACGTCAATAAGGTTTGTATAATAGACGATTAGTTGTGACAGTCATGCAATAAATACACATTCTAAGTTAAATGAGTTCTTATTCTTGAGGGAGTTGGCAACAAGCGTATAAATGCGTCCCAGCGGAAACATACAAACAGTCGATACCAGCTCTGATTTTGTACATGATTGCTTTTTTTATATTGCAAACAGGACACGTACAGTTACAAGATAACAGGGTCATTTGGAAACAACTAAAATGTTTGTCTTGCCTCGTTGCCTCTAAAAATAATGACAGGAGATTTCATAATATGGAAATTTACCAACTTTTCTCTAAAGCTCCGCTTTTTATAGTTACACCTTCACATTTTTATCTTGTTAGCTTTTATTATTTTGCTCAATAACCGTAAAAACGACTTCAGCTTTCCTGCTCTTGCTTTCTTTATATCCACTTTATTCCATTCCTTCTTTCAACTGGGCATATTATATTTCACAGATTCAATTAAACGTTTATTATGTCTAATCTTGTATTTACAAAAATTTAACTACAAGTACAATTAGTTATTTTTATTTCATCACATATTTAAATATTGCTCATAATTATAAAAATTATAAGCCTATGAAAATTATTATTATTATTAAATTAAATTATAAAAATACAATTGTTTCTTTGATGAACTAAAAAACTATTCAAGGATTCTATATTTATTTAAACTTTTAACTACTATATTTGATTACTACTTTGTTAATAATATACTACTAATATACAGGGTGATTCACCCAGTTTATCCATTAGAAGTTTATGGAGAACGGAAAAAGGAATTAATTTGAAATTTTTATAGCAATTATAATGAGACTTCAACTCCCTTTCTTTATAATTTTGAATAAAATTTCATTTCCGGTTTCACCGGAAGTAACATTAATTTTCTTATTTTCAAATTTTACATGTTATTGCAAATAAAATGGCTATACCATGTCCTACACCTAATTCCAATAGTTTTTGAGTTATTTTTTTTTAATTTTGACAGATTAGTCTAATTAAAATGTAAAAAGCCACAAATTTTGATGTTAGATTGTTGATTTTTGGCATACACGTAAACCAAAGACTATCCTATGATAAATCATTATTAGTACTCCCAAATTTTATACAGGGTGTTCATTATTTACATTTAATTTTGTGTATCTTAAAACATCAATAACTTTGTCATTTTCTATGGAACCCCATGTATGTTTAGCATAATTAAAATTAATTTTAGACAACTTTTCGATTGGTATAAGCATTTCTTATACAAAAAATGAATATTAATAGAGATTTTTTCAAACAAGTGATTAATCCTTGTAAATTATGTGAAACTTTTGATTATAAAAAGTATGAATAAAGAGTAAAAGCCTGATTATCAAACTTTATGTAATTAATTGACTTCTTAAAATTATTAAATCTTTTATTATAAAAATTATTGATTGATTGGTTAGATGTGTCGCAAAAAATGACTAAAAATTAAATATTTTAAACTTTTATGTTGTTTTTCTTATAAACTGTCTTATATATTTTACTTATTTTTGCCTTCCACCATAACTACCACTTACAAATTTATAGGGTGTTAAGAAAAATGGAAAAAATATTAAAAGTGGGATAATCTGGACAAAAATAAATAAAAAAATCTTGATGTTTATGAAGACTTTTCTATTTATTTTGGTTCATGTAATATACAGTAATAGAACATTTTAGTGTTCTTCTACTGTATAAATGACAATTTTAAATTGACTCATTTAAAATTGGTGTCAATGTGTAAATAATTCCAGTTATGTATGTGTATGTAAAACTTTAACCGATATTCGAGCTAATGTGAATATTAAAAATTAATCAACAAAATGCTCACATTTCGTGATTGTCGAGCTGTACAATCTTTAAAGTTTATAAATTGTATTACCAACACCGCAGGTTATCAGGCACGACATCTGAAATATGTAAAAAAAATTACATAATGGTATTATTGAATACATATCTCGACAAAGCTTAATTAAAATTTCAACTCTATACACTCAACTAAAGTGCACAATATAAAGGTTTATCAACCGACCGATTTACATGCTTAATTTATTTAAAAAAATTAATATTTCAAAGTTCAAAATTCTGTTTTATTTATATTTTGTTAAAGCAGTTTTATTTTACAAAAGAAGTGTGAAATAACGTCATAATATAAAATAGAAATTTATATTTTGTTAAAACAGTTTTATTTTACAAAAGAATGTGAAATAACGTCGTAATATAAAATAGAAATTATAGATTTTTTTTAGTGCCCCGTATGCATATATAGATTAAATCTGCTTTATTTTAAAAAACATTTTAATTATATGACTACGTGATACAACAAAGCATGTAAAATCGATTAACGTAAATAATATATGAACGAAATACATCATATGTGAATAGGTGAGGATTTTTTACCCTTCCCCTTTGATTCAGCATTTCAACAGTAGTTAATCTATATGCAAAAGCTGGTAATATGAATTAAAACAACATATTTAACAGCAACAATGAAAATGTTTATCCTAAAACAGTAAAAAATGTGTACTATAATTTTTATTTACTGATTTACATAGGTATTAACTTAATAAGTAGTGTAAATGGGGTTGTCTGAAACATTTAGAAAATGTCACTCGCTGACCTTTACCCACCCTACAAAATTAAAGTAGATATTATTCAAGCTTGAAATTAATAGAACAATATGGCTCTTTATGAGGTCTTTAAACATAATATGGTTCAAAATAATCTTTGTAATTCAACGTAGCTGATTCACCACACCAAAAATGTCTTTTGTTCTGATTACTTTTAATAAGTTAATTATGTTATCAGTTTGTAATAGTGTTAACTTTTTAAAGCTTTTCAAATGTTTTCAGGTCTTTGAAAAAGCTAAATGTTGCAGAAAACATCCAACTGATACATAAAATTGTGGAACTGATTAGTTAATTTTGGCAAAAGAAATTTGGAAACTTGTCAAAATATATATAACTAAAATATTGTATATTATAATTATATTATATAATAAAACTTGTATTAATTGTAAAAATTGTACATTAGGTACCGGAAAAAATAATAATTAATTTGTTATAAACTGTATATCTCATTTGAAAGCTTATTCTAAGTATATTATTATTTTTTTCCTACACTGTAATTAAAACGTTTTTGTTTTATTTAAAAATGGTGTGTGAAGTGCTTCAATTTATGCAATTTGCTTATGACTTCAAATAGTAGTTAAACAACAGCAGTGGTTCGTCCTACTCTCAATGCATTTGGAGAAGATGCTGTAAGTAATGAAGTTTTTATTTTTGTGGATTTAAAAGTGACAATAATGTATCAGTAACTTAAGATGACAGCCACGGTCAGTATTTAAAAATATCTGTAATTAAAGTTATTTATTATTTATTTGAAAAACCATTTAGTAAATGAGCAAAAATTTTCTTTGATAAAACTTTTGTCTACAGGTCTCTTAATTCTTTATTTTTTATTTATGGTTACTAATTGATATTCCAACGAATATATGGGATTAATTATTAATTAAATACGCCAAATAATATTTTACTTTCGCAAAGAATTCTTGGAGCTTTTAAGTTTTGATCCATCACTATATGCAACCTAGATTACACATATTGGGAGCAGCACAATGAAAGTTGATTAATTTAATTTTCTAGTACTCATATTCATTTATAATTATACTCTCAAAAATTATATAAAACTTAAGTTAAGTATTAAAAAACAACAATTCAAAATATTATGTTTTTATTAATAAATAAATTATATAATTAACAACATTAATAAAGTTAAAATTAATATTAAAAATACTATAGACATTAGATAATTTGGACACGAAAAATTTGTTTCAGTATACAATTTATACTTTAAACTGCAGGCACTTGTGGAATCAACACTTCCATCAGTTGTAGAAAATTTCATTTTCTGAACGATTACGAATTCAACCTGTAAATACAAAACAAAAACTGGATGTGATGATACGATACAAAGAAAAACTCAACCAATAAATAAATAATTAGAGATGAAGCCTATATTAATGCTTACACAGATAAGAGTTCCATCAAAATAATACTCCATCGAAATTGTTAAACAAACAACACCAAAAGTCAAAGATGATGTTAATACCTAGTTACTTAATTATATACCCACAATATATATGCATGGATTAAAGACATACTTTCAGTTAATCATAAGTTTATCAAATGTGCTACAGAAAATATGTCTCTATATCCCCCACTTATGCAGCTATACATTGAAGCGATTTTTAATAAATTAGAGATTATCTCTACCTTTCTATCCTGACTAGTTGCCTCTGTTCTATTTTGATTATCATCATGCAAAGTATATCTAAAACAAGTTATTGATTAATTAATTGTACTTGAGTTACTGTTTCAGTGTCTATATCAATCAGAATATTTAATTATGTATCAGTCAAATACAATTAGTTACATAATATTCCTACGTTACGACATACATAATTATAAATTATTTAAATTAAGCACTTAGTCTGTATTTATTAAACATCCACACATCAGTGGATCATATGGAGAAACAAAATCAACAACTTGCAATGCGCTTTTGGTTGTAACATTGTTCTTATAATTAGAGACATAACTAGCAAGTAACTAACACCAGCAAAATATAACGGACGTCACCTGTTCAATAAATAGATTTTCGACAAAATAAATTAAATGAACTACGACTGATCTAGTTTCTTTTACTGAATTCTGTGGACGTCGTCTGCTATACAAACATTACAAACACCGACATTAAAATACCAATATAAAACTAATACAAGGTGAAGGTGAATTAGTAGTATATGTATGGACAGTGATGTGGCCTACTTTGACTTTTGGAGTTATTCTAGTATAATTATGTGTTAAAACTACTTAACGTTTACTAACTTTAAACTTCCGGGGACACTAGGAACCCTTTGGATAGGATAATCAGGTCTGATCATGTTTGGATCATGTGATTGGGTCATTTTTGGTTGGGTTTGTAGACCAAAAAGTAACTCGGCTGGTTGTACAGTGCGTCTCCTTATTTTCGACTTGTTTGCTTGAGATTCAATTGTCCTAAAACTTATGGAATTATTTAAAAAATCTCAATAATTAAGTTGAAACGTACTGTATATCTAGTGATGAGTTTGAACGTGATGAATTGTTGGAACTAGTGTCGTTGGCGTTGCTGGACACGCTTGTGATCAGTTCTTTTGAGAAAATTGGGATCTCGTTCTGCAGGACGTGGTCCAGTAGCTGCCCTTTAACGTTTGTTTCTTGTTGTAACTGAAAAAATATTATGTTATTACAAATTGAACATAATAAGGCCAATGATGATGAATGATTACCTCTGCTAACGTAGCTTCATTCTCCTTTAATTTAGCATCTCTCTGCGCAACCGCATGACTTTGGCTAAGTGTCATATTGCACAACTTTTCTATGATATATTTGGCTTCTTCAATATTATAAATATTGTCCACTAAGTTGTTGATATCAGTGTGCTCATTTATATCTTGCGCTTCTTCTATTTGCATCACATTATGTTGAGTTTCGGCAATAGTCTCTTGGACATAATTGATGTTTTCTTTCAGATCTTCAATGTAACTATCAAGTTGTTGTGTATCCTGATTCTTTAAAACAGCCTGTTTACGACGTTCTTCCAACGCATCCAATTCCTTACCTATTAAAAAAACACAATGAATATATGACAAAATTTAGAAGAAGTTTTCTTACCTAGAGCTTCCCGTTTTTCTAAGAAGTGCTCCATTCTGACTTCCTGTTCGACAAGACCTTTCCTGCTCATCGCAATATTATTAATGGACTTCTCTACTGTGTGCCATTTCTGTTTAGCAGATCTCTCCGAGAAACTCTTTTTTGGGACCCTACCAGCTGCCTTAAGGCTAAGTTTATTCCTTTGACTCTTTCTGAGTACGCTCACTTCCTCCTGCTTTCTCTTTAGCACTTGATCTTTAATTCTCCTTTCGTTTTCCATATTTTTAATGGTGTTTGCATTCTTTCTCGATTCTTTTTTAAGTTGTGCAATTTCCCGCAATCGTCTCAATTCAGCTTCCTTGTGTTTTTGTGACTCTTCCTTCATTTTATTGATCAACCTAACCTTTGCCCTCTTCATCTCCAACAGTTCGTTCTTGTACGATTTTAATTGATTTTCGTGTTGGTTGTGATTCTTGACTAGCCTAGCATGTTCTTTTTGAGCTGCCTGAAGTCTCTTAAGTTCTTTTTGCATGTCATTCAATTTTTTAGTATATTCATCCTTTACTTTCTTTACTTTGTCAGTAGGTTCTGGGCTTGCGCTGTAAGAATGCAGGATTCTGTCACGTTCATCCTGGGTGTTCTTTATTCTTTGCTGCAGTTGCATCAACTTTTCTTCATAATGCTGCCTCATGGTCTGCATTCTTCTTTGTGACAGTTCCAGCTCATCAATAAGCTTCTGTTTCATATCTATGTCATTGGTCAGTGAGATTAGCTCGTGTTTTAATGATGTATCAATATCTTTGTCTTCGCTATCACTTTCCGAATCGTTATCACTCTCTTGGTCACTTTCAATTTCAATCGATCTCCTGTTAAGAGCCGCCTTTTCTTCCTGTAGTTTCTTTTTAGCTTCTTCTATGATTATTGAGTTGTTATCTATTGATGAGTCCAAATCGAAATTATGGTTGATTATTACTTGCGATCTGTTTAATTGTTTTCGTAGTTGTTCGCAAGTTTTGTTAGATTCCATTAGTTTGGCGCCTAGTTCCTCTATTTCTTTTAAGTACGCTTGCACCATGCATGCTACATCGTTATCGTTTCCACCACCAATCCAAGAGCCCATCGCTTTTTCTGCTAGTAAGTTAGTATTTTTAAGTGTCAGTGCATCTATAGTATCTTGCATTGCTTTTACTCTCGTCCTTAAGTTGTTAACTTCCCCTTGTAACATATTATTTTCATAAAACATGTCGTTGACCACTTCGGTGCCATCTTGGTTTATTATTCGCTTGCCTTGTTTGTACTCTACTAATTCTAATTGAAGTTGTGCAATCTGTTGCTTAAGTTGTGATATAGTTTTCGAACTCTTATCTTGATTAATGAATACTTTATTCTTAATGTTTCGAGCCCTATTGGCGTATTTTAAGGTGTTTAAAGTCTCCATAAAGTCTCTATCACTTGGACTTACACAAGCTATCATCACAGTCTGACTATTGCCACCAAGACTATCTTGTAATAGTCTGGTCAATTTCGAATCCCTGTAGGGTATATGCAGTGCCTTTTTACTTTTATCACCTAAGGCGGATATCACATTTCCCAACGCCAATAATCCGCAGTTTATGGAAATTCCTTCCTTTTGTCTTTCTCCGGTGGCTCCTGTCCTCTTGAGACGTTCCGAGCCAGCCAAATCGACAAAATGGAACTTGGCCGACAACGTTTCGAATTCGTTGGTGTCGTCGGCGGGCACTAGGCGGTGTTGCTTAATGTGTAGTGTGAAAATTGCATGGGATCTAGAAGACTGGGTGTTCATCTGTGTACTGGCAGTCGTTCGCGATAGAGCACCAATTTTCAGGCATTGTAAGGCATCTTCAGCTGATATTATTGTCTTGGACGTGACTCCTTTTACTTGGATGCCTCCTTGTGGATCTTCGTGGATTTTGTAAACCTTGTCCTAGAAATGATGTTGGTGTAATTTGATGGAATTTTTATTTAGGCAAATCCAAACTAGTTCATGGTGCTAAGTGCTTGTGTCGAGATTTATGGGATATAATTGGAAATCCTTATATAGAATTTTCCTCTATTACTACTGGTAACATTAAAAAATGGTATCTCAAGTACTAATTTACATTACATAATTTACTAGAAATGAACACACCTTCACTAAAGGTATAAAACTGTTAAACTTGTTTGCGAAAATATGTTAGTTTCACCATGTTATTACCCTAAAACTTACTTTATTATACGTGGGATTGAAAAGGTCAATAATTTCTTCGTTGTACAGTTCCATGAACTGAGCCGTGACTTTAAATTCCGGTGGCAAATTTCCGCTTTCTTGGGCATTTTGAATTTTGTTGTGCATCCCGTCAAATAAGTGATGTATCGCCCTGGGTATTATTCCCAGTTGTTCCATCTGTAAGTCCACATCGAAACCTGATCCCATTGTATACGTTTTTCCTGAACCGGTTTGCCCATAGGCTAATACTGTAGCGTTGTACCTAAGATTGATTGTAAAATTTATTGTAAAACTACGTTTATTAATAAACATTAGGACAGCCATTTAATTTGGACATTCCCCCAGATTCTAATTTTATGTCAGTTATGGCATCGTTGCAGTGTCATACTGAAATTCTTTCAATAGTGGCCGTACAATTTGTCAATGTGATAAATTGCGATGGTTGTTAAAAACAACATGTTTGCTCGCTTTACCTGTAAGTATGTTAAAGTGCGAAGAGTTTTGGGACTATTATTAGAAAATCGGCGTTATGTAAGAGTCGAGAATAGAACAGGCTTGTCTAAACTGTACCCTGTTAATGATCCGAGTATATATTAATAATTTTGTGGTCTTCAATATTGATATAACCGGCTGTTTATTGTTATCTTATCTTTTCTGATATTTATTGTACCTATATTCGAAAGGTGAATATTTTATGAAATCTACTTCAACGTTGTTCTATTAGGTTCTATTTTAAGAGCTTCTTCCAATATTTCAGAAATAAATGCTAATGAGATGTCTGTACAAAGAAGGAAAATCTACAGGCAAAACTGGTTATTTTTAGTAATTGGTGAAGTTTAATAATAATTTTACCCCTTGAAACTACTCTGGCGTCCTTTCTAACAGAATACATTAGACACCGGAAGGAGTCATTTACGTTTTTGGTGCATATTATACTTTATCATTTTCGTACACTAAAGTAAATGTTAGTTGAAAGCATTTTGGTACTTTTAAAGCAACACAATTCACTTGGAGAAGATGTTGTAAGGAATTAAGTGGTTATATTGGTTTCTTCGGTTTAAAAATGACAATGTCGAAGATCTTCAAGGTCATCCTGAAACGTGTACCACTGAACAAATTAAGCAATATCCTGTACAAAATCCTCATGCATCATTAAACAGTAATGAATCATCCATTGGAAAGAGGCTTCATGCTATGAATTTCATCAAAGAGTTGAAAAAATGGATACCATGTAAATTAAGGAAGGACAACAAAGTTGGACCTTCAATACATAGCGGAGAAGGACCTTATTAATCGAATTGTTACATGTGGCGAAACATGGATTGATTAAGATAACTCTTTGAGGTCTGGACAATAGGTTGAACCTGGAAGAATTAGTGGAGAGGAATTTAGAACGTACTCTAAATCCAAGAAAGATTTTGATGACTTTGCGGTGGGCTATGGGTATAAATTTACTTAGTGACTATATTCCAAGACATCAAACGTTCAATGTAACTGTCTATTATTGAAAAAATCGACCAAATTCATGAAAAACTTACTCAAAAAAGAGCTTCTTTAGTCAATAGGAAAGTAATTCCACTTCTTCATGACAATGCAAGACCACAAGTCCCATTAGAGACTCAAAGGAAGCTTCAAAATGATAAAAGGGTTCTACTTTATCCACCATATAGTCCAAATATTTTTTCATGTGCTTATTTTAGACATAATAAACAATTTTATCCCGAAGAGAAGTCAAAAGTGTTAACCATTTTTTCAGTTCCAAGATCAAAAAATTGTTAATTATAATGATGTTATTTTAAAATTAATCGTTAAAAACGTAAATAACTTCTTCCTGTACCTAATAATAAACAAAAACATTGATTCTAGAAACACCTTAAGCCACTGGTTTATATATAACTTGAACTTCAACTGAAATGAAGACTTAAGATGTTTCTGAAATAAGCATCTGGTAAAGAAGTTACCCTTCTAGGGAAGATTCGACTAGAGGTGCGACACATGTTTCGTATACAGCTTGTTGAACAACTTCAGTGTCGAAGACATAGTTATAAGTGAAGGATTTGTCATTTCCTAAGGTCACTTGTGGCTCTCCGGGTGTGACAGTGGTGCATATGTGACACATGTCAATGATCTCGCGCGGTGTTTGTGGCCGGATCCTAGAATAAAGAAAGGACGTGTCAGTGCAAAGGGCATACCAAACATTCACAAAGTGAAACATGAACATCAGGATGTTGTTGCGGAACAAAAAATGCGAACGAACATGTCACAGATGGAACAATAAAACAGAAAAACAATGCGAATTTGAATGGCGATATGGAAATGTTAGATTTAAATAGACGGCTCGACCTGTTTGTTTTGCTTTCATCGATCTGTGATGTTACTAATCTGGAGACTCTTCGCCGTGATGAATTAAATATGGTCTTGAATATTACATTACAAAATCGATACGTTTCCTACTAACGTTCTAACTGTAGAACCGTATTAATTTCAGGAAAAATAATCTTTTACCATTTCATGCATATCTTGCCTATGCATGTTTATGAATATTCATGCTTTTTTAATTAAACTAATATGTTTACAGTTAACAATGTTTTACTGTTACAGGAAGAAATAGCCAGTAAAAAAATGCATTATTACTTTTTATATCCTAGTAATAACTCCTGTTTTTAAACATTTTCCGCATTTTAACATTAAAAACAATTGTTCTGGTTACTTTAGTACGCAAGTCTGATATGGGTCACATAGAACCATTATGGTGGGGCCGTGGGCGAATTCCCCACGCCTCTAGAATTGATTTTGTCAAAATTGCGAAATATGTTCTCTTTAAAAAGATGATTCAAATATTAACACGAAACAACCAAAACAAATAAAAGCTGATTCCTTATAAAATTTGAATATAAATAGAATGCATAATTATTTCTTAAAACTGTTTAATTTTACAGCACTTTTATTAAGGTGTTGGTAACATTTATTTGTTGAATTTCTAAGTATCTACTTAGACAATTATCTGGTGACCAATTTTTAAACATATTCACTCAGATAATTGTACAATGGTGGTGAAGAATAGTATCTTAAATGACTAATATTAGAACAAAATTTTTAAAAATATGGCATTCATTTTGTAATGTCAATAATGAATGAATGAGAACAGGAATAAATGATCAGTTTTCTATCGACAGATGTGTTGTCAGATATTTTATCTTGTGTGCAGATGAGATAACATTTATGGATGTGTATCCAAAATCCCTCCTTGACCTAAGGTTTTTGCACAAACTAGAACCGTGTTGCCTTACATAAACATAAACATCCTTACAATCAGTTTTTTAAAGGTAACATGACTAATGTGGCATTGGCAGTAGTTTAGCATTGACAATATTACGTTACGTTACATTACAAAGAGTTATTGTAGTAATTAGATTGAAAAATTCGCATCTTATTGTCATAATTGAGAGGCAAATAAAACATTTTCACAACAATTGTGTAAGAGGTGTTATAAATATTGATTTAATAAATTTGTTGTTAAATTATCTGCCCACACGAAAGAGAATGTCATCATCGGAATAATATTACTTGTCCACATGACATAACAAACAATTTTAGAGCCATCATGCAAAAATGACCAAATATCACTGTTTCTCTCGCACACGAAAATTAATTTATTACCATGATTAACATGCTAATATATGGATGCCTTCAGAGAAAAATATCGGGAAAAAATTCATTAAAAGAAAATCAATTAGGATACCACTTCTTTTTATAGAGATGATTGTTGTGTGTGGACTTAAATTATGCGCACCAATTTATAAAGGTGTTTGTTTAAGATTTGTTGTTATTATAAAACATCGCTGTTTGTGTACCTTGAAATGTGTATGTGCTCAGTGAAAAAAAAAATATTATCATTATATTAACTAAAGTAACACAGTTAATTTTTTTGTGTGGATTCTTTCTCTTTGTCGAACAACGGTGTTTGTGCATGGATAAAATGCCTGACACACGTAAAACTGGTTTTAAAAAATGTTATTTTAATAATTTTCGAGACTTTAATACCTAAATTTATTGCATGTTTTAAGTTTTTTAACACGTTCATGGGTTTAATTTGGCTTTGAGATAGTATCGTAGTGGAGTAAATCTTTTAATTTAATTGTAAAATGAATTGCAACCTTTTTTATCCGGTTGTTTGACAACGTAACATTTATAACTGTTATAAAAGTTATCTTTTATTGTCAGCATAATAATTAAATCAAATTTGGCCTGGAATAAGTACTTTCTTGTTTATGTGGTAATATTGTAGATAGTACAACTGAATTAATTAGTACAAATTTGTATAATATATTGATGTTTATAAACAAATAGTTGATAATTACTTTATTGACATTTCTTCCTAAAACATTGTTTAAAATTGAAGACTTTTAAATCAGTTGTTCGTTCAAAAATGTTAAAAAATCAAATTTATTGCGATAAATTTAAAGGATTAAAAAATCTTCCAGTTGATAATTTTACACAGGGTGTCCTCGAAAGGTCTCTATAGAGTTCTACCAACAATTCTCCAGGTATCAAATTTAATAATTTATTTTAAATTTTTATGCTTATACGTGTATCAACCTTATAAAATTTGATATATGGAGACTTTTTAAGGTAAAAATTTCAAATATATTTCCAAATTTGATGTATGTGTAGGGGGCGCCACTTACATCTTATAAAGTACTTGTAAGTCCATTTAATTTTTTTGCCATTCACTGTACAGTACATGTTTATAAACAAATCGTTAATTATTATTGATTACTGTAATATATTGACATTAATTTCTAAAACATTGTTAAAAATTGTTTATTTCGAAGTCAGTCGATTGTTCAAGATCGTCGTAAGAAAAAATATTTTATTAATTATTATTAAAAAGTTAAAAATATTATCATGAATTAAATAATATTTTCATCTCTTTTATACAGGTTAAAAAAAATTATTGTGGTAAAATTAAGAAAATATACGGGGTGTCCCCTAAAAGCCTGTACATAATTCTGCCACCAATTCTCGATATAAAAATAAGTCGATTTACCTTATCTTGCCTTAGTACAAAAACTGACAATTACGGAGATACAGGGCGTCAAAGTTAATAATTTATTATCAATTTTCTTCATCTTTTTATTGAAATAAACATTTCAACGCTATAAAACTTAATACGTAGGGATTTTTTAGGGTGAAAAATTCAAACAAATTTGGTGTATATTGTCGAGGGCCCCACATACGGCCTATAGAGCATGTTCAAACCGTCCTAACTTTTTTGTCATTCACTGTACATGATTCTGGAATGGCAATATTTATTCGTCTACCTGTTGGCTTGAAAAAATATACCTGGTTAATGTCACTAGGAGCAACCGTGTGCCGGAAAAATGCAATTAAAGAATACAGAATAAAATAAAACTGAAAAATGTGACTTTTATTAATTGAACACAAACACTTTAAGCATGTGTTGAAAGTAACAACCGTTTTTATGTAGACAGAGATTAATACGACCAAGAAAATGCTTTAAAATGAACTGAATCTTGAATATGTCTCCATAATTCTTAGGTATTTATGGGTCTGAAGTAAAAAAAATGGAAGTAAATTATTAATTTTGACGCCCTGTATCTCAATAATTGTCAACTTGTGTACTAAAGTATTTTTACCTCTAGAATTCTGTGAAGACTTTTCGGGGGCACCCTGTATAAATAATATATTTGATAAAGTACAATTATATTTTCAAAATGAGTTCCAATTAAGATATGTCAAGATAATACAATTTGTATAATCAATGTTTTGGTTCAAGACAATGATTATCTCTAAAACGGTTGACCCAAAAATCTCCAAAAAACAATCATAAAACCAACATTTTTAACTTAAATAAACGTAGATTTAATACATTTAATTAACATTTTCATGTATTCAATTTGTGTGGCTATAAATAAATGTAATTTTCTCGTATCGACAAAACTCGAAGGTCGTATTAAATAAGAAATGATACCAAAAAAAGCAACATAAGTTCTATTACTTATTGATGTTTCCTCGATTAAGCTGTAAATTAGTTATTGAGATACGTCGTATTTAATTTACGGAAGAACGGCAAACGACAAAATTAAAATCGCAGCCTGGTTGACATATATATAGATATGTGGTTGTGAATAGGTTTTTGTTGGAAGTACCTTTTTAATTAACATAAACCATTAACAATTGTGCTGTACCGTAAATAAAGGTAATTTGTGGTCTATCGACAATCCTCGAAGGTCGCATATAGAATAATTAATGCGGCTTCTATTGAGCTTTTCATTAACATCTAAATTAGGAACGGAAATATGAAGTTTTACCTGTGAAGAGACGGTTGTCTCATCTTAGATTTATTCTTATTTTGTGGGCACCTAAATATAGATGCATCTATGTATATATATAATGGGGGGACAGGATGAAAACAAAAACTAAATAACGGGTGAACCGGGTAGGTTTAACTTAAAATTATGTAAATGACATACAAAAATATTACCTGACAGCGACGCGTACGGAACTATCGTCTTCATCCATTTTGTTGTATTTTCTAAAAAATCGTCCAACTATACATCTGCACTAAAACACCTGGCTAACCACCTACCTATTCAAACAATTACTTTACATGACATCGATCATATGGAGTTGCCGCATACAAAAATACAACTTCATCAAACAAAATAGTACCGAGCAAAGTAATTTATCGAACCCATGTCATCTAACATGTTCGATAAATGGTCTATCGAATGCACACTGTGTTTTTGAAATACACTTGTATGATACAATACAAGTGAAAGTAAACTCTAACTAACCTAACTGAAGCCCACTTAAAACATTAAACGAATGCGCATGGACTTTACGCAAACCACTGTTGCCGTCCGTGAAGGATCAACCGTAACTGACTGTATACCATGTAGCTGAGTTGGGACCGGCTGTACACACCACGCTCAGAACCTAATTCGTAATTACAGATTAACAGGTTGTTAAAACGGATCGATGGATATTTACTTCGGGCTCCTTACCTGGACAAAGCTTCCTGACCTACATGGCTTTCTCTCTGAACTTTTATTATTTGCACCTTAGTTCAACGTAGCACAGCTTGAATATTTTTAAATGATTAAGAGATAAAAACATTGTTAAGGATCAGATAAATTAATTAAAATGTAGAATAGCATAAATTTTATGTAATAAAGTGATCTGCGTCAGGATTTAATTTATTGTTTGTTACTGATATAAATCTCATTAGTCTCTCTCGTCTCGCAGACTCACGAGTAATTTGCAACGCATGTGCTTAGACATGTAGGCATTTATGTTGTTGCTATATCATATTTTAAACAAAGTTAAACAACAAATACTCTTTTGTATATTTATATTTACTGAGTTAATCAGCTTTAATTAACTATTTACTATTTTGAAACAGATATAATTTTGTATTAACAAGTTTTTAAGACTTCGACTCGTTCATAGAACACACTTTTATCTCGAAGTAGCAACCTAATATCTAATCAAATTTGAGGTCATAAATAGCTTTGAAGATGTTTTTTATCAAATGTACAAATTTGCAAAATTTAATATGACATTCGAATAGAAAAACAAGAAATAATTGACACCAATTCAATATCCAACTAGGTGTTGAGTAATGTCTTTTCACACCTACTTTAAGAAATTAATAACAGATTAGATTTTGAATAAATGTCGTCATCTGTAATTAACAAACAATTTTCCATAACGGTTTTCATCTAAACAATGTTTCCACGAATTTCCTGAGGGCATAATTATATTCAAGTTTAAACAAAGAAGCATTATATTTGTTTATCATTAATATATTTAATTTGCTAATATTTTAACGTCGTTTATCTTACAGAAATATTTTTTTAATGTACAGAAAGTATATTTAAAATGGAGCAAATGTGAAGGTGTTAATGTTATAACTGTTTTGCGCACGCCAATTTGCTGTCTAATTTTTAATTGCTGGAAGAAAGAACACATTTCATCTTTTCTTAATTATCTTACAACAAATTTTGTTTATTTGTTCGTACAG
This sequence comes from Aethina tumida, assembly GCF_024364675.1. Classification (NCBI taxonomy): domain Eukaryota; kingdom Metazoa; phylum Arthropoda; class Insecta; order Coleoptera; family Nitidulidae; genus Aethina; species Aethina tumida. The sequence continues at coordinate 13,763,875 of NC_065435.1, read as the reverse complement.
GTTGTATATACTAAAATAACCTAACCTTAAAACAAATATGTTGCCCACACTGACGACAAATTGCTGCCAATGCTTTAATAGCTGTTTTTCACACACCAATTTATTGCCCAACTTTGTAAACTTCATTTTATTGTATTGGGAACAATTTTTATATTACCCGCCAATTTTTCGCCATTGCAGGCAACCAGTTTATTTTTAGGTTAGGTTATTTTAGTATATGTAACTTATAGAAGTTGGTAGAATGGAAAATTACTAACATCTTTCAGCAGTTTTCAAGGTCATTGAATTGGACAATCAATTTAACGTTATTAAATTGGACAATAAATTTGTGAGCTGAACCAGATATTTATTTTAGGTTAATATTTGAATGAATTATTCTTACTAAGTAGATAATTTGCTCCAGAAATCAATTTCACTCAGTCAATTCCTTAAAAACTCATTTTAATAATGTGTTTTGAAGTATTAAGCACTGCTATTAATTTGTTAATAGGAAGCTATACTTTAAAAAAATCTAATCTATTACAATCTGATGAATTATTGTTATTAATGTATTTATATTGCCAATATTTTAATGTCGTTTATCTTACAGAAATATTTTTTAATGAAAGAAAGCATGTTGAAAATAGAGCAAATGTGAAGGTGTTAATGTTATAACTGTTTTGTACACGCCAATTTACTGTTTAATTTTTAATTGTTGGAAGAAAAACCACATTTCATCCTTTGCCAATTATCTTATGAACAAATTTTGTTTATTTGCATGTCAGGTTGTATATATTAAAATAAGCTAACCTAAAAGCAAATATGTTGCCCACACTAACGAAACATTGGCACATGTTATACACAAATTGCTGCCAATGCAATTTAATAGTTGTTTTACTCACACCAATTTATTGTCCAACTTTGTAACCTTCATTTTACCGTATTGGTTGCAATTTTTGTATTACGCGCCAATTTTTCGCCAGTGTGGATAACATGTTTATTTTTAGGTTAGGTTATTTTAGAATATATAATTTGTAGAAGTTGGTAGAATCTTTCAGCTGTTTTTCAAGGTTATTGAATTGGGAATGAATTGAAGGTCATTAAATTGGACAATAAATTGGTGTGTTGCACTATATATTTATTTTAGGTTAATATTTAAATAAATATTTCTTACTAAAAAGATAATTCACCCCAGAAATCAATTTCCCTCACTCAATTCCTTAAAAATTCATTTTAATAATGTGTTTTGAAGTATTAAGCACTGCCACTAATTTTTTAATATGAAGCTATATTTTAAAAAAGTCTAATCTAATACAATCTGATGCATATTTATCATTAATAATTTAATTTGCCAATATTTTATTTATTTAATTTTTAATTGCTGGAAGAAAAAATATCATCTTTTGCTAATTATCTTACGAATAAATTTTGTTTATTTGCATATACAGTTTGTATATACTATAATATTCTAACCTAAAAACAAACATGTTGTCCATACTGACGAAAAATTGGTACGCGATATACACAAATTGCTGCCAATGCCGTTTAATAGCTGTTTTACACAAAAATTTATTGTCCAACAAACTCATTTTAATAATGTTTTTTGAAGTACTACTAATTTTTAATATGAAACTATATTTTAAAAAAGTCTAATTTATATATAGATTATATCTTATCATAATCAGATTTTTTAAAATATAACATTTGAATTTAAAATGAGTTTTTGTATTCCTCTGATAGCAAAATGAATAATTACATTATGAGTTTTTAATATAGAATGGAACATTGATAGAACTCAAACATGCATTCCTTAAATAATTTAGATTATCTCAAATCTAAATATTGTTTACATGATTAGACAGTTTATATTAAACATTTTAGAATCAATAAGGTTTGTCCAAAAGCCAGACAACCACAAATTAAGTAAAAAAGCCAAGAAAGCTCATCATTTTGTTAAGACCCAAAAGAAGCTAATTTCCAAAGTGGCTGAAGCTGACTGATAGAAAAAATTGAATGCATTTCATGCTTGTTTTAAGAGTGAAGGATTCCGGTTGCATCGTGCTCCCAGATCCGGCAACAAGGTTCAATTATATTAATTGTTGAAGCGATACATTCGACAGGTGCATAATTCTCTAATTGCACGGCATAAGGTAGTAGAAGTCGTAAAATATTAATGATTGTTTCCATTGAATTTCAAGATTTTCTATTTATAAAACGTGTCTAGGGAATTGTTCGCCAATTTCAAGCGTCCAGCTTGAGCTGCTATTTTCACATTGCGGTTGCAAGCCGTTTGTGCATTTCCAAATTCAAGGTCAAGTACCTTGCATAATTGTTTATTTAACCTATTTTCCTGTTTATTTTCGGATGGAGGTGTTATTATTTATTAACGTTTCAGCTGAAGCGAAAGTGCATTACAAAAAACACTGTTTATCCAAACACATAATATTTATTGTTCTGAACAAAGTTTTATGTGACAACAAAAATAATTTTATTCATTATTAATCAGAAAAGTACTGGAGAAGTATTTTAAGATCAAATTAGCCAAGAAGTGTGCACTGACCTTTTAATGGACAGGAGAAATATACAGGAGTGGTTTTCAAATTCTAGAATGAGTTGAAGGCTATTATTTGATTTATTATTGTATTTTACAATAGACACTTATAGATATCACCTATCACTTTTTATTGTTAATAATAGTTAACTTATTTTTTGTTCTGGATTTTGTTGTTTTAGTAGTACTGGAAAAGTATTTCAAGATTAAATAGCCAAGAAGTGTGCGCTGACCTTTTAATGGACAAGGGAAATATCCAGGAGTGGTTTTCAAATTCTAGAATGAGTTGAAGGCTATTATTTGTTTTATTATAGTATTTTATTATAGATACTTGTAGATATCACCCATAACTTTTTATTATTAACCAATTTGGACTATTTTTTGTCTGGATTTTGTTGTTTTAGTAGTACTGGAAAAGTATTAGAAGATTAAATAGCCAAGAAGTGTGTGCTGACTTTTTAATGGACAGGAGAAATATCCAGGAGTGGTTTTCAAATTCTAGAATTAGTTGAAGGCTGTTATTTGATTTATTATTGTATTTTACAATAGACACTTATAGATATCACCTATCACTTTTTATTATTAACCAAGTTGGACTATTTTTTGTTCTGGATTTTGTTGTTTTAGTAGCACTGGAGAAGTATTTCAAGATTAAATAGCCAAGAAGTGTGCGCTGACCTTTTAATGGACAAGGGAAATATCCAGGAGTGGTTTTCAAATTCTAGAATGAGTTGAAGGCTATTATTTGTTTTATTATAGTATTTTATTATAGATACTTGTAGATATCACCCATAACTTTTTATTATTAACCAATTTGGACTATTTTTTGTCTGGATTTTGTTGTTTTAGTAGTACGGGAGAAGTATTTCAAGATTAAATAGCCAAGAAGTGTGCGCTGACTTTTAATGGGCAAGGGAAATATCCAGAAGTGGTTTTCAAATTCTAGAATGAGTTGAAGGCTATTATTTGATTTATTATTGTATTTTACAATAGACACTTATAGATATCACCTATCACTTTTTATTGTTAATAATAGTTAACTTATTTTTTGTTCTGGATTTTGTTGTTTTAGTAGTACTGGAAAAGTATTTCAAGATTAAATAGCCAAGAAGTGTGCGCTGACCTTTTAATGGACAAGGGAAATATCCAGGAGTGGTTTTCAAATTCTAGAATGAGTTGAAGGCTATTATTTGTTTTATTATAGTATTTTATTATAGATACTTGTAGATATCACCCATAACTTTTTATTATTAACCAATTTGGACTATTTTTTGTCTGGATTTTGTTGTTTTAGTAGTACTGGAAAAGTATTAGAAGATTAAATAGCCAAGAAGTGTGTGCTGACTTTTTAATGGACAGGAGAAATATCCAGGAGTGGTTTTCAAATTCTAGAATTAGTTGAAGGCTGTTATTTGATTTATTATTGTATTTTACAATAGACACTTATAGATATCACCTATCACTTTTTATTATTAACCAAGTTGGACTATTTTTTGTTCTGGATTTTGTTGTTTTAGTAGTACTGGAGAAGTATTTCAAGATTAAATAGCCAAGAAGTGTGCGCTGACCTTTTAATGGACAAGGGAAATATCCAGGAGTGGTTTTCAAATTCTAGAATGAGTTGAAGGCTATTATTTGTTTTATTATAGTATTTTATTATAGATACTTGTAGATATCACTCATAACTTTTTATTATTAACCAATTTGGACTATTTTTTGTCTGGATTTTGTTGTTTTAGTAGTACGGGAGAAGTATTTCAAGATTAAATAGCCAAGAAGTGTGCGCTGACTTTTAATGGGCAAGGGAAATATCCAGAAGTGGTTTTCAAATTCTAAAATGAGTTGAAGGCTATTTTTGATTTATTATTGTATTTTACAGTAGACACTTATAGATATTACCTATCACTTTTTATTATTAGTAATAGTTGGACTTATTTTTTGTTCTGGATTTTGTTGTTTTAGTGGTACTGGAAAAGTATTTGAAAATTAAATAGCCAAGAAATGTGTGCTGACTTTTTAATGAGCAGGAGAAATATTCAGGAGTGGTTTTCAAATTCTAGAATGAGTTGAGGGCTATTATTTGATTTATTATTATATTTTACAATAGACACTTGTAGATATCACCTATCACTTTTTATTATTAACCAAGTTGGACTATTTTTTGTCTGGATTTTGTTATTTTAGTAGTACTGGAGAAGTATTTGAAGATTAAATAGGCAAGAAGTGTGCACTGACCTTTTGATGGACAGGAGAAATATCCAAGAGTGGTTTTCAAATTCTAGAATGAGTTGAAGGCTATTATTTGATTTATTATTATATTTTATAATAGACACTTGCAGATATCACCTATCACTTTTTATTATTAACCAAGTTGGACTATTTTTTGTTCTGGATTTTGTTGTTTTAGTAGTACTGGAAAAGTATTTGAAGATTAAATAGCCAAGAAGTGTGCGCTGACCTTTTAATGGGCAAGGGAAATATCCAGGAGTGGTTTTCAAATTCTAGAATGAGTTGAAGGCTATTATTTGTTTTATTATAGTGTTTTATTATAGATACTTGAAGATATCACCCATAACTTTTTATTATTAACCAAGTTAGACTATTTTTTGTCTGGATATTGTTATTTTAGTAGTACCGGAGAAGTATTTCAAGATTAAATAGCCAAGAAGTGTGCGCTGACCTTTTAATGGGCAAGGGAAATATCCAGAAGTGGTTTTCAAATTCTAAAATGAGTTGAAGGCTATTTTTGATTTATTATTGTATTTTACAGAAGACACTTATAGATATTACCTATCACTTTTTATTATTAGTAATAGTTGGACTTATTTTTTGTTCTGGATTTTGTTGTTTTAGTGGTACTGGAAAAGTATTTGAAAATTAAATAGCCAAGAAATGTGTGCTGACTTTTTAATGAGCAGGAGAAATATTCAGGAGAGGTTTTCAAATTCTAGAATGAGTTGAGGGCTATTATTTGATTTATTATTATATTTTATAATAGACACTTGAAGATATCACCTATCACTTTTTATTATTAACCAAGTTGGACTATTTTTTGTCCTGGATTTTGTTGTTTTAGTAGTACTGGAAAAGTATTTGAAGATTAAATAGCCAAGAAGTGTGCGCTGACCTTTTAATGGGCAAGGGAAATATCCAGGAGTGGTTTTCAAATTCTAGAATGAGTTGAAGGCTATTATTTGTTTTATTATAGTGTTTTATTATAGATACTTGAAGATATCACCCATAACTTTTTATTATTAACCAAGTTGGACTATTTTTAGTCTGGATTTTGTTATTTTAGTAGTACTGGAGAAGTATTTCAAGATTAAATAGCCAAGAAGTGTGCGTTGACCTTTTACCAGGCAGGAGAAATATCCAGGAGTGGTTTTCAAATTCTAGAATGAGTTGAAGGCTATTATTTGATTTATTATAGTATTTTACAATAGACACTTGTAGATATCAACTATCAGTTTTTATTGTTAATCAAGTTGGACTATTTTTTTTTCTGGATTTTGTTGTTTTAAGTAAAGACCAGTTACAGCTTTTAATAACATTTATTATTAATAATATATAAACATACATATATAATTATATTAATTGTATAAATAATAAAGCACATCAAACGTCACATTTACACAATTCTTGTTTGAGTACAGGTGTTTTACTCAAATGAAACTTTCGGGTTTTAAGACTCTTTATCAAAATGTCTTTACATACATTTTTTTAACACATAATCCATATACATATTTTGAATTGTTTGATATATAATAATTATATAGATTCCAGTACTACAAAATATATAAAGCCTATAATAAATGGCAGTAGTAGTAACACATTTATCCACTGAAAATATTTACCCTAGTAATATTCCATCCAAATGTCATTAGACTAATAAAATTGAGAGAGTAACAATTACATTAGTTATCATAGTTGATCCCATATTTCTATTTCTATTCTAATAAACATTTAATTTTCTTTTATATAATAGATTAACCCTGTGTACCAAATTTCGGATTGAAATAACGCTTAAATAAACATTAAAGAAAAAATTCTTGACATGCAACAACTAGCAATACAGACTGTCATCAGTAACATCAAATTCTTAATTAAACACAGTATAATTTTGACGTTAAAATATAATTAATGTTTATTGTTTGTTTGATTCAGATCTACTTACAATTAGGTTAATAAAGAAATTCATAAAACAGGCTTAAAATAGGTGGTAGATATTTGAACAATATAGTAACAGTCTGTATAGAATACAACAATACATTTATATTTATATATATATATATAATTACTTGGTATACTAGATCCTTAGGAACCTGTATTACATTTACTCTATTATATCGTCCATATAATAGAAGTTATTAGAGCCAATATTTAACCACGAAAGATCCACCTTGATTAAACTCTTCTTTTGATTTTGGGGGACTATTCATGATGCAAGTAGTTGTCACCAAACAATAAACTCAACAATCGGGATATTTTGCAATAGACTCAGTTTGTTTTATAATAGTTTTACTGCGAAACATCCATCACAATATTATTTGGTGACACTAGTTTTATAAAAATATGTTTCTTTGACTAGTTTTACCTATAAGATCAGTCTCTCACATTTACAAAAATATCAGTAGGTATAATAAAAATCATCTTATTTAAATAATACTGCAATTTTGTGCCATTCACTACATTTGGAATGTATTTACTTTAATACCTGTGTTGAATTTTAATATTTTTATATGAAATTCGTACTTTCACTAAAAGTTTTGACATAAATTTCCGACTAGGAATTGTACGCGTATACTTAAATGAATCTGCAAAGAGCAGTGTAAAAATCCTGAAGAAAAGCCAACAGTTGCGGCAATTGAGGTCGCTCCGTCGGATTCGCCAACCAGCAATAACTCATCACAGTAAATCTGAAATATTTCCGAAATTACACACGCACGTAAAATTAGCCGTGTTACTTACAATTCATCAGGACATCCCAATGGTTGTGCTAATCGATAGCCGTTCCGCAAATACGACCCCATTTCGAACGGGTCGATCTCTGGGAAGGGTTGTTGAGCCAACGTGGTGAGTTCCCAAAGAACCACGCCGAAAGACCACTGGAAAACAGGTAATGTAACTATTGTTTTTGGATGGGTGAGTCAACTTACGACGTCTGAACCGACTGAATATTGTTTGTGGAGCAAGCTTTCCAAAGCTAACCATTTGACTGGTCGGCTTTCGTTGTCGGCCAAACAAAAGTAATCGTTGGGGAAGAGATCCCTAGATAAACAATTGTCGGCGATCTTCACTTGAAGTTTTTCATCCAGTCTACAAATATGTCCATACACATGATTTTCTTTGAGATAATACTTTAGTACTTACACGCAATTCCTTGTTGCCAAATCCTTATAACAAACACATTGACTGTGAAGATACATCAAACCCAACAGTATTTGTATAGCCATGTCCACCAAATTCTGGGTGGACAAAGTGTAGTGAGTCTCATCCTTTTGTCTACATTTGATCAAAAACCTCTTCAAGTTACCTAAATTCATGCATGGGAATATTAGTAAAGGTTGTTTCGGATTATCCATGTTCACGCCTATAATTTTCAAAACGTTCTTGTGGTCCATTCCAAACATCATAGTGCCTTCTGACAAAAATAGATTGAGTTGCCTCTTGGAAGCAGTTTCTGTAACAAAAATAAACGTTAATGAGACCTATCACTTAATAAATCAAGGTCCTTGGTAATAAAATCAAATTTTATATTTTTTAAACTGCAGCTTTCTTAAAACATTTTAAATTGGTTTAGATGTGGCACCAGAAAGAGTCATTTAACTTTTTGGTTGATGATTTATTTGATTAATTATTATATTATATTATATTATAATTTTTTTATTTATATATAATAAATTTTTATTAATAAATAAATTTTTATCATTACTATTTTAATAAAATCATTTTATGATAAAAAGTTATTTTAATTAAAATATTTTTCAATGAAAAATTGTATTTATTTATTTAAATGAATGTTGTATATTATAAAATATCTTAATCATTAGTTAAAACTATCTAAAAATCACCAATTAATAGTTAAACTTGTAGTGACATCTATATTTTGCAAAAAACTCACCTTTGATGGCTTTAACGGTAACTGTCTCCTGTTGTCCGAATTGTGCCAAATAAATCCTGCCGAAGATTCCTTCTTTAACGACGCTTTTAAGTATAACAGTTCCAACGGGTACCAACAGAGCGCGTAGTCGTTTTGTGGGGTCAATTAAGCGTGGATCAACTAGAGGTCTCTGAAACAAGCGGGGAAATTTTTATGAAAAAGATTTCATAAATTATTGGATAAATGCTGTATTTTGAATTTATATTTAAATATGTGGTGATTATTGTAAGTTTTATGGTTAGAGTTGCACTAAAAATATTCAGTAAATCAGATAAAAACTAAATGTGTAATAAAGATTAAAATAAATGTCGTGTGTGACTATGAATAGTTAAAATTAAATGTGTTAAATGGTTATAAAATGTATAAAACATGTAAACATGGTCAGAGCTTTTAAGTTTTATAATAATAACGATATTGATTTATCATAAAGTTTCCAGTTACATAGTAAATAAAATAAAGAACATTGAATTCCAACTAAACAACAACTACTAAAATATAAAATATATTTTCCTTCTGTTAACAATTACAGAAAAATTAAAAAATAACAATGCTATTGAAAACCATTTAAACGAATCTGGGGATTCGCGATAATAAATGAAGCATTTTCCTCTTGACGGAATAAAAATGTTCATCCCTCAACAAAAAAATAGTTGGAAATCAAAGAATGGAAGAAATTTGTGTCTTATCGGCCCCGTCAAACGAAGCGAACATTAACAAAAACTTATTAATTTCCGTCCCCCAAATAATATCATCCCGAACAGTAGTTGATTGATTTCACACAAATCTGTGGGGTGGTTATGCGAAAAACAGATAACGTGTTGCAAGAGGGAAATTCAATGTCTAAAGTAAATAGTATTGCTTTGGTTCTCAAGGGATTAACACGGGCAAAGCTTAGTCATGGAGGAGTAATCATAGGCTCTCCGTATTTACTTGTCCTCGAGCACAGTAAAACCATTTTCAACTCTTAAGTTGCTTATGATCCAGCACTGTTGCACATCCAATTACTGTAATGCATTTCAAACGGATATGTCTAATCAATTTTGATGTGTACAGGGACCCGGTTTTATAATGTCTCAGGCTATTGTCACGGGAGTTTTACCCTTGTTTGATTTTCTTAACATATTGAAAAAGTGCTCTCCCCTCCTTAATAAGACACTGATACATTCTTTGTCGTATCCAAATATCACCCGTAACTAAAGCAAAAATCGTACCACACGATTCTTTGTTTTTAGACGTAGATTAGTGGTCATTATTATAGCAATTTTTTTAAAATGTGAAATATTTAAGCCTTATTATTCAAAAAACTACTTCTTATTCTATAAAATTTTACATTGAACTCGACACAAATATAGGAACTTTAATTTGAAAGGGATTCTTAATGATTAAATATGTGTTATTTAATTTAACATTAACACTTTGTATAATATCCTTTTTGTTTTATAATTTTGGTCCATTTCCTTGGCATAGACTCGACCATTTTTCAATTATACAAGTTTATTATATTCCTCATATTTTTGTTGGTATAATTATGGCCACCACTATAAACATATAAAGTCACTAATTGTGAGTCAGATATTAAATTTTTCCTACAATTTTTTTGAACAAAAGTCTAAACAGAAAATAGTTAATTTAATATTTATTCAGTCAATTAGAAAATAACATTCTTTTGTGTTAAAATTGTGCAACATTATTGAACCATTGAAAACAAATGTAATTATATTTTCCTGTTTTAAATTTGATTATTCACATGAATAATCTGGCAGGTTTATTTTTGTATATTTTCAGTTTTAAAAGCTGAACAACAGAGAGATGTTTATATGTGAATTTGACAGATCAATTGAATAGTATTATTCAATCAAACCGTCACTATTACTGAAATCGTAATAATGATGAATGGCATCAGTAAAACAATTAATTGTACTTGTTATGTGAACAACTTATGCATTTCCTGGGTTTAATATTGATGAAAACTCCCCAAATTTGTCACAAAATGCTTTACCAACACAAACCCCAATAAACGGAATGGCAAACCAAGTTTATATATACCAATACCGTATCAATAATTATTGATTGACAATTCGCTGCGGTTATTATACGATGTAAACGTGTAAGCTCCAAGCACTTAGTAGTATGTAATTGCGTCAGGGCCCTTTAATTAGCCGTTGTAAATCAGAGCATTCGACTAAATTAGCATAGAAATGTTGCTGCAACTGTCAACATAAAAACTTTAATACCCCCCATCATTCATCACACACATTATGGCAGCGGAATTGTCCGGACTGAATTCGTCTGGATTTCGTCTGCAACAGTGATTTTGGCCACGTGAATTTTTTTTTGCGGGCGGTAAAACAACGTGAAAAACCGAAGCACTGAATTGACCGCCGTAAAGGCAATACTTTTGCGTGTACCATCAAATGCTGTGTAAATACAAATTTTAACACAATTTAAACAATTGGGCACATCAGTCGGAAGTTTGTTTTATTGGGTTGGGTAAAAATGCAAAGTTGTATCTGTTTTTGCTGGGTGTGCATCGAATTTGTTTGCTTACAGGGGTTTTACAGATAAGAACTCGTTCAGTTTATTTCTTTTTTATTTTATATTTTAAGTCAAGCGCTTTTTTGTTCATTTTTTTCATGTCTTTAAGGTATTTCAGACAAGTCTGTACTTAGTTATTGTCACAATTTGTTTTATTTAGTAATTTATACTAAAAGTTTAACATGCCTAGAGTACGAAGAAGAAAGAATTTTATCCAATTAAGTGAGTTTGATGGAGGATGGTGGGCCTGGAGGAAGCAGAAAGTTCGATTCTAAAAAAAGCCCGTTTGAACAGAAACGTGAGTATTGTAATACGATGTTGGCAGTCATGGAGTGAAGAGGGCAGAAGAGGTAGAGCAGGAGGTTCCGGAAGAAACAGAGCTACCACAGAGCCACAAGACCGCCGTCTTAAATATTGACCCTAAGGGACACGATGAGTTCAATGCGGATGATTCCTGATGAATTTTTTGCTAATGAAGGTAGTCCAATTGGGATTCAGTCTGTTTACCTCCGTATAAGGTCTTTTGGCATAGGGATTTATCTTCCTTTTTTGGAATTAGTTCTACCAACAAACCATAGAGGCCAACGTAGTGACTGGTGTATGGAACGTCAACAGTGGGATGAGGAATGGAATCACATTGTGTACAGTGATGAATTACGCTTTTACTTAAGCATGCACGTTGGTCATGTCTTAGTAAGATAGTGACGTGAAGAAAGAAGTGATCCTTTCTTTGCTGTGGAGAGTCATATTCATAACACTGTGAGTTTAATGGTTTGGAGTGCTATTGCTTATGGTAGCAGATCACCTTCAGTTTCTATTAGTGGTAAAACGACGTCTCAGTGATATGTGGATGACGTTTTGGAGACTTATTTTTATCTCTACATAAGAAGAGATCTCGGACTAATTTTTTAGTAAGATAATGCCCGTCCACAAATTGCCAGGAATACATTAAACTTCCTAGAAGCTTCCCATGTGAATTTACTGCTTTGTCCTCCCAGATCTTCAGACCTTTCCCCAATCGAGCATTTGTGGGATATAATGAGGCGTCGCTTAAGAAATTTACAGCGCCCTCCACGCCTTAATGAACTAAGACGTCAGATTCAGTTAGTGTGGGATAAGATACCACAAGAAAATGTCGATAATCTCATTAGATCGATACCACAACACGTCAATGAGTGTCTATTTAAAAGATGGAGTCAAATATAATCAAATATAATAGGTTAATATTTTTCTAAAAAAATTTGGAATAAATCAATTATTTCTAGGTGTTTTAATTTTTTTGTGTGCAGTATAAATTCATTGATTTATTGAACACGTTAAACTTTTTAACCGGAATAGTTTTAATTGTTTTAATTGTATTTACTGGGACAAATGTATAAACAAGTTTCCTTCGCCTGCGTCCTTTCATAGGTTCGGAGTACCAATCAATAAACGAGTACCCATTTAACAAAAACAACTATCGAAAGTTGTGGAAGCAACTAAAAGTGCTTGTACATTTAGTTTTACGACGGCTAGAGTAAAATCGTTGGGAGTTTTTATTATCCTAAATCCATTTTAAAACCCAGCCAATAATGTAGTACCGCCACATTAAACAAGAGCGTAAAAAAATCATTTATTGGGGCTTAAACAAAGTTCTCCGCCCTCATAAAAATGACGATGCCTCGAATAATGGAAAAATAATATAAAATATGCATGAATGTAACGCCGATCTTTTATTTTACATTAATAAACGAGCCGATTTAGGGTGATTTACCCAGCGAGAAAGTCTAATACTACCTTCGGGGTGATTAAGGGGGGAAGTCTTGCGAAACAGAAATTATGTAGCTTGGCCAAATGAAAATCCAAATTGACATAAAAATTCATAGGTTTTTTTATTTACTCTTCTCCTCCTTTCTTATATGAATCGCTGTATCATATTCACATCTGAGAAGTAATAAAAATGGTAATGGCAGTTACAAGGATAATGAATTGATGCGTGAGGAGGACCTTTCGTGTTTCCCCGATAAGACCTTAATGCAGCCCCTGATCCAATAATTTAAGAACATTTTTCTATTTACTGAAACAATTAAATTAAATGGATGATATCGGTATTTTGGAAAGCAATATACTTAAGCCTTACAAATAGCGGTTATCTTGTCTTACAATCCCGCCGACAAAGCCTAGATTTAGAAACAGATTTGTGGCCTTAATCCATTAATTAAATAAAAAATCCGATCTAAATTCTCCTGTACGTTTCATTCACAGATCTCTAAATCGGTGGCCGTTGTTCCGGATGGAAAAATTAATTTCGAATTAAACCAAACGTGTTTTCGTTTTATGTGTAATATATAATAATTCTTAATGACATGAAAACACTCGAATTGGAACATTGTAATTCTGTCTGGATGCTGTTATTAATTTTAACATAAATAAATTATTGTTAAATATTAACGCACAATGATTTAACAGAAATTATTATGATACAGTTGCTATACGTGTTAGCAAATTGTTTTAAAGGATTTATAGGCAAAAATATTTTATATGTTTTGGGCATATTGCCAATTTATCGCGAGTTATTATTTTATTAAACACGTTATTATGTATATAAATTTTATTTGTTATTTATTTATGTGTACAGATACATGGTGATCAATTAGGTTCTTTAAAATGCTCCACTAGATAAAAATTAAAAATAATTTAAGTAACACTAAACACTTTTTCATGTAGATCGTATTTCTTATTTAACTTCTTATTCAATATTTTCAGATACTTTTGACACGTTATTCCATGATTTAGTTCATTTTAAGAATTAAATCAAGAGTACCATTTTGTTCCAATGGCATAAAAATATGGAAAATATTATTAATTATAGTTTTTGATGTGAGTTTTTTAGTAGTAGTTTGATATTCTAAGACATTTCTGACACTTTATTCCATAATTTATAATCAGATCACAAGAGTTAAATTAAGAGCACCAATTTGTTCCATTCTCTTAAAAATATGGAAAGATTTATTAATTATAATTTTTAATTTACTAAAAAGTAGTAGTTTGATATTTTCAGATATTTCTGTCACTTTATTCCATGATATGATTCATCAGAAGAATTAAATTAAGAGTACTATTTGGTTCCATTGTCATAAAAATTTGAAAAGTGTTATTAATTATTTAATTTTTTGATGTGGGTCTTTTAGTACCCGTTAGTCTGATATTCTCAGATATTTTTGTAACTTTATTCCATAATTTGTAATTAGATCAGAAGAGTTACATTAAGAGTGCCAATTTATTCCATTGTTACAAAAATGTGGAGGGTGTTAATAGTTAATTTTTTTGATGTAGGTCTTTTAGTAGTAGTTAGTTTGATATTCTCAAATATTTTTGACACTTTATTCCCTAATGTTGTTGATGAGAAGAGTTAATTAAATTAAGAGCATCAATCTGTTCCATTATCATAAAAATATGGAAAGTGTTATTAATTATAATTCTCAATGTGAGTCTCTTAGTAGTAGTTACTTTGATATTCTCAGATATTTTTGACACTTATTCCATGATTTAGTTGATCAGAAGAGTTAAATTAAGAGTATCAATTTGTTCCATTGTCATAAAAATATGGAAGGTGTTATTAATTATATTTTTTGATGTGGGTCTTTTAGTAGTAATTAGTTTGATATTTTCAGATATTTTTGACAGTAATTGATATATATATATATAGATGAGCAGAACAATTAAATCAAGAGTACCATCTTGTTCCATTGACGTAAAAATATGGAAAATGTTCTTAATTATATCTTTTTATGTGCGACTTTTAGTAATAGTTAGTTTGATATTCTCTGATATTTTTGACACTTTATTCCATGATTTAGTTGATCAGAAGAGTTACTCAAGAGTACCATCTTGTCCCATTGACGTAAAAATATGGAAAATGTTCTTAATTATATTTTTTATGTGGGTCTTTTAGTAGTAGTTAGTTTGATATTCTCAGATATTTTTGACACTTTATTCCATGATTTAGTTAAGCCGAAGAGTTAAATCAAGAGTACCATTTTGTTCCATTGATGTAAAAATATGGAAAGTGTCTTTAATTATATTTTTTTATGTGGGTCTTTAAGGAGTAGTTCGTTTGATATTCTTAGATATTTTTGACACTTTATTTTATGATATAGTTGATCAGAACAATTAAATCAAAAGTACCATCTTATTCCATTGACGTAAAAATATGGGAAATGGTCTTAATTATATTTTTTATGTGCGACTTTTAGTAATAGTTAGTTTGATATTCTCTGATATTTTTGACACTTTATTCCATGATTTAGTTGATCAGAAGAATTAATCAAGAGTACCATCTTGTCCCATTGACGTAAAAATATGGAAAATGTTCTGAATTATATTTTTTATGTGGGTCTTTTAGTAGTAGTAGTTAGTTTGATATTCTCAGCTATTCTTGACACTTTATTCCGTAGCTTAGTTGATCAGAAGAGTTAAATTAAGAGTACCAATTTGTTCCATTTTCATAAAAATATGGAAGGTATTATTAATTATATTTTTTTATGTGGATTTTTTAGTAGTAGTTAGTTTGATATTCTCAGATATTTTTGATACATTACTCCATAATTTAGTTGATCAGAAGAGTTAAATTAAGAGTTCCAATTTGTTCCATTGTCATAAAAAAATGGAAGGTATTATTAATTATATTTTTTTATGTGGGTCTTTTAGTAGTAGTTAGTTTGATATTCTCAGATATTTTTGATACATTACTCCATAATTTAGTTGATCAGAAGAGTTAAATTAAGAGTTCCAATTTGTTCCATTGTTATAAAAAAATGGAAGGTGTTATTAATTATATTTTTTGATGTGGGTCGTTTAGTAGTAATTAGTTTGATATTCTCAGATATTTTTGATACATTACTCCATAATTTAGTTGATCAGAAGAGTTAAATTAAGAGTTCCAATTTGTTCAATTTTCATAAAAATATGGAAGGTATTATTGATGATGATATTCTTAGATATTTTTGACACTTTATTCCATGGTTTAATTGATCAGAAGAGTTAAATCAAAAGTACCATTTTGTACCATTATTATAAAAATTGTTATTTGATATTATCTGATAAGAAGATTGTAAAAACAAAATTTAATATCAATTTTGAAAGATGAAGGATATAATTGGAGGATTTAAGATGTCTTAATCAATTTTTCTCAATTTTTGATCATATCCTTCCAAATAATCCTCCACGATCATTAAATCCACGAAATAATATTAATACATAGATGAAAAAGCTTTAACCTTTTAGATTTTGAAAGTTGATTAACATGCAGGGATTAGATTATCTCGTTGAAACCATCTTGCATTCACACTCCATCCCTCATGCAATTATATGATATTCAAACAGTATAATCCTTACTAACCTGTGTCATTAGCATTATCTGCGATGACGCATAGTAGGAGACACGGCATGCGTCGCTGGTGGCATACGGTGATGGAGACGGGGGTGATTTTTGGATGCTAGCTATGGTGGCGTAGCTTCCACTACCAGCGCTGGAAGCTCTGCCCAACGCCGAACCCAAACGCAGAAACACATGCTGGTTATTGTCGTATATTGCTGTCATATAACTATTAAAAGGAATAACGACGTTAGCGAATACAGGAATTAATATATTTTTTAAGTTTTAATTTGATCGTAAAATAGTGAGGCGGTACGGGTTGGTTGTTGATGGTGGAAAAGTGCACGAACCGAAACAATAAAAGCCTCACAAAAATGACAGATATAAATTTTATTTAATGAATACGTAAAGGTATGATATTGCCCTCTGCCTCGCTATAATACATCATATAAATATCTATCATATTCATATTCCGTCGGACGGCATTAAACGTTGTAATGAAATTGACAAAATTTCATGAATTATGACTTCGGTGGCATCAGTCGTTTCGAAATGTTCGTGTTTTAATTACGTGGTCTGCATTTGTAAAAATGATTTACATGACAATATTTTGCTTTTAATTGCCCAAACTGTATAAACTCTGTTACGAATCATCTGCCAATTACATCTATATTTGTTCTGCGATTTTAGTGTACGTTTATTTGCAGAAAAAACAACCAACTTTTAATGCCTTCCATTTGTGAAAAAGGTCTGGGTTTTATTAAACATTTTTTCGAATGTGTGTTTCATTTTTATCACATTGAAACCACGAATTAGGTTCGATACAAAATCATTTTTATTATTACTAGAATTTTCAATTTTTAAATGACACTGTTAAACATTTTTCGTTTCAAATCATTTAACCTGGCGTTAATAAATAGTTGTAAATAAATTTTTGTGTTTATACTGTTTTTAAATATTCACAACATCACTTTCATTTCAATGAACATGGATTTTTTAATACTATATTTTCGATAGTAAAAAGTGACATTTATAAACATTTAAATATTGTTTAAGATGTACAAAATTGTCGAGAAAATAGCGGAATATAGTAGAATAGTAAATATTAGTATATTTTTCAGAGAATTTTAAATTAATTTTGCTAAAAAAGTGACATAGTATAGATTTGCAGAAATATTAATAGTATAATCTATTCAGAAATTACAATAAAGAAGCACTTTTTCTTTAATTTAATTAAATTAATTTTAATTTTCAGGTAAATAAAATCATTTTTATTTATAACACATTTTTAACGTTTGTTATTTAGTAAATTGTGTAATATTTGATGTTTTAGAAAACTTTCGATGGTAAAAAATGACATTTATAAATATTTAAAAATTGTCGAGAAAATAGTGTAGTATAGTAAAGTATTAAATATTATGAAACTTTTGAAGGAATTTTGAACTAATTTTGTTAAATAAAATGAAAATTATTTAAATATTTTATCATAATTTAAGAAGTGGAGACAAATTTGGAATAATTATTTGTTGGTATAGATATGTAGGGATATAAATGGTATAATCTATTCAAAAATTATAATAAAGAAGCAATTTTTCTTTAATTTAATACACCAGTCATCAATATTTGATCATTTTTCTTTATAACTGATTTTTAACGTTTGTTAATAAATTGTAAAAATATACATTTTGGATATTATTTAGTAAATTGTGTGATATTTGATGTTTTACAAAACTTTCGATAGTAAAAAATGATATTTATAAATATTTGAATATTGTTTAAGATGTACAAAATTGTCGAGAAAATAGTGTAGTATAATATATATTAGGAAACTTTTGAAGGAATTTTACACTAATTTTGTAAAAAATAAAGAAAATTATTTAAATATTTTATCATAATTTAAGAAAAAGCGGAGACAAATTTTGAATAATTATTTATTAATATAGATTTTCAGGAGTATAAATAGTATAATCTGTTCAGAAATTATAATATAGAAGTAATTTTTCTTTAATTTAGTACATCAGGTAAATATTTGATCATTTTTATTTATAACTAATTTTAAACGTTTGTTAATAAATTAGAAAAATATAAATTTTAGTTATTATTTGATAAATTATGTGATAATTCTTGTTTTAGAAAACTTTCGCTAGTAAAAAATGATATTTATAAATATTTGAATATTGTTTAAAATGTACAAAATTGAAATTTAATAGAATAGTAAATATTAGGAAATCTTTGAAGAAATTTTAAATTAATTTTATTAAAGAAAATAAAAATTATTTAAATATTTTATCGTAGTTAAAGAAAAAGTGGAGACAAATTTTGAATAAATATTTATTAATATAGATATGCAGAAATATAAATAGTATTATCTATTCAAAAATTACAATGAAGAAGCAATTATTCTTTAATTTAAAACATAGGTAAATATTTGATCATTTTTTATTTTTAAGACTTGTTAATAAACAGACAAATTATATATTTTAGTTATTATTATATTTTAGAAAACTTTGTATAGCAAAAAATGACATTTATAAATATTTAAATAGTTTAATAGAATAGTAAATAGCAACTAATTTTGATGAAAAAATGAAAATTATTTGAATATTTTATCATGCTTTAAGAAAATGTGGAGAAATTTTGATTTATTATTTATCAACACACTAACGGAAATTTTCAAAATTTTTAAATATAATAAAAATGTTTCTTAAATTGTCATTTAAATATTTTATATATAAATTGGTGTAAAATCGCAACAGTTATATAATTTGTTGAATTTGCAATTAAAAATACAATTTTATAAATGTCAAAATTTATTTTGTTCAATTTAAAAAGCTGTCAAACACTGATTCCAGTATATTGCCTATTTAACAAATGCCATTTATTTGAAACAATAACATTTACATAATGATAAATACTTTTTAGATTGATGGGAGTTCAAAACAAAATTGAATAAATCCCTTCGTTTCTTATGATTAATCGATAAAATAAACCGAATTAATTTTGCAAAATCAATCAACAAGTTAAGAAAGTTGGACAGGATTTAACTTTTACTTAACTGTTAAGAAGTTCTCCACTTAATGTGCTGCATAAATGCATGATAATGTTGATCCCCCGAATTCAATATACAACAATAACACGATTTAACAGAGAATATTAATATTCAATTCTGAAATCAAATCTTGCGGCCCCCATAGGCCGGCACAGACTTTGCGGCCCGGAACAGCTGACATTCCCCCCATTTAAATTTCGAACTCTCCAGTCCGCGTCCGTCGTTTTAATAATAAAAGTCCTCGGACTTAAAAAACAACTACGTGACAGTGCACCGATGAAACTATTGTCGACACAGAAATTACATACGTAAATAAAAAATCGTGTGCCATCGACCGAAATCGATGTCGGGACTAAAATTTTTATGATTGCATGTCGAACATGCAAAGTTACTTACTGGGCTTCCTGCGACCGGACCTTCTTGTTTTTAATGCAAACAGCTGATGTCGTGGCCACCACAAGGCTAATCATACCAATGGCACATGCCACAGCCACATACAAGGACCCCGTCGCGTTGCCCAACGACTCCGGGTCCAGACGTATGGAGTCGTTCCGGTACGTGTTCCCGATGCCTGCAAATTAAAGTGGCTTTAATTACGAATTAACAAATCACCGTTGGCCACTTGGCCACCGAAACGGTGGGTGATTGTAATGTAATGTGGTTTTGATTTAGATAAATTCCCTATCTCGTGGTTCTCACGCACGCATTTCAGCCGTGGTTGATGGCGTTTGTTCGCTGTCAGTTCCAATTTGCTCGGCAGTCAGGTAAATAAAATATATCGCTGTTGACTGTATTCCCAACTTGCCCATAACTAGCGCCCGATAAAGTTCCAACCGATGGAAAAAATGTTTATCAATTTAACCCTTTGTAGGACCGTTTAACTTGGGGTGTCGGGTGTAAATTGAAATGTTTATATATATATTTTTTTTAATTTTATTTAACTTATAGTAATTTTGTTTACAATTTAAATTTGTTTCAGCATTTGGCATTCACTTTTGCTTTTTAAATATTGAATACTGAAAAAAGGAATAAAATTATTAATAATAATAATTAATGATAATTATACAGACTAACAAAATGATGAGAAAACGAAGATCCTGACTTACCACATTTGTAATGTGTTAATTGAAAACATTTAGTGTATTTGATCTACTCTTTGAGGTACAGATTCATTAAATTTTATCCTAATGAAGTAAAGATATAAAGATATCTTTTGTGATCTAAATGGAAATTTCATATTTAATATTAAAATCTAATTAGCTTGGAAATGGCCATGATTCGACTAATCTTCTTCCACTTCTCTTTGCCTTACTTGGCTCAATATGATATTGAACTTCGGCGAATTTAGTATTAATAAAATTAAGCTTAAAATATTAAAACTAATCAGTTAAATAAAAAAAAGAAAATTATTAATTTAAATTTATAAAAGTTAAAGAACTAAGCTTAAAAATTAAAAATAATCAATTTAATTTAAAATTAAAAAACAAAAAAAATATGTTTGAAATATTGAAAATTACCAATTAAATTTTCCAAAAAAAAAAAATTATAATTTAAATTTATAAAATTTAAAAAATTAGGCTTAAATTAAAATAATAATAATAAAAAAATAGTTAATTTAAAAATTTCTAAAAGCTTAAAATATTAAATATAATCGATTAAATAATAAAAAATGAAAATTATTAATTTAAATTTATAAAAGTTAAAGAACTAAGCTTAAAAAAAATAATCAATTAAATGAATTATTAGTTTAAATTTATAAAAATTGAAATAATATAATAAGCAATTTAAATTAATTTATTAAAAAAAAATAAAAAAAAACTATTAATTTTAATTTAAAAAATTATGTTTGAAATATTAAAAATTACCAATTAAATTAAAAAAAGTTTAAAAAACTAAGCTTAAGATAATGAAAATAATCAATAAATTAGAAATTAATTGAATTAAAAAAAATTAAAATTATTATTCTAAAATAATTAAACTTAAAAATTAACAAATTAAATAAAAAAGTAACAGTTTATATTAAATTATTAAAAAACAACAATTAAAATAATAATGATAATAATAAAATAGTTAAATTAAAAATTTCCAAAATTAATCTTAAAATATTAAAAATAATTAATTAAATAAAAAAATTAAAATTATTAATTTAAATTTATAAATGTTAAAAAAACTAAGCTTAAAAAAATTAAAAATAACCAATTAAATGAAATTTATAAAAATTTAAAAAAAATTATGAATGAAATTAATTTATTTAAAAAAAAGGAAAACAGATATTAATTTCAATTTAAAAAAAACATAAGTTATGTTGGACATATTAAAAATTACTGATTAAATTTAAAAAATTTAAAAAACTAAGCTTAAGATAAAAAAATTATCAACAAATTAGAAAAAGGTTAAAATTATTTATATAACTTAAAAAATTAAGCTTAAGCAATAAAAAATAATTAATTAAATTAAAAAATATATATAAAATTATTATTGTAAAATTAAAATTTTAAAAAATAAATTAAATGAAAAATTAACAGTTTATATTAAATTATTAAAAAAAACAATTACATTAAAATAATAATAATAATAATAATAATAATAATAATAATAATAATAATAATAATAATAATAATAATAATAATAATTAAATTGTCAATTTATAAAATTCAAAATTAAGCTTAAAAAATTAAAAATAAGCAAATAAATTAAAGAAAAAATAAAGTAATATTAATCTAAATTTATGTTTTAAAAAATTAACAAATTAATAAAAAAAACAAAATTAGCAATTATTTTATTTTTTAAAAAATTAAGCGTAAAATAATAAAAATGACTAATTAAATTAAAGAAATCTGAAATTATTAATTTAAATTTATAAAATTTAAAAAATTAAACTGAGAAATGAATTGAATTAAAGAAAAATTAAATATTCTATTATTATTTATTAATTTAAAATTATAAAATTTAAGAATTTAATTTTAGTAAATTAAATTAAAAAATTTAAACTAAATAAATAAATGAGAACAAATTAATAAATTAAATTATTTATTTATTTTAAAAAGCTAAAATATAAACAATTAAATAAAAAAATTGAAATTGTTAATTCACAATTATAAAATATTAAAACATTAAAAACAGTCAATGAAATTATCAAATTTAAAATTAATAATTTAATTTCATAAAGTTTAAAAAAATTAAGTTTTAAAAATTAATTTATTTATATATTTAAAATCAGATTAGTCCCTTTTTTAATTTGTTTATTTTAATAAAAAAGAAACACAATTACTGCATTCTGTTTTTAATAAAAGCACATTTGGAACAATGAGGAATAATTTTGCAAATTAATTTTCATTTTAAAATAAAGCGTTATCAAGTGTACTTCTTTTACAGCAAACAATTTAGTTAACTTAAATTTTATACTTAATATCGTTTTACTCTATTAGCGTAGAAATATTCAAAGAGTAATTACTAAAGAACCAAGTTGTAGCTTTTTGTACGATAAAATTTAACTTGGCTGTTGTTGAGTGTAAACTAAAAGGTTTACCTTTTTATTTTAACTATTTTTGCTGATACTTTTAATAGAACAAAAAAAACAAAATATAGGAATAAATATTTTACATAAAAAACTAATTAAAATTGTTACATATATGAAAATAAAACAAAAATGAATGCATGTCAAGTCCTACAAATTTCAAATAAATTGATTGTTATCGACAGTATTTTTTATGGCAAATTTTTTTATGTTTAACGTCGTTTATTGGCTAAAATATGGAAAATGTAATTATTCAACAAACTAGTACTTGTTTTTTGTCAATTAAATAGTCCAACCCTTAAAAAAGCCATTCATAAGTAGCAATTTAAGTAAAGCATCTAAAAGACTCTGTTTTTAACTAAGGTAGTTTAACTAAGTCATTGTAAGCTTCTCTTTGTCTCAAGAAAATTTCAAATTTATTTTACACTTTGTATTGTATAATTATATATTTTATCAAACATTTTTATGAACTAATCTTTTAGAAATTGTGACCAGACAGTAAGACGACCTAATTGAGTTTTGGGTTAAAAAACTGTACTATATTCTATTGCACGTCAAGAGAAGTCAACAAACCAAATCAATAGTGGTTAGCTTATTATCCCCTTACATATTCCAAAGCTAAGTACAAATATTGATTTAGTAATTGTTTGTTATGATATAGCCCTTACGGAATACAAGTTGGCTGAGAACATACGTTGATTAGCTTAAAATTAATGATTTCATTAGTGAGTTATGAATAGTGGAGATAAGCAAGTCAACTTCGCGCAGCGTTATTGTTTTAGACAGTCGACTCCCCATTGTGTTTACTTACACTTGTTGAAACTAAACATTTTATCTACACATCACTTCTTTGTTCCACCCTAAACACGGCGGTTCGGGAACAACAATGTGACCTTTTTATTTTCGAAAAATACATCTGAATAATTAAATTAATTCGATCGGTGGTGGGCGTTATCGTGGAAACAAAAGGCCGAATCGAATATTATATTAATATTTATTTGTGAACGTCGAAATGTATTGTAAAAATGTTGTGGATTATGTTTTAATGATGATAAATATCGTCATGGAAGCACTCGATCGTGGGGCATTTTAAAAAGAAATTTGCGTTGTTGGGGATGTAAAATGTAAAAAAGACCTTTTCATCGAACAGTATGCTGTTGCTTTGTTTCTTTTGCATTTGAATTACAAATTTTGTTAAGCAGTGTTTAGTTGCCCTTAAATTTCCATTAAATTTAATGTCAGATGTATCGGGACGTAAGTTTGAAAACAACCATCCTTTTGCGGTTTTTTAAATACAAAAGAAGTAAAATGATGTACCGGTTTTTTGTTTAAAACGGACTACTGATATCGATTGAAGGCATGCAAGACATCCCCCCGGTGTTTTATTAGAGATATAATATTTTTATAGCTTGTCATTAATGCTGGACTTTTTCAATAATCGATCAAATTAACGACATGTCATGCTCCTACATACGAACAACGTTTTCAGGATATTAGATTAGGATTTTCTCAACATGTTGCCGTTAATACAGGAAGGTTTTAAGATAAACATGTTAACATGTTACGTCGTGCCAAGTAAATAATGGAAGGTCGTTTATATTTAATAATTCAATAACTATGAAACCTTTTATTTGAAAAATAGTTGTGCATATATTATTGGAAAACCTTTTTATACTCTGTCTAACTATGTTGTTTATTTTATTCATACACTGTTTATGAGTTCAAAGTTCATCTTAAAGCAACAGAATTTCATCAAAACGTTAGACAAATGTGGTCTATATAATTAAGATAGATTAACAAAATTGTTTAATAACTGTCAAAATATTCAACATTATTAATTTAAATTAAATATTTCATTTTTTCTTTAAATTTAACTTGAATATTTTAGTTATTTTTAAATTAAATTAAATATTTTTTTATTTAAATTAAATATTTTAATTATTTGTTCAATTTCATTGAAATATTTTTCTATCAGTGTAATTTTAAATATTTTATAATTATTATAATTCTAAAATAAATATTTAAATTATTATAATTAAAATTAAATTCATACTTTATTTTTTTAAGTTTAAATTGAATATTTTAATTATTTATTTTCTTAATTTTAAATTTAATATTTTATTTTTTTGTTAAATTTCGATGAAATATTTTATTATTTTTGTAATTATAATTTATTACTTTTTTAAATTTTATACTAAAAAATTTATTTTATTTTTAATTTAAATAAAATATTTTATTTGTTAATTTTGAATTTAAAATTTCATTTTTTTTTAATTTAAAATATTCAATTTAATTATTTTTTTAATTTAATATGAATATTTTGTTATTATTGTAATTTTAAAATAAATATTGATTTTTTTATTTAAAATAATTATTTTAAATTTTTTAATTCAAATTAAATTTATGCTTTTTTAAATTTCAGTTGAATAATTAATTTTTTTTAAAGTAAATTAAATATATATATTTAAATTAAATAGTTTGAATTTATTAAATATTTTATGTTTTTTTTTAAATTATAAATAAATATTTTATTTATTTATTATTTTAAATATAAATTTAATATTTAATTTTTTTGTTAAATTTCAATGAAATATTTCATTATTTTTATAATTTTAAATTAAATGTAAAAAAAATATTTTTAATTTAATATTCTATTTAATTATTTTTTTAGATTAATTAATTTGAATATTTGTTAATATTGAATTTAAAATTTAATTTTTTTATTAATTTAAAATATTCAATTTAATTATTTTTTTTGAATATTTTAATTTCTTTTTAATTTAATATTTAATTAAATATTGATTTTTTTATGTAAAATAATTATTTTAATTTTTTTAATTGACATTAAATTTATGCTTTTTTAAATTTCAGTTGAATAATTAATTATTTTTTTTTTGAATATTTTAATTTCTTTTTAATTTAATATGAATATTTTATTATTCTTGTAATTTTAAATTAAATATTGATTTTTTTTATGTAAAATAATTATTTTAATTTTTTTATTATATATATATATATATATATATATTTATTAAATATTTTATTTTTTTTTAATTTATAAATAAACATTTTATTTTTTTTTAATTTTAACTTAGATATTTTAATTATTTATTTTTTTAAATATTTTATTTTTTTGTTAAATTTTAACGAAATATTTCATTATTTTAAATTAAATATTTTATATTTTTAATTTAAATTTAATTATTTATTTATTTTTTTATTTTAAAATATTCAATTTAATTATTTTTTGAGATAAATTAAATATTTTAATTACTTTTTTAATTTAATTTGAAAATTTTATTACTCTTGTAATTTTAAAATAAATATTAAATTTTTTTATTTAAAAAATATTTTAATTTTTTTAATTGAAATTAAATTTATACTTTTTTTTAAATGCAAATTGAATATTGTAATTATTTTTTAAAGTAAATTAAATATATATATTTTTAATTTATAAATTAAATATATATATTTTATATATATATATATATATATATATATATATATATATATATATATATATATATATATATATTATATTTATTAAATATTTTATTTTTTTTTTAATTTATAAATAAACATTTTATTTTTTTTTAATTTTAACTTAGATATTTTAATTATTTATTTTTTTAAATATTTTATTTTTTTGTTAAATTTTAACGAAATATTTCATTATTTTAAATTAAATATTTTATATTTTTAATTTAAATTTAATTATTTATTTTTTTATTTTAAAATATTCAATTTAATTATTTTTTGAGATAAATTAAATATTTTAATTACTTTTTTAATTTAATTTGAAAATTTTATTACTCTTGTAATTTTAAAATAAATATTAAATTTTTTTATTTAAAAAATATTTTAATTTTTTTAATTGAAATTAAATTTATACTTTTTTTTAAATGCAAATTGAATATTGTAATTATTTTTTAAAGTAAATTAAATATATATATATTTAATTTATAAATTAAATATATATATTTTTAATTTATAAATTAAATATTTTATTATTCTTTTAATTTTAATTTATATATTTTAATTATTTATTTTCTTAATTTTAAATTTTAATATATATTAAATTAATTAAGTATTTTAATTGAATGTATAAATGAACACTTTAAAATGTTAAATAAAATTTCTTACTATTTGTTATTATTGTTATTGTCCAGTTTTGCACGTAATAAACGGTTTAATATTGAAAAGAACCTAACCCAGAAGCAATTTTTTCCCATGTCAAAATTGCTTGTAGAACGTTGCCAAAAAATAGTTGATCAACGTTAAAACACAAATTTCAGTACCCGATATGTTGTCAACATTTATGAAAAAGGGCTTGATTACATTGAATTTTCGATGGGTATTTGTTAAAATCAATCAATGGGTGTTAATATTTCTCAACCGTAAAAAATATTCTCCCCTGTGAGTTTTTAATTCCGTTATTTTACATCATTGATTGAAACGGTTTGAGCTGATGTTTACTGATAAACATGATTACAACAAGGGAATTACTAGTTGGCATGTAAAATTTCATTAATTTTATAATTCATTCAGTAATTGTATATAACATTTCCAATATCGAATCGTTTTTTATTGCTGTTTCCTCCGATGTTTGTTAGTTTATTAACTTCAATGTTGCCATAAAACAAAATGCATCGGATAATAGAAACAGGAAACTATTTTAATTTTAATCCGCTTTAACATTTTCAATAAACGCATAAAAATGTGTCACAGTGTATAAGTTTTATTTAATAAAGCAGAATTTAATACGCGAAAGCTCAATTTCATTTTATTATGGAAAGCATGCTTTATCACATCGCTGCGGAATTAACTTCAACGAACTACGCAAAATATTATTAGACTCGTATAACTTGTACTAACGTCGCTGACAATATTTTTCCTGATATTTCTTATACCCTAAAGTGACTACTTTAACGAGGTAGTAAAAATTGTTATTTTCTGTACTAAAAAATGGATTTGACTTGGTTTAGAATCAATAGTATTGTACCATAAATAGAAGCACAACAAAATTGTAAAAGTGTAGGGAGGAAACACGTATCAAGTTCTTGTTTTAATATAGAAATTTAATTGGTTACACGATGAAATACTGAAATTCCAAAATGGTTGTTTCAGTATTAGGAAACAAAATAGATAATGGCGTTTATGTACTAAGTGTACAATGATAGTTATTACCCCAGAGATTGAAATTTATCATCTGAGTGAGTACCTAGCTGTCACTGTGTCTAGATTATTATCTTCACCTTATAGGTTCAACAATTATCCAATAACTCTCGCCAGTTAAATTGGATACATGGTAGTTTGTGAGGAGCCAAATATAGTAGAATATGTCAATAATATTGTGTTCCTTGCATACGAAGACATAGTTTTAACACAGAAATTAAATTAGTTACCCAATAATGAACGAGGATTTATAAATAAAATTATTCCAAATTGATTGTTTCAGTATTATTAGAAAATGGCATATTATTTAACAAGCGTATAATGATAGCTATTACCCTAGAAATTGAGATTAATCATTTGAGTGGGTACCTATCTGTCATTATGAGTAGTTTAAATAATAACTATTTAAAAAATCTTCACCTTAAAGGTTAAACAATTACCCACTAACATTTTGCATTGAAAATTATTGTTTTAATGTCACAAAACAAAATGGATAATATCTCAATATTATTAGTTAGTTGTAATATTATTAAACTACTGTAGACAAATCTCATTATATTTTTTAGTTATTAACTTGATTTTTTACAAATAAAAATTTTTCTTGTATTAAAATATTCCTGAAATTTGATCATTTGATCATCATTTGATCAAAATAACATTATTATTTAATATATAATAATTATAAAATACAATATCAGTTAAAAACTATTTTTAATTAATATTAATTAGAAGAGGAAATGTCTGTGACAATTGTAGTTGATTTATCTCTAATTACTCTTTGTTTTACCAATTTTTATTTCAATTTAGGTTTATTAATATTTTCAGTATTAATAATTGAGAAATAATTAATCATATCTTCATAACTAAATTACAATAAATATTCTAAGTATATAAGTCAGTTTTATTTACTCAATTATCCCATAATTACTATAAATAATACAAACATAATTAACATAACAAAGTGAATACTATATAATATTTTAGGAACTGATGTAAATGTTAGTTGTAACATTGTTAAACTGTTGTTTTACAACTAAAAGTTTTTCTTGGTTTAAAATATTATTTCATGTCTTATTTCATCTAACTAACATTATTATTCAATATATAATAATTATAAAAGTTAAAAACTATGTTTAATTAATATTAATTAGAAGTGGAAGTGTCTAAATACACCTTGTTTTACCAATGTTCATGTCAATTTTAGTTTACTAATATATTTATTATTAACAATTGAGGAATAATTCATTATATCTCCAAAACTTAACTAAATTACAATAATTATTTTAAGGATATTACTCAGTTGTATTTACTCAATTATCCCTTAATTACATATAAATTAAATAATATAAAAATAATTAATATAACAAAGTGTATTTAATATTTTTAAGAACAGACGTAAATGTTAGTTATAACATTTTTAAATTGTTGTAAACAAATTTCATTATATTTTTTAGCTTTTAACTTTAGTTTTTACAACTAAAAGTTTTTCTTGGATTAAAACATTTATGAAAACTCTCTAACGTCGATATGGAGATTCTATATGATCGAACTAACATTATTATTCAATATATAATAATTATAATAGTTAATATCAGTTAAAAATATGTTTAATTAATATTAATTAGAAAAGGAAGTGTCTGTGAAAATTGTGGTTAATTTATTTCTAAATACACTTTGTTTTACTAATTTTCATTTCAATTTTAGTTTACTAATATTTTTATTATTAATAATTGAGGAATAATTAATTATATCTTCATAACTTAACTGAATTACAACAATTATTTTAAGAATATTAGTTTGGTTTTATTTACTCAATCATCCCTTAATTACTATAAATAATAAAAACATAATTAACATAACAAAGTGATAGTCGACATTTTAATTGTTGTTCTTGTTAGACTTATTGTTCGAATGATCTTTTGTTATTAAACTATATTGTTTACCTTTAGCCTATAGTTTAGTTATTAATTATAATTAGCAAATTGTTTGAAATAATGAAATTTAGTTTAATCTAAGTTTAAAAAATCATTATTATGAATAAAATACGTATTTCACTGTTTATTTATTTATACTTAATAAATTGAGAAAAAGGTTTGCTTTAAATTTAAGGGCAGAGCAATAGAATTAATTTAAGTGTAACTAAGAAAGTGTTTAGGGGGAGAAAGTTATTCAGGGTGAATCGATAAAAACTATAGTCCATTTCACGTAACAACATTACCTTTTAAGGTGGTACAGAATAGAATGTTTAATTAATCACAAGGTGTAATAACATAAATAAAGAATTAATAGTAAATTATTGATCTTAATAAAGTTTTGTAAAATACTGACTTAAGAAAATATTTAGATGTTACTATGACAATTAATGCACTTTTCAGTTTATTCAAATAATAATAAAAAAATTGGATGATAGTTTACAAATTTTGGAAAAGTCCATTCTTCAAAACACAATTTTTTTGAAGTAAAAGTTCTTGAAGATTTCGAAAATATTAATGGTTTTTTAAAGTTGGCGTCTGGTTTTGAAATATCCACAAAAAATATGGAAATATGACTACATTAATTCCCATCTTGGTCTGTAAATGCTTTATTATTATGTGTGTGTGTACTGTTTTTTATCTTAATTAAAGAAGAAATATGTTTTATAATATTCCATTTTATACTTAATATTAGGAAAATGTTTTTATTGTTTTAAAATGTTATGTAATTCTTTTAAAAAATTACACCTTTTATTATGTCAATCATGGAAAAAGCTTGAAAAAGCTCTTATTCTTAAAAAAAATTTCATAAACTCTAAAAAATTGGTATTTATCAGAATAAAATTGATAATTATCGCATATTTATTGAACTGAACATATCAACTTTGTTAAACTTCGATCAATTTAAGCAAGCTCAAGAATTTAACTAATCTAAAATTGAACTTTTTATTCGTTAGTTTAATTACAGGAGACTCATAGTGTTTTATTCGTTGGAACTGACAATAACCGAAGATAGGTCGGTTAATTTTATTTGCAATTAAAAGCGGATTCAGCGAAATTGCAATTTAAACCTGCCCATTAAGACTTTTAACACTTCATACTTTCCATTTTATTAAACCGCCATCTATTTTTTACGCGCCATCATGTGTGGGACTAGCAAATGAAACACGAATAACGTAGCTTCCATCGCAGCACACCAACACGACGAACTATTGTCGAAGCTTTCGATAATTCAGTATGATACAATTACACCCACCGCTCTTTAATACCAAACGTGTATCCCAGTTTCTATTCATGGCGAAAAAAAACAGTGTAAGTTACAAAACAAATGTGCCATTTTTTGTGTGTGTGTATGTGTGTGTCACACGCTTTGTGCCTTTTTGATGTATGTTGCTCTCAAATGTATTCGAAAACGAATGAAAAATCCATTTTGTTGGAATAGTCATTAATGAGCACCGCAACAATATTTGTCCAGAATTTAAACACAAAGAGGTAATTCTCCACCCCAAACTCTTGTTTCTGAATGAATTTCTATTACCTGAAATAAATTGCACGGTAAATGAAAACGAACGTCTCCTCTTTCGGTTTTTTTCCCGTCCCCAGCCAATATACAGTTTTAATATCCGCTGTGAATCCCCTTTTTTCTTATTAGAACGACATAATAAAATGTTAGGTTTAAACGGGCGGCCCAAATGCGTGTGAGACGTTCACAATATTAAAATTTATATCCGCACGTTTTGATATGTCCAAATTTGTCAGGTCCCCACGCAGACGTTGCGCCATTTCACACTTGCTAAGCTTCCGGTATCATCGTGTTTAATGGAAAATCAATTTCCGAAATTCACTGGAAATTAACAATGATGTGGCGGTATGTAAGACGTGATGAAGCCATGTTCCTTAGATTTGCTCATTAAAACTGTTTTAAGGACTTAATTAACCATGTTTATCAAGTAATTTAATTATCAAACAACTGTTCTATAGTATTATGTAGAATTCGAAGATGTTCATGTATTTTTATTTAACCACAAACTGGTCTTCATAAAAATGATAATCGTCAAAACCTACATTATCTAGAAAATTTAATATTTTAATTATGAGGAAACCATAGTTTATTCCTGTTTATTTATAATTTTATTGAATACTCATAAATAAATCATCTAAATTTTGTTTGGCCATTTGGCTAATCTTTATAAAAATGAAAATTGTCAAAATCTATATTATCTAAAAAATCTAATATTTTAATTATAAGGAAACCATAGAAAGTTTCTTCCTATTTCTGTGTAATTTTATTGAATGTTGATCAACAAATGATCAAACTTTATTAAAAATGACAAATCTTCATAAAATTAATAATTATTAAAACCTACATTATTTAGAAAATCTAATATTTTAATTATGAGGAAACCATAGAAAGTTTCTTCCTATTCTTGTGTAATTTTATTGAATGTTGATCAACAAATGATCAAACTTTGTTAAAAATGGCAAATTCATAAAACAAATAATTGTTAAAACCTACATTATCTAGAAAATGTAATATTTTAATTATGAGGAAACCATAAAAAGTTTATTCGTCTTAATTTATAATTGTATTGATTCTGATCAACAAACTATCGAAAAATGGCAAATCTTTATAAAACTATCAATTGTTAAAACATAGAATATCTGTTGATCAAAAAACGATCGAAACTTTGGTAAAAATAGCAAATCTTCATAAAACTAACAATTGTTAAAACCTACATTATATAGAAAATCTAATATTTTAATTATGAGGAAACCATAATTCTTCGTGTTAATTTATAGATTTATTGAATGTTGATCAATGAATCATCGAAATTCTGTTAAAAATGACTAATCTTTCTAAAACTGATAATTATCAAAACTTATATTATCTAAAAGATCAAATATTTTAATTATGAGGAAACCATAGAAAGTTTCTTCTTATTCGTGTGTAGTTTCATTGAATGTTGATCAACAAATGATTGACAAATCTTCATAAAATTAATAATTATTAAAACCTACATTATTTAGAAAATCTAATATTTTAATTATGAGGAAACCATAGAAAATTTATTCCTATTGCTGTGTAATTTAATTGAATGCTGGTCCACAAACGATCGAAACTTTGTTAAAAATGGCAAATCTTCATAAATCTAATAATTGTTAAAATCTACATTGTCTAGAAATTCTAATATTTTAATTATGAGGAAAATATAGAAAGCTTTTTCTTATTAATTTATAATTTTATTACGTGCTGATCAAAAAACCATTGAAATTGTGTTAAAAATGGCTAATCTTTATAAAAATGATAATTGTGAAAACCTACATTATCTAAATAATCTAATATTTTAATTTTGAGGAAATCATAGAAAGTTTCTGCCTATTCTTGTGTAATTTCATTGACTGTTGATCAACAAATGATTTAAAAATGAGAAATCTTCATAAAACTAATAATTATTAAAACCTATATTATCTAGAAAATCTAATATTATAATTTTGAGGAAACCATAGACAGTTTCTTCCTATTCATTTATAATTTTATTGAATGTCGATTAACAAACCATCGACATTTTCTTAAAATTACTAATCTTTATAAAAATAATAATTGTCAAAATCTACATTATTTAGAAAATCTAATATTTTAATTATGAGGAAATCATAGAAAAATTATCGATCGACGGACAAACGATCGAAACTTTGTTAAAAATGGCAAATCTCCATAAAACTAACAATTGTTAAAACTAATTAGAAAAGCTAATATTTTAATTATGAGGAAACTACAGAAAGTTTTTTCTTTTTAATTTATAATTATCTAAAAAATCAAATATTTTAAGAAACCATAGAAAATTTCTGCCTATTCATGTGTAATTTTATTGAATGTTGGTGAACAAATGGTTGAAACTTTATTAAAAATGACAAATCTGCATAAAGCTAATAATTATTAAAACCTACATTATCTAGAAAATCTAATATTTGAATTATGAGGAAACTATAGAAAGTTTCTTCGTGTTAATTTATAAATTTATTGAATTTTGATCAACAAATCATCGACTTTCTGTTAAAAATGGCTAATCTTTATTAAAATGTTAATTTCAAAACCTACATTATCTAGAAAACCTAATATTTTAATTATGAGGAAGCCATAGAAAGTTTCTTCCTATTTCTGTGTAATTTAATTGAATGTTGATCAACAAATGATCGACACTTTGTTAAAAATGGCAAATCTTTATAAAAGTAATAATTTTTAAAACCTACTTTATCTAGAAAATTTAATCTTTTAATTATGAGGAAACCATAAAATATTTCTTCCTATTCATTTATAGTTTTATTGAATGCTGATCAACAAACAATTGAAATTCGGTTAAAAATAGCTAATTTTTATAAAAATGATAGTTGTCAAAATCTACATTATCTAGAAAACCTAATATTTTAATTATGAGGAAACCATGGAAAGCTTCTTCATATTCCTATGTAATTTTATTGAATGCTGATCAATAAATGATCGACACTTTGTTAAAAATGGGAAATCTTCATAAAACTAACAATTGTTAAAACCTACATTATCTAGAAAATCTAATATTTTAATAATGAGGAAACAATAGAAAGTTTCTTCTCGTTAATTTATAATTTTATTGCGTGCTCATCAACAAAGCATCGAAATTCTGTTAAAAATAGCTAATCTTTATAAAAATGATAATTATCAAAACTTACATTATCTAGAATATCTGATATTTTAATTATGAGGAAACCATAAAAAATTTACTCGTATTACTGTGTAATTTAATTGAATGCTGGTCCACAAACGATCGAAACTTTGTTAAAAATAACAAATATTCATAAATCTAATAATTATTAAAATCTACATTGTCTAGAAAATCTAATATTTTAATTATGACGAAACCGTAGAAAGTTTTTTCCTGTTCATTTATAATTATAAAGAAACAATAAAATTTTATGAATGCTGTTAAACAAACCATCGAAATTCTGTTAAAAAATAGTTAATTTTTATAAAAAAAAAAATAATTGCGGAAACCTACATTATCTAGAAAATATTTTAATTATGAAGAAATCATAGAAAGGTTCTTCTTGTTTCATTATAATTTTATTGAATGCTGATCAACAGACTTTGTTAAAAATGGCAAATCTTAATAAAACTAATAATTGCCAAAACCTACATTATCTAGAAAACCTAATATTTTAATTAAGAGGAAACAATAGCAAGCTTCTTCCTATTCATGTGTAATTTAATCAAATGCTGATCAACAAATTATTGACACTTTGTTAAAAATTGCAAATCTTTATAAAACTAACAAATTTTAAAACCTACATTATCTGGAAAATCTAATATTTTAATTATGAGGAAACCATAGAAAGTTTCTTCGTGTTAATTTATAAATTTATTGAATGTTGATCAACAAATCATCAAAATTTTGTTAAAAATGTTTTTTTTTTTTTTAATTTTAGAGTGTATTGCGTCAAATTTATACAATTTTACGTAGTAAAAAAGTCATGAAAATAAAACTTGATATACATATTTCCTCACCTTGAAGACAGACTTTATTCCTCTTGAAACTCAAGGACGTGGTATTGAAACCGTTATAGAGGCTGACATTAAGTTGCACTTGAATGGAGATCTCGGCAGTTTTTAGTCCTGTGCACATCAGTGTGATTCTGAAAATATAATTATTATCAAAGACATTTCCTTGGGTGATATTTCCGGTTATACGGACCTAAATGTCTGAACAGATGTTGGAATCACACCACTTGCTGAAATATTCATCTCGGGCGGCAGCAGGGCCTCTCCCCCTTCGTAGTTCACCGCTAGTACATACGGCAACTGAAATATCAATATTGGTAAATATTACTTAGGGGTCAGAGACTCCAGGAATAAATCATGCAATCATATACGTGTATCGATTAAAAAATGTGAGACCAGTTGTCATATTATTCGGTGTTACACTTAAAAATATCAACGTGCGAATGAAATACTGCTTTTTAATATTTCAACACAATACAGGGGATGTCAGGAATGTTTTACGGCTGGTTTATGCACTTAGGGTAAACTATAAAAGTACTGTAAAATATTTTAGAACGTCACGTTAAAGAGATGTTTATGCATCCCAATATGCAAGTATACTTGGGAATATAAACACTCCAAGTACATTCATACACCCCGAGTATTTTATAAATCATTCATCTTAATCATTTAATGGGTAACACATATTGCAAATTTTATTACAATGATTCGATCGATTGGATTGATTCATTAACGTGCCGCATTTCGGCCAAATTTCCTGAGGTAAGATATCAGTGAACTGATATGCTGAACCAAACAATGAGTTAAATCCTATTGTTATATCAGCTCGTCAATGATGAATTTATATTGAACCGACCGCTGTAAAGTTCGGTACATTCAGCTTTGCCTCCCTTTATTATTTAACGTTTGTTTAACAGGACCGACACGGAGAAACAATTAAAAGTTTTAGTTAAAAGTTTAATTAATATTATTTTTGTAAACAAACGTTAAATCGTGACTGTCAAATGGCGCCTTAAAAGCTTTTGATATTGGGAATAACTCGAATTCAAGGGTTTGATCTGAAAACGTTGGAAAACGTATTTCTTCAAGTTCAGTCGTCGTTTATTTTCAACTTTTAACAGCACAGCGATTTCTTTGCCTTCTCCTTTGTAGTCTTGGGCAATGATTATTATTAAACTATCAATTTTCTAGTAACAAACACATCTGTTTGTTTTGTTGTTATATATTAAATAAATGTTTGGATAATATGTTCTGAATTTTAACTGACAATCTGTGCTCTGAAATTAAATTAATTTGGTTTACCATGAACAAATTGTTCTCCCTTTGAATTTAATTTATCATTAAACAATTTATAATTAATTGATTTCGAATTGAAATTCGTCAGTTAGTTTTTTTTTTGTTCTGGTTTATCCACTTTAATAAATAGTTTTAATTACTATTTACTGATCAGTTAAGAATAGTGGAAAGGATAATTTGTCAAATTTATTTAAGGTTGAATAATTTAATATACCAAAAGTTAAAAGTTTTAAGTTCTTAATTCAAAAAATTAAAATTAACCCATAAAATTCAGATTAAAATAATAATAATAATAATTAAAAATAAAATTAGAAATTTAAATTAAAAAAATAAATAATTTATAAATTAAAAAAAAAGATTAACCCATCAAATTTGATAAAATTAAAATTAGTAATTTAAATTAATAAAATTAAAAAAAAAAATAAATATAAAAAAATTAAAATTTAATAAGATTAAAATTAAATTTAAAAAAATAATAAATTAGTAATTTGATTTAATTAAAATAAGCTAAAAAAGTGTAAAAATCAATTAAATTAAAAAAAAAAAAATAAAATTGAAAAATTGAAATTAACCAATTAAATTTGATAAAAATTAAAATTAGGCAGATAAATTAAAAAAATTTAAAAAAATTAACTTTAAAAATTAAAACTTAATAATTTAATTAAACAAAGGAAAATTATCAAATTTAAATTTATGATCTGAAAAATATTAAAATTAATTTAACAAATTAAATTAAAAAAATAATAAATTAGTAATTTAAATTTAAAAAAATAAAATTGGAAAATTAAAATTAACCAATTAAATAAAATTAAAATTAATAAGATAAATTAATAAAATTTTAAAGAAAAATTTAAAAATTTAATTAAGAAAAGGAAAATTATAGTTATCAAATTTAAATTTATAAACTGTAAAAAAATTAAAATTAATTTATCCAATTGAATTAAAAAATTAAAATTAACGAATTAAATTGGATACAATTTAAAATTAATAATTTAAATGTATAAAATTTAAAAAATTAAACTAAAATTAAAATTTCTCAATTAAATTAAAAAAATAAACAAAATGAAGTTAGTAATTTAATTATATAATATTTAAAAAAGTAAATTTAACTAATTATATATAAAAAATTAAATTTCTAATATTAGGAAATTAACCAATCATAATAAAAGAAATTAAAATTAAAAAGATAAATTTATAAAATTTAAAGAATTGTTTTGCACATTTTGTTTAGAAATGATATTAGTCTTTCTGCAAAATTATTGATAACTATTTCGTTGAATTTTAACTAAAATGCTTGCCCTGAATATTAAATTAAATAAATAAATTGAAAATTTATTTACAAATCGTTTCTCTTTGTTAATCGTATTCACTTTTGTTTATTCATAATTTGTTTTAATTAGTTTGTATAAATCTTTTTCATAAAAAATTCTAAATTGTTTTACAAAATTTAATTCTTTGTGAATCACGTGATGTCACGTGTGTCAGACATTAAAATAATTTTATTTATAATGAACAAAATGAATCCCTCTTTGAATTTATATTGCCATTTATAAATATTTTAATTTATTTCAAATGGTAATTTATCTGTTTTTAATAATCCTCCAATTGTTCAGTTTTAGTATTGTATTTATTAATTAGCAGCTATTAGTTATTTCCATGCTATGCTAGCCGATTAATGCTTCATTATTTTTGAAAAGGATGATTAAATTTTTCAACACCCAGTTTATATTTAATAATAATTTAAAACTTATTGATTTAATTTTAGCTGTTTAATTCATTTATTTTAGGTTTCATCATGACTTATGTGATACGTTTCGTTTAATTTTTTCCGACCAAATCATTTAATCAAAATTTACCCCTTTGTAAAGCATATGCGAAATTTGAACAGACAATTTGCATCAAAAATTAAATTAATTTGGTTTATCGTGAACAATTTGATCCCCCTTTGAATTTAAATTGCCATTTATAAATTATTTAATTTATTTCGTATTGCAGTTCATCAGCTTCTTTTTAATAATTCTGGCTCCTCAACTTGCTTCCTCCCTTTGAGTATGATAATTACTAATTTCTAGTTAATAGTTATCTCGATCAGGACTTAATTAAAATTTCATTAATCTCCAAAATAATCCTTTAAGTTGCCAACATCTGGTATACATTTAATGAGTGTTTAATGTTGAATGAATTGTTTAATTCACTTTTAAATTTGTTCACAATTTAAATTTTTAATTTAATTTTATATAAATGGAGGAATTTGGCCCTTCTTCAGAGACTTTGAAGCGTCAAGTAAAGGACAAAATTGATCACCTCATTAGATCAATGCCAATGAATGTCATATTTATAATTTAAATATTTTTGTAATTAACGCTCTCGATTTTATCTAAAAATTAAATGAATTTTTCATATTATGAACTATCTCTTGAAATTTAAATTGCCATTTACTAATTATTCAAATTAACTCACATTTTAATTCAGTCTTTTAATAATCTCGGTTCTTCCACTTATTCACATTTAGCATGGTAATCAGTCAACTGCTGCGCAAAGAACGTTAATCCACAAAAAAATTATTAATTAAATTGTCATCATATGGGTTTTTCTAAACCAGGAATATAACATAGAATTTATTAATGAATATCTTGACGGTCAACTATGCCGTAAGTGATTCACATAATTTAAATTAGAGTTTGTGAAATTTACGATGGCGGGATGCCCTAGAAATGACGGTGGTAAAAGTTTAAAAGTTTGTTTATGGCAGTGGTGTGCACTATAATTAAAATACATCACTATGCGAGCTTGGTTATGTATCGAGGTGAGGGAATTTGCATAGCTTTTACATATTTCAGGCCGGTTTCGAATTATCATTCGCACCTTTATGGACTATTTTGAGCAGAAAAAAATTAAACAATCACTACAAACCTTTGTGCATGTCATGAAATACACAGTAAAGTAATATGGCGTAAAACTAAATAATTTTCCGGTAGGATTGTTGAATTTGTTAAGTGGAAATGATTTAATTACGCTGCGGGTAATCCGGAATTTGTCTCCTGTTTATTTCAACATCGATTCAGTAATGGAAAAATGTATTTAAATTAGTTTTGTAGGGAATGGCTTATAAATAATAATGAACAACGTTGTGGCAATAATTTCATATTGCCTTTGGGACTGCATTGCCGGCTTCGCCTGGAGCTGTAGTACAGATCTACTTTTCGGGCCGGGCCCATCGCACTTAACTAATTATATTTTAATATCACCGTATCCAATTAAAATTTACGGTTGTAAATCGAACTTCTTTATTTGTGCGTCTCGCACAAAAATCAACTTAACTAGTTTCCGTGCATAATTACGCTGAAATGTGGAGCATCCAATAAAAAATAAAGCATGTGCCTATTTCAAGTTAAGGTAAACTCGCTCCCCATAACAAAGGCGTCCACCCGTCGGACATAAATCACCTGAATTATGCAAAAAACAATCTGCAAGAAAATTTCAGAAATTTATAGGTGTACACCTATATAGGGAAATGTTATGAATGACACTGCTGGGACTATGGAACTTGCTGTGTATATTGTGAGCTGTATTCTAGTACCTAATACAAAAGCGGCTACGAAAATTATCCCCCAGATTTAAATCCAATTCGATATCAGCCAAGTTTACGGATACTTCAGATTAATTTCCGTGCAATTGTAAGTCTGGTTAACTAATTAAATGTTTGTTTGTGTTCGTAACAGTTTGATATTATGCAACTATCATTTGGTTAATGTTTATGTGTGTACGTATACAAATAGTTGATCAAATTTGTGTAACTCTAATACGGAAATTGAATAAAAAAATGTATGAATTATTTTGTAGTCTTGATCGATATACTATTCTGTGTAGTATATATGATTAGTCTGTTATTAAGACACTTTTTTTGAACAGT
Organism: Aethina tumida; assembly: GCF_024364675.1. Taxonomy (NCBI): domain Eukaryota; kingdom Metazoa; phylum Arthropoda; class Insecta; order Coleoptera; family Nitidulidae; genus Aethina; species Aethina tumida. Next base: position 13,722,838 of record NC_065435.1, on the reverse strand, counting down.
TATTCTAAGTTTTTATGGTGATATTGTGTGCTAAATATTTTATTAATGGTACTGTAACGGAAATGAAATAAGGAGGAAACCACATAATGAACAACGAAAAAATAACAACAGAATTAAGTATCTTTAGAAGATAACTAACTTACTTATGATAATATTTACGGTTAATATAGAAGCAGCATTCCTTTTCAAAGTAAAGCTAATTTTTATTGTGAATTTCATTTTGAGGTATATTAAAGCTTTAGATAGCTTTAGCTATCATTTGGTTAATGTTTAAGTGTATACGTATACAAATAGTTGATCAAATTTGTGTAACTTCAATACGGAAATTGAATAAAAAAATATATGAATTATTTTGTAGTTTTGATCGATATACTATTCTATGTAGTAAATATGATTAGTCTGTTATTAAGATACTTTTTTTGAACAGTTATTCAATTTAAATCTAAGTTTTTATGGTGATATTGTTCTTCATTAAATATTTTATTAATGTTACTGTAACGGAAATGAAATAAGGAGGAAACCACATAATGAACAACGAAAAAATAACAACAGAATTAAGTATTTTTAGAAGATAACTAACTTACCTATGATAATATTTATGGGTAATATAGAAGCATCATTCCTTTTCAAAGTAAATCTAATTTTTATTGTGAATTTCATTCTGAGGTATATGAAAGCTTTAGATAGCTTTAGCTATCATTTGGTTAATGTTCATGTGTATACGTATACAAATAGTTGATCAAATTTGTGTAACTTCAATACGGAAATTGAATAAAAAAATGTATGAATTATTTTGTAGTCCTGATCGATGTATTATTCTATGTAGTAAATATGATTAGCCTGATATTAAGATACTTTTTTTGAACAGTTATTCAATTTAAATCTAAGTTTTTATGGTAATATTGTGCTTCGTTAAATACTTTATTAATGTTACTGTAACGGAAATGAAATAAGGAGGAAACCACAAAATGAACAATGAAAAAATAACAGAATTAAATATCTTTAGAAGATAACTATGGTAATATTTCAAGTAACATAGAAGCATCATTCCTTTTCAAAGAAAAGCTAATTTTTATTGTGAATTTTATTTTGAGGTATATTATAGCTTTATAATTATTTATGTAAATTTAAATTTTCAACAAAATTCAACGTACATAGAAAAGAGTTTTAAGAAAGTATACTTTAAGATAAGTGAGGTTTTTAAAAATTAAAACAATTACTTTAGTTTCCAAAGATTTAAGTGTTAAAATATTAGTTAAACATATCGTTGGTGTTACTATAACACAAAAATAATTTAGGAATAAAATTAAATATCTTGCCTATGAGAATATTTGATGGTTAAAGTTAATATTTTATGTTGATTTTATTTTGAGGTATATTACAGCTTTACAAGTATTTATGTAAATTTAAATTTTCAGCAAAATTCAACGTACATAGAAAAATTTGAAGATAAATAGGGTTTTAAGAAAGTACACTTCAAGATAAGTGAAGTTTTTGAAAGTTGAAACAATAACTAAGTTGCCTATGAAAATATTTAAGTATAATATAGAAGCATCATTTCTTCTCAAAGTTAGGCTAATATTTATGGTGAATTTCATTTTGAGGTATATATCATAACTTTACAGTTAATCATGTAAATTTAAATCTCCAACAAAATTCAACGTACATAGAAAAATTTGAAGATAAATAGGATTTTAAGTACATTTCAAGATAAGGGTCACTTTAGTTTCCAAGGATCTAAAATATTAATTAAACATATCGTTGGTGTTACTATAACTGAAATAAAATAAGAACTTCATAAAGAAAGAAACCTCATAGTAAAAAATACAAAAATAATTTAGGAATAACAAAATTAAGTATCTTTAGAAGATAACTAAGTTGCCTATGAGAATATTTAAGTGTAATATAGAAGCATCATTTCTTCTCTAAGTTAAGCTAATTCTTATAGCGAATTTCATTTTGTGGTATATCATAGCATTACAGTTCTTTCCAAAGTAAAGCTAATATTTTATATTGAATTTTATTTTGAGTTATATTAGCTTTACAATTATTTATGTAAATTTAAATATTCAAGAAAATTCAACATATATAAAAAAAATTAAGATAAATAGACTTTTAAGAAAGTATAATTTAGATAAGTGAGATGCTAAAAAACTTCATAAAGAAAAAAACCATACAGTGAAAAACAAAAAAAATAATTTAGGAATAACAAAATTAAATATCTTTACAAGATAACTAAGGTACCAATGAGAATATTTAAGTGCAATATAGAATAAAGTTAATATTTTATGGTGAATTTTATTTTGAGATATATAATAGCTTTATAATTATTTATGTAAATTTAAATCTTCAACAAAATTCAACATATATAGAAAAATTTGAAGATAAATAGAGTTTTAAGAAAGTATACTTTAAGATAAGTGAGGTTTTTGTAAGTTAATATAATCACTTTAGTTTCCAAGTGCTAAAATATTAATTAAACGTTTTGTTAGTTTCACCGTAATTGAAATAAAATAAGAACTTTATAAAGAAAGAAACCACATAGTGGTCAACACAAAAATAATTTAGAAATAACAAAATTAAGTATCTTTAGAAGATAACCAAGGATAATTTAGAACCATCATTTTTTGTCAAAGTAAACTTATTATTTTATGGTGAATTTCATTCTGAGGTATATTATAATTTTATAATTATTTATGTAAATTTAAATCTTCAGCAAAATTCAATGTACGTAGAAAAATTTGATAATACATAAAGTTTTAAAAATGTATACTTTATAAAGAACCACCAGGAATAAAATAATTAAGTATTATTAACAAATAACTATGTTCCCTCTTAGAATATTTAAGGGTAACATCATTTTTTCTAAATTTTATTACAGCTGAATAAGTATTTATTTAAAGAAACCATACAATGGACAACACAAAAATAACAAAATCAAGTATTCGAAGGGAATATTTAGGAAGAATGAAGTAGTATCATTTCTTTTAAACTTTTTCAATTGCCTTTTGAAATTTCATAGAGTTATCATATAGATTAAATGTAACTTACATTTACAAATTGTTAATTTGAATCGTTTAAATTAAAACCATTAAACCACTATTTATAGAATTGTTTTAAGCAAAATTGTGTGTATTTTCTCTAAATAACAAAGTGAAATTCCTAAACTCCGGTCCTGTATATCATTTAATACAAGATCGTTCATCTGTAATTTTCTTTGAAAGTGCTTACGTTTAATTCAACCCCCCTTGAATTTGATTTCCGGTGGAAATTTTACCCTTGGACTTTGAGAACTGTTTATAAATATTTCGTCTTTAAATTTTCATTTCCTGCCGGGCCTCTCACACACGTTTCCATAAAGATCCAAATTTCGGGGGTGTTTGCGTAATTGATTGCCGATTGCCAAATTCGGAAATTATCGAATTGGCCCGGGGATTCGGAGTTGTTAACTAACGTAGTTAGTTAACTTTGGCAATAGTGTGTGTATGTTTTTTAAACAACAATTATTAACCAAACTGAAACTGAAGTACTCTGTATCTGATCCAAGACAGCGTGAAATTGAAAGAGCTGAAAACTCAATGGCAAAGGTTTTAGATCCTGGAACAAGTTAAAACTCTGTTGCCGCTTTTGCAATTAGCTTACCGGTTAGTTTTTAATTGGAATGTACACGGGTTAACAACTGCACATTTAGTCAGAAGTGGATGTAATAATTTAGCTTATTACACACATAAAAAGTGTTTAATGTTTGCTGAGTAGGTCTTTATGGTTTACGTCTTCCAAGATCTCCAGACTCATTATTCATCAATAGGGGCGTTCCGAATGATTCAACTGGTTCGAAAACATTTTGTGTAAATAACGGGGAATGATAAACCCAAACATTTTATGAATTAATTCGAAGTTTTCTTGGCAAAGAGAACACTCATTTTTATGCACCCCACTAATATGCTCTATCGGGAGACACATATATCTTTTTTTACCCCATTCTGGATAGTTTTCGCTACATTTATCTGACATGGACAATTCTATGTAGATAATCAGGGAAAGCATAAAATAAATATAAAATTGGCTGTTAGTTTGGTCGAAGGGGTCGTAGGTTAGAATTTATTGGAAAAAACTTTTAAGAACATGTCGCCAATGATAAAGTTTTAATCAGAGGTTACCTCTGAATTGTTGTAAACTAAACTGAACGCGTTTTCCATTATCCGGCTTCCAGTTTAATCAGTAGCGATGTTTTAGGGAGTATTAATTGATTCCCTTCATTATTAATCAGATTAACATTAATTCATTTACCATGTATCCACACTATCTCCGGATTTCCGCCAAAAACAATATATCTCACTTAAAACACATAACCTATAAGTTCCGGTTTGTTCCAATGCATTTTTCCGTGTTAAATAAAGTGTCCGAAGCCACTTGAATACTTTATGGCTGCGGAGATGGAAAAAGTTCTTCGGCCTTTAATGCCGGCAACACTCCCGCCAAACACGACATCTGATTATTCGTAATAGAAAGTAACTGCCCTGCGTATGGCAATAGAAAGGCGTTTTTTTTTCGTTTTAATTAACGGGACACGGCTCAAAGCTCAAAGCCAGAAAATGCGAAAACGGGTTTCTCTAAATATTTTATTTTAACGTTCGGCGTCTTCGCCGCCGTACGAAAGAACTGTTAAAAGGAAATTCGACAAGTTATAACATATCAAAACAAACACTGCCTTCTTTGATGCGAAATAGACTATAAGGTTTCTGTAGGTCTCTGGTTTCGGCGTAAAATAAATTGAACTAGCAAATTGCGTACAACCGGGATATGTAGATATTTCCGGGTCCTGCAAGATGAAAAACAATGGTGGAATGGGGAAATGTGCATGTATTCAAATGCAATTTTTTTTAAAGAAATTAATATTACATATTTCCTTTATTTGTTGGATACTTCTGTTGGACGGCATGAATAATATAAATTGTCTGTGTCTGTGTCTGTAACTTTGTTTACGGTTAAAGATTTTGGGTAAAAGCTTTTCCTGACTTACCTACAAGAGGGAAATAAATTAACGAGCTTGTAACTACATTATTTATTTGACATTTAGTATTAGATTTCTCCAATCTTATTTAAATTTATATGTTTACAAAATATTTTGCAAATTAATTAATTAAACAGATCGTTGTTTGGCTTTCCGAACATATATAATTGAAATGTTTTTGTTTAGAATATCATTAAAATATCAAATCAGAGGTAAAACACTGTAATGGTTTGTATACAATTTCTCTTTGTTTCATTTATAGAGCAGAAAAAATAATGTTTAAATAACAGTGTATCATGTTAATTAAATTAAAATAATTATTGCAACACTGAATGTAAAAATTAAATTATCAATTACAACTAACAGGTTGTCTCTAAAGTGGTATTCAAATGTTACAAAAGCAACTTTAATTAATAAATTCATCATCCTTATTTGTTGATAAAATAATTATTTTTTTTTATATTATTATTCTGATATTATTATATTATACTAATTTCTACTGTGCACTAATTTTTTTAAATGTTGTCTCTGAACCTTTCCTTTTACGAAATAAATGTCAGTCTTCGTAGATATTTTATAAATGATTTGAAAACCAACCAATTAGTGACCCCCTGTATATTTTAAAATATACACATTCTTTTATTCAATTTCGGCAAACAAATATTTTTGTAATATTGACTTGAATTTTGAAGTTTTAGATTTTTAAAAAAAATATTTTATGACACCTTGTATACCAAACATTGGAACTAATTTTTATTAAAGTTATTTGCATTTTTGTAATTTATTTTTGCAATTTTTTTATTTCTATAAAGTTTACTTTAAATCTTGACTTTTGAATTTGGAAGTTTCAGGTTTTAATTATGTATTCTATAACACATTGTTTACCAAATCTATTGACACTAATATAATAAGTTATTTGCACTTTTAAATAATTTATTTTTGTAATATATTTTTTTGTAAAATTGACTTTTAAATGTGGAAGTTTCAGATTTTAAATATATATTCTATAATACCTTGTATAGTAAATCTATTGACACTAATAATTTTTATTAAAGCTTTTTTGCACTTTTTATGTAATTTTTGTATTTATTTCTGTAAAATTGACTTTCAATGTTGAATTTTGAATTTGGAAGTTACAGATTTTAAATATGTATTCTATAACACCTTGTATACCAAACCTATTGGTACTAATTTTTTATTAGTTATTAGCATTTTTAAATAATTTATTTTTATAATATATTTATTTCTGTAAAATTGACTTTAAATATTGAATTTTGAATTTGGAAGTTTCAGATTTTTAATATGTATTTTATAATACCTTGTATACCAAACCTATTGGTACTAATTTTTTATTAGTTATTAGCATTTTTAAATATTTTTTTTTTTGTAATATATTTATTTCTGTAAAATTGACTTTAAACATTGACTTTTGAATTTGGAAGTTTTAGATTTTACATATGTATTTTATAATACCTTGTATACCAAAACTATTGGTACTAATATTTATATTTTGTACTTTTGAATAATTTATTTTTGTAATATATTTATTTCTGTAAAACTGACTTTCAATGTTGAATTTTGAATTTAGAAGTTACAGATTTTAAATATGTATTCTATAACACTTTGTATACCAAACCTATCGGCAATAATAATTTTTATTAGTTATTTGCACTTTTTAAATATTTCTTTTTTTGAATATATTTATTTCTGTAAAAATGAATTGAATTGAATTCTCAGTTTGGAAGTTTCAGATTTTAAATAAGTATTTTATAACACCCTGTATACTAAACCTATTGGCACTAATAATTTTTATTAAAGTTATTTGCATTTTTAAATAATTTATTTTTATAATATATCTATTTCTTGTAAAATTGACTTTAAATTGAATTTTGAATTTGGAAGTTACAGATTTTAAATATGTATTCTATAACACCTTGTATAACAAACCAATTGACACTAATTTTTTATTAAAGTTATTTGCATTTTCAAATAATTTATTTGATTTTAAATATTGAATTTTGAATTTGGAAGTTTTTAAATATGTATTTTATAACACCTTGTATGCTAAACCTATTGACACTAATAATTTTTTTTTAAAGTTACTTGCTTTTTAATTAATTTATGTTTGTTATATATTTATTTCTGTAAAATTGACTTTAGAGATTGTATTTTGAATTTCTGTAAAATTGATTTTTGAATTTGGAAGTTTCAGATTTTAAATATGTATTTTATAATACCTTGTATGCTAAACCTATTGGCAATAATAATTTTGCATCGTTAATTAGTTAGTTTTTTGCATTTTTAATTAATTTATTTTTGTAATATATTTATTACTGTAAAATTGACTTTTGAATTTGAAAGTTTCAGATTTTAAATATTAATTCTATAACACCTTGTAAATTAAAACTATTTAAATTTAATAATATATAAGTATTGAATAATTTTATATCCAAGAATGGACTTTATTAATCAATATTTTCCATTACAATAAAATATATAAAAAGCAATGTTTATATGGTAATTTACTGAGTAATAAGACTATAAATGAAATATAAATATGAGTAGTTTGAATGCTAATGTGTATTTTATATTTATCATGGAAATATTAATATTATAATGTTAGTCAAAATGGCTGATCTAAATCAGTTACTTTTGTTATATTTATTTGATCTAGATCCTATGTGAAAGGTATTTGAGACAAAAGCCAAGAAAAAAACATTATTACAGAATTATCGTAACACTTTTATGTATGTGTTATTCATCAAATGTAGACTAATGTACTGTATAATCTTTATTTATCGGATCCATTTGTAATTCACTGTTTCCTCATAATTTAGTTTTTTCTCTGTCAGTTTTTAACAATAGACTCGACTTTATCATATTTATCAGTTTAAAATCTAGCCTGCAAAATGTACACAATATCATCTGTATTTGTCAGGAATAAAATGAATATGCATGCACCAAAATAAAGACCATTGTGCCGCCGTTGAGTTAAATATGAGTGTGTTTTTTTTTCCTCATGTTTTCTGGGTTTAGCAGCATTTGTAACTCTTAGGTACAACGCGTTCAAAGACTTTTATGAGCCGTCGCCGGATTATCGTTATCAAAACCATTTTTTTTGTTCGCTCGCCAAAAGCTGCATTAGTTAAAAGCTGGGTGAGACGACGGCAAAGTGAAAGTTTAAATCTTGTTAATTTCCCATCATATTATCACCGTTCACCCACGGTCCGTCTTGATAAACCAATTAACTATGGAAATCCTTCAGCCACGCCGTGCCAGTTTTTCGCATCGAATTTTATTAATGGAATCTTACTCGGTGATAAATTGCCATGAATGTACACAATTTACTTTTCAATTCGGCGACGTCGAGGAAAAAATTCCGTAAGGTGTGTCAGTCAATCGAAAGTGTAAAATATCGACGTGTTTGAAACGGTTGCGTTTATCTAAGAGAGAAATTGGCAAAATGTCAAACAGAAATGAGAAAGGGGCTATGCTATCCAATTATTAAAGCGTAACTTTATAAAATGGAATCAGAATATTCGTTAGTGAATTAAATTCGACTGTCGTATTGCTCTGCTGCAAACCATACAGTCGGGTTGATAAGGAATTTATTCCGACGAATTCTCAACAATTTAGTTTATAATTTTATAAACTTCCTCCAATAACGATAAATTAAGTTTAATGGAAAACTTACTGAACGTTTCTGAGGCTTGATCACATATTTTTAGATATTGTAATTAAAAATTATTAATCAATATTGTTACAAAATGTCCAATTAATTCGAATAATTACTTCTGTAACTTTGATGAATTTATTTATTAATCGTAAAATTTAATATAATCTGTGTATGACACAAGGTTGGAACATAGTAAGCTGGCCAGAGAAATTGAGAGAGTACGTAGTTATAAATACTAACTTAAAAAAAATTAAATACAATGTATTTGCACAATGGGTGGTCAAAATTTAGGAGTAGTTAATCTAATAATGAAGAAATTAAAGTCTGAAGTCTCTGCTGAGGGAATACAGCTCCACAAAATAAAATTTCAAAAATTGTTTTTTTCTCAAATTTCCCTAATATTTCGTAGTATTTAAATTCAGTATGTATTGTCCTGAAATATATACTTACCACTCAAAGTAATAAAATTGATTTTGAATAGTCATTTTTGAATATTGTTCAGTTTCAGATTCTAAATATTTATTCTATGACACCTTGTATACCAAACCTATTGGCACTAACATTTTTTATTAAAGTTATTTACATTTTAAAATAATTTATTTTTGTAATATATTTAATTTATTTCTATAAAATTGAGTTTAAATGCTGAATTTGAAACTTTCAGATATTAAATATGTATTCCATAACACCTTGTATACCAAGTCTATTGGCACTAATATTATTTATTAAAATAATTTAAATTTTTAAATAATTTATTTAATTTATTTCTGTAAAATTGACTTTAAATGCTGTTACAAATATTAAATATATATTCTATAACACCTTGTATATCAAAGCTATTGGCACTAATCTTTTCTATAAAAGATATTTGCGCTTTTAAATAATTTATTTTTCTAATACATTTATTTCTGTAATAATATATTTAAATTATTTCTGTAAAATAGACTTTGAATATTGTTTTTTGAATATTGAAGTTTCAGGTTCTAATTTTTTATTTTATAACACGTTGTATATGAGCCTCTTAGCACAAACATTTTTTATTAAAGTAATTTGAATTTTTAAATAATTTATTTTTGTAATATATTTAATTTATTTCTGTAAAATTGACTTTAAATGCTGAATTTGGAAATGTCAGATATTAAATATGTATTCCATAACACCTCGTATATAAAACCTATTGGCACTAATCTTTTTTATTAAAGATATTTGCATTTTTAAATAATTTATATTTCTAATATATTTATTTATGACTTTGAATATTGATTTTTGAATATTGAAGTTTTAGGTTCCACATTTTTTTTCTATAACACCTTGTATATGAAGCCTATTAGCACTAATATATTTTATTGAAGTAATTTGAATTTGTAAGTAATTTATTTTTGTAATAAATTTAATTTATTTCTGTAAAATCGACTTTGAATATTGATTTTTGAATATTTAAATTTCAGGTTCTAAATATTTATTCTATAACACCTTGTATATGAAGCCTATTAACACTAATATTTTTTATTAAAGTAATTTGAATTTTTAAATAATTTATTTTTGTAATATATTTAATTTATTTCTGTAAAATTGACGTTAAATACTGAATTTGGAGGATTCAGATATTAAATTGTATAACACCTCGTATACCAAATCTATTGACAATAATATTTTTTATTAAAGATATTTGCACTTTTAAATAGTTTATTTTTCTAATATATTTATTTCTGTAAAATTGACTTTAAATATTAATTTTTAAATATGGAAATTTTAGGTTCTAAATTTTTATTCTATAACATCTTGTATATGAAGCCTATTAGCACAAACACTTTTTATTAAAGTAATTTAAATTTTTAAATAATTTATTTTTGTAATATATTTAATTTATTTCTGTAAAATTGACTTTAAATGCTGAATTTGGAAATGTCAGATATTAAATATGTATTCCATAACACCTCGTATATAAAACTTATTGGCACTAATCTTTTTTATTAAAGATATTTGCATTTTTAAATAATTTATATTTCTAATATATTTATTTATGACTTTGAATATTGATTTTTGAATATTGAAGTTTTAGGTTCCACATTTTTTTTCTATAACACCTTGTATATGAAGCCTATTAGCACTAATATATTTTATTGAAGTAATTTGAATTTGTAAGTAATTTATTTTTGTAATATATTTAATTTATTTCTGTAAAATCGACTTTGAATATTGATTTTTGAATATTTAAATTTCAGGTTCTAAATATTTATTCTATAACACCTTGTATATGAAGCCTATTAACACTAATATTTTTTATTAAAGTAATTTGAATTTTTAAATAATTTATTTTTGTAATATATTTAATTTATTTCTGTAAAATTGAAGTTAAATACTGAATTTGGAGGATTCAGATATTAAATTGTATAACACCTCGTATACCAAATCTATTGACAATAATATTTTTTATTAAAGATATTTGCACTTTTAAATAGTTTATTTTTCTAATATATTTATTTCTGTAAAATTGACTTTAAATATTAATTTTTAAATATTGAAATTTTAGGTTCTAAATTTTTATTCTATAACATCTTGTATATGAAGCCTATTAGCACAAACACTTTTTATTAAAGTAATTTAAATTTTTAAATAATTTATTTTTGTAATATATTTAATTTATTTCTGTAAAATTGACTTTAAATGCTGAATTTGGAAATGTCAGATATTAAATATGTATTCCATAACACCTCGTATATAAAACTTATTGGCACTAATCTTTTTTATTAAAGATATTTGCATTTTTAAATAATTTATATTTCTAATATATTTATTTATGACTTTGAATATTGATTTTTGAATATTGAAGTTTTAGGTTCCACATTTTTTTTCTATAACACCTTGTATATGAAGCCTATTAGCACTAATATATTTTATTGAAGTAATTTGAATTTGTAAGTAATTTATTTTTGTAATATATTTAATTTATTTCTGTAAAATCGACTTTGAATATTGATTTTTGAATATTTAAATTTCAGGTTCTAAATATTTATTCTATAACACCTTGTATATGAAGCCTATTAACACTAATATTTTTTATTAAAGTAATTTGAATTTTTAAATAATTTATTTTTGTAATATATTTAATTTATTTCTGTAAAATTGAAGTTAAATACTGAATTTGGAGGATTCAGATATTAAATTGTATAACACCTCGTATACCAAATCTATTGACAATAATATTTTTTATTAAAGATATTTGCACTTTTAAATAGTTTATTTTTCTAATATATTTATTTCTGTAAAATTGACTTTAAATATTAATTTTTAAATATTGAAATTTTAGGTTCTAAATTTTTATTCTATAACATCTTGTATATGAAGCCTATTAGCACAAACACTTTTTATTAAAGTAATTTAAATTTTTAAATAATTTATTTTTGTAATATATTTAATTTATTTCTGTAAAATTGACTTTAAATGCTGAATTTGGAAATGTCAGATATTAAATATGTATTCCATAACACCTCGTATATAAAACTTATTGGCACTAATCTTTTTTATTAAAGATATTTGCATTTTTAAATAATTTATATTTCTAATATATTTATTTATGACTTTGAATATTGATTTTTGAATATTGAAGTTTTAGGTTCCACATTTTTTTTCTATAACACCTTGTATATGAAGCCTATTAGCACTAATATATTTTATTGAAGTAATTTGAATTTGTAAGTAATTTATTTTTGTAATATATTTAATTTATTTCTGTAAAATCGACTTTGAATATTGATTTTTGAATATTTAAATTTCAGGTTCTAAATATTTATTCTATAACACCTTGTATATGAAGCCTATTAACACTAATATTTTTTATTAAAGTAATTTGAATTTTTAAATAATTTATTTTTGTAATATATTTAATTTATTTCTGTAAAATTGACGTTAAATACTGAATTTGGAGGATTCAGATATTAAATTGTATAACACCTCGTATACCAAATCTATTGACAATAATATTTTTTATTAAAGATATTTGCACTTTTAAATAGTTTATTTTTCTAATATATTTATTTCTGTAAAATTGACTTTAAATATTAATTTTTAAATATTGAAATTTTAGGTTCTAAATTTTTATTCTATAACATCTTGTATATGAAGCCTATTAGCACAAACACTTTTTATTAAAGTAATTTAAATTTTTAAATAATTTATTTTTGTAATATATTTAATTTATTTCTGTAAAATTGACTTTAAATGCTGAATTTGGAAATGTCAGATATTAAATATGTATTCCATAACACCTCGTATATAAAACTTATTGGCACTAATCTTTTTTATTAAAGATATTTGCATTTTTAAATAATTTATATTTCTAATATATTTATTTATGACTTTGAATATTGATTTTTGAATATTGAAGTTTTAGGTTCCACATTTTTTTTCTATAACACCTTGTATATGAAGCCTATTAGCACTAATATATTTTATTGAAGTAATTTGAATTTGTAAGTAATTTATTTTTGTAATATATTTAATTTATTTCTGTAAAATCGACTTTGAATATTGATTTTTGAATATTTAAATTTCAGGTTCTAAATATTTATTCTATAACACCTTGTATATGAAGCCTATTAACACTAATATTTTTTATTAAAGTAATTTGAATTTTTAAATAATTTATTTTTGTAATATATTTAATTTATTTCTGTAAAATTGAAGTTAAATACTGAATTTGGAGGATTCAGATATTAAATTGTATAACACCTCGTATACCAAATCTATTGACAATAATATTTTTTATTAAAGATATTTGCACTTTTAAATAGTTTATTTTTCTAATATATTTATTTCTGTAAAATTGACTTTAAATATTAATTTTTAAATATTGAAATTTTAGGTTCTAAATTTTTATTCTATAACATCTTGTATATGAAGCCTATTAGCACAAACACTTTTTATTAAAGTAATTTAAATTTTTAAATAATTTATTTTTGTAATATATTTAATTTATTTCTGTAAAATTGACTTTAAATGCTGAATTTGGAAATGTCAGATATTAAATATGTATTCCATAACACCTCGTATATAAAACTTATTGGCACTAATCTTTTTTATTAAAGATATTTGCATTTTTAAATAATTTATATTTCTAATATATTTATTTATGACTTTGAATATTGATTTTTGAATATTGAAGTTTTAGGTTCCACATTTTTTTTCTATAACACCTTGTATATGAAGCCTATTAGCACTAATATATTTTATTGAAGTAATTTGAATTTGTAAGTAATTTATTTTTGTAATATATTTAATTTATTTCTGTAAAATCGACTTTGAATATTGATTTTTGAATATTTAAATTTCAGGTTCTAAATATTTATTCTATAACACCTTGTATATGAAGCCTATTAACACTAATATTTTTTATTAAAGTAATTTGAATTTTTAAATAATTTATTTTTGTAATATATTTAATTTATTTCTGTAAAATTGAAGTTAAATACTGAATTTGGAGGATTCAGATATTAAATTGTATAACACCTCGTATACCAAATCTATTGACAATAATATTTTTTATTAAAGATATTTGCACTTTTAAATAGTTTATTTTTCTAATATATTTATTTCTGTAAAATTGACTTTAAATATTAATTTTTAAATATTGAAATTTTAGGTTCTAAATTTTTATTCTATAACATCTTGTATATGAAGCCTATTAGCACAAACACTTTTTATTAAAGTAATTTAAATTTTTAAATAATTTATTTTTGTAATATATTTAATTTATTTCTGTAAAATTGACTTTAAATGCTGAATTTGGAAATGTCAGATATTAAATATGTATTCCATAACACCTCGTATATAAAACTTATTGGCACTAATCTTTTTTATTAAAGATATTTGCATTTTTAAATAATTTATATTTCTAATATATTTATTTATGACTTTGAATATTGATTTTTGAATATTGAAGTTTTAGGTTCCACATTTTTTTTCTATAACACCTTGTATATGAAGCCTATTAGCACTAATATATTTTATTGAAGTAATTTGAATTTGTAAGTAATTTATTTTTGTAATATATTTAATTTATTTCTGTAAAATCGACTTTGAATATTGATTTTTGAATATTTAAATTTCAGGTTCTAAATATTTATTCTATAACACCTTGTATATGAAGCCTATTAACACTAATATTTTTTATTAAAGTAATTTGAATTTTTAAATAATTTATTTTTGTAATATATTTAATTTATTTCTGTAAAATTGACGTTAAATACTGAATTTGGAGGATTCAGATATTAAATTGTATAACACCTCGTATACCAAATCTATTGACAATAATATTTTTTATTAAAGATATTTGCACTTTTAAATAGTTTATTTTTCTAATATATTTATTTCTGTAAAATTGACTTTAAATATTAATTTTTAAATATTGAAATTTTAGGTTCTAAATTTTTATTCTATAACATCTTGTATATGAAGCCTATTAGCACAAACACTTTTTATTAAAGTAATTTAAATTTTTAAATAATTTATTTTTGTAATATATTTAATTTATTTCTGTAAAATTGACTTTAAATGCTGAATTTGGAAGTGCCAGATATTAAATATGTATTCCATAACACTTCGTATATAAAACCTATTGGCACTAATCTTTTTCATTAAAAATATTTGGTTATTGAAGTTTTAGGTTCTAAATTGTTATTCTATAACACCATGTATATGAAGCCTATTAGCACTAATATATTTTATTGAAGTAATTTGAATTTGTAAGTAATTTATCTTTGTAATATATTTAATTTATTTCTGTAAAATTGCCGTTAAATACTGAATTTGAAGAATTCAGATATTAAATATGTATCTATAACATCTCGTATACCAAACCTATTGGCAATAATATTTTTTTTATTAAAGTTATTTGCACTTTAAAATAATTTATTTCCGTAAAAATGAATTTTGAATTTACAAGTTTCAAATGTTTTGACATAAGGTTGGAACATAGCAAGCTGGTCAAAAAAATTGAGAGAGTTATATAGTTATAAATACAAATATTGTGTAATAAACTTTTTCTATAAGGTTGCAATAGATTCTGGAGGGGTATCCCCTTTTTTCGCCCAATTTTCTACGCCACTGAATATATTTTAAAAATGCCAAGCTTTTCATATTATTTACACAATTTGAAAGAGAGAAAGATACTCTTGATTAATTTTAACTATTACAGCCGTTATTGCGATATTTCAATTTTAATGTTTATTTTAGTCCTGACTAGTAAAATTAAAACTCGATATATTTAGCTTTAGAGCATTTTATCCTGTTATATAATAAATGGAAAATTTACCACAGTTTCAAATGGAAGGAGACATCAGATTTAGTCCAATTTAAAACGTAGAAAGCTCTTCCCCATTGAATAAACTTCAACTTAAAGGATAATGTACAATATTTCCGATCAATAGTCAAAGTATAATAAGTAAAACGTTCTCACTAAATATTTAACAATACCTATAAAATGGAACGGAATATTTATAAAACATCCCTCGCCAAAGAAAAATACGCATGAATGATATTTTCAAATACAAATCCACTTCCTTTTTTCAATATATTGACTGAAAGGTAAATGAAAGGAAGTCAAAGTATTTGAATTTTCAATATACGCTAAAAGGGTTGCAGAGGGATGAAATATTAACAAACGCGACTTAATTTCCATGTGAACACGGCGAATATTTTTTCTGGGGATCAGCCGGGGAATAATAAAATGAGCTAAATGAAAACGGGAATAAAAACTTTTTAATGATGGCTGGAAACGTACACAAAAATAAATATTATAATATCACTTCATGGCCGTGTGACATATAGGTACAAATTTAGCTGTGTGATTACATGAAGTTAAAATATGTATATTAAAACGAAAGTAAAAAGGATTTATTCCAGTGAATAAGCTGCTTCACAGTTTTCATTTAGATGCGTCTGGTATAACACATTATGAATTTAACACTGTCCTTAATTTAACGTGTAAATTCTGTGCACGCCAATTGACAACTTTTGATGTAGTACAATATAATTCATTAGGTGAGACTTATTAAAGATATTTTTTAATATTTTCGCAGCCAGTATAGTAAAACAGACACGAATGAAGTCTAGTAGTAACTTGCAGATTCCAGTTCCATTCTTAAATTTCAATTATCACATCTTTTGTGAATTTGTTTCAGCTAGCAAACACAGGGTTTTAATTGGAACGCTTATTGTGTAACACATTACACCGTTCTTAGTTTAATAGGTGTGAAAGCTGCTGCGTAATTGACAACTTTAAAGGTATAAACAAAGGGCTAAACAGGATGCAATTTAAGATTTAATCCGTTTTCGTTATTATTAAATTACATTCGCCCCCCGAGTTAAGCAATAGTTTCGGCGTTGTGCTGGAAACTCCATTTAAAAAGAGATTACCCTATCGCAGCCATCATTCAGCCCTTTACATAATACCTATCATCAAAGAATAAAAATAATTTGATCGAGTACATGGGGATGTTGTTTATTAAACATCCCGAGGGCAATACAGCAGCATGTGTCTATTGGATAATCGTGAGCTGCAACGGGACTTCGGCAAAAGGCGAATATAAAATGAAAATTTATATAGTCGGATGCATTCGCCGCCAATTATGTGATATTGGTTACTAGGGGTAACCAGTTATTGAAGTTACGTTCCAAAATCAAATCCGCCTTGTTTCAAGTGTACCAATGTATGTCAATATCCAAACTTTCTACGTTTTAAGCGTCGCATCCAACGATTATTTAAGAGGTACGAGGCACTTCAAAGGCTCTCCCCGCATTTTATTGCGAAAGGAACGTTTACAGGGGGGAGAGGTTCAAATTACTGAAATGTGAGAACTGAAAATATTATTGTGGTGGAAAACCAACAACCATCTTAATGACGTCATAAACATTTTCATTAATGAATGTTTTTCGTGCTCGAATTCTCTACTTAATCAAAAAATCAACTGGAGTATTGTTCTATATGTAATAATATACTGCCTTTTGTCTTTTGAAGTAGATAATTTCAATTATCTCATAAATATATTATGAAACGTTTTAATAAACAGTGAATCTTCTGCATAAATTAAAGAAAATTGCATCAACCACAGAACTTTAAACCACTTTTCTTTGAGGTATTTTCAGTTAAAATTAGCTAAATTAAGAATGTTCAAATCTGACCGCCTAGAACTGCAAATATCTAAATAAATGTTACTGGTAAAAAAAGTTGAACACGTTTCTAAATCTATTTAATTTAAGAAATTCAAATTGTTCACTGTGAAAGACGATTTCAGGTTTTTCTGGGATAATATTTCTTCTTAAACATTTGAGTTCTTTACTAGAAATATAGTCACAAGTGAGTTGAATTTGAATCAACGTTAACAGAAAAAAGATATTCGAAGAGTAATAAAAAGATTCCTGATTAATTTTACACCAATCCTGCACAATAGTCCAAAGGGTTGATAATGTCACTACATTCTAAAAAATATAAAACAGGATGTAGTCCTACTAAAATTATTAAAGTAGATATTCAAGGGAAACAAACGAGGGAGGAAAAGAAACAGTTGAATTTGAGCTGTCGCTCCATCACTTATTTTTCCTTGAAGGCACTCTATCGAATGAATGAAGCAGCTTCAAATATTTCAATAATATTATCAATCAAAATAAATATTTAAAAGTTTCTAAATCTATTTAATTTAATAAATTCAAAATGTTCACTTCAAAAGACGATTTCAGGTTGTCTTTCTAAGATATAACTTCATCTTAAACATTTGTATACTTTACTAGAAAATATACGAACAACTGACTTGAATTTGAACGTTGACAGATAACAGATATTTAATGAGTAATGAAGAATGTCCTGATTAAATTTACACCAATCCTGCACGGTAGTCCAAAGGGTTGAAGAAGTGTTTACAATTTTAAAAATGGAAAACAGGATGTAGGTCTACTAAAATTACTAAAATACACATTCAAGGGGAAAAACGATGGAGGAAAAAAAACAGTTGAACTTGAGCTGTCACTCCATCAATGAATATTCCTTGAAGCTACTCTATCAAATGAATGAAAGGTCTGCAAATATTTATATAATATTACTGGTAAACAAGTATTGTAAATGTAATTTAAGAAATTCAAATTTTCCACTTCAAAAGACGATTTCAGTTTGTCTTTCTGAAATAACACTTCTTCTTAAACATTTGTATACTTTACTAAAAAATATACGCATAACTGACTTGAATTTGAACGTTGACAAATAAAAGATATTTATTGAGTAATGAAGAATGTCCAGATTAATTTTACACCAATCCTGCACGGTAGACCAAAGGGTTGAAGAAGTGATTACAATTTTAAAAATGGAAAACAGGATGTAGGTCTACTAAAATTACTAAAATACACATTCAAGGGAAAAAACGATGGAGGGAAAAAAAAGTTGAACTTGAGCTGTCACTCCATCAATGAGTATTCCTTGAAGGTACTCTATCAAATGAATGAAAGGTCTGCAAATATTTATATAATATTACTGGTAAAAAAAGTATTGTAAATGTTTTTAAATTTATTTAATATATAAATACAAACAGTCCACTTCAAAAGACGATTTCAGGTTGACTTTTTGATGGAAAACGATGAAGGGAAAGAAACCGTTGAACTTGAGCTGCCGCACTATCAATGGTTATTCCTTGAAGCTACTCTATTAAATGATGAATGGTCTGCAAATATTTATATAATATTACTGGTAAAAAAGTATTGTAAATGTAATTTAAGAAATTCAAATTTTCCACTTCAAAAGACGATTTCAGTTTGTCTTTCTGAAATAACACTTCTTCTTAAACATTTGTATACGTTACTAAAAAATATACGCATAACTGACTTGAATTTGAACGTTGACAAATAAAAGATATTTATTGAGTAATGAAGAATGTCCAGATTAATTTTACACCAATCCTGCACGGTAGACCAAAGGGTTGAAGAAGTGATTACAATTTTAAAAATGGAAAACAGGATGTAGGTCTACTAAAATTACTAAAATACACATTCAAGGGAAAAAACGATGGAGGGAAAAAAAAGTTGAACTTGAGCTGTCACTCCATCAATGAGTATTCCTTGAAGGTACTCTATCAAATGAATGAAAGGTCTGCAAATATTTATATAATATTACTGGTAAAAAAAGTATTGTAAATGTTTTTAAATTTATTTAATATATAAATACAAACAGTCCACTTCAAAAGACGATTTCAGGTTGACTTTTTGATGGAAAACGATGAAGGGAAAGAAACCGTTGAACTTGAGCTGCCGCACTATCAATGGTTATTCCTTGAAGCTACTCTATTAAATGATGAATGGTCTGCAAATATTTATATAATATTACTGGTAAAAAAGTATTGTAAATGTAATTTAAGAAATTCAAATTTTCCACTTCAAAAGACGATTTCAGTTTGTCTTTCTGAAATAACACTTCTTCTTAAACATTTGTATACGTTACTAAAAAATATACGCATAACTGACTTGAATTTGAACGTTGACAAATAAAAGATATTTATTGAGTAATGAAGAATGTCCAGATTAATTTTACACCAATCCTGCACGGTAGACCAAAGGGTTGAAGAAGTGATTACAATTTTAAAAATGGAAAACAGGATGTAGGTCTACTAAAATTACTAAAATACACATTCAAGGGAAAAAACGATGGAGGGAAAAAAAAGTTGAACTTGAGCTGTCACTCCATCAATGAGTATTCCTTGAAGGTACTCTATCAAATGAATGAAAGGTCTGCAAATATTTATATAATATTACTGGTAAAAAAAGTATTGTAAATGTTTTTAAATTTATTTAATATATAAATACAAACAGTCCACTTCAAAAGACGATTTCAGGTTGACTTTTTGATGGAAAACGATGAAGGAAAAAAACCGTTGAACTTGAGCTGCCGCACTATCAATAATTTAAGAAATTCAAATTTTCCACTTCAAAAGACGATTTCAGTTTGTCTTTCTGAAATAACACTTCTTCTTAAACATTTGTATACTTTACTAGAAAATATACGCATGACTGACTTGAATTTGAACGTTGACAAACAAAAGATATTTATTGAGTAATGAAGAATGTCCAGATTAATTTTACACCAATCCTGCACGGTAGACCAAAGGGTTGAAGAAGTGATTACAATTTTAAAAATGGAAAACAGGATGTAGGTCTAGTAAAATTACTAAAATACACATTCAAGGGAAAAAACGATGGAGGGAAAAAAAGTTGAACTTGAGCTGTCACTCCATCAATGAGTATTCCTTGAAGGTACTCTATCAAATGAATGAAAGGTCTGCAAATATTTATATAATATTACTGGTAAAAAAAGTATTGTAAATGTTTTTAAATTTATTTAATATATAAATACAAACAGTCCACTTCAAAAGACGATTTCAGGTTGACTTTTTGATGGAAAACGATGAAGGGAAAGAAACCGTTGAACTTGAGCTGCCGCACTATCAATGGTTATTCCTTGAAGCTACTCTATTAAATGATGAATGGTCTGCAAATATTTATATAATATTACTGGTAAACAAGTATTGTAAATGTAATTTAAGAAATTCAAATTTTCCACTTCAAAAGACGATTTCAGTTTGTCTTTCTGAAATAACACTTCTTCTTAAACATTTGTATACTTTACTAGAAAATATACGCATGATTTACTTGAATTTGAACGTTGACAGATAAAAAATATTTAATGAGTAATGAAGAATGTCCTGATTAAATTTATACCAATCCTGCACAGTAGACCAAAGGGTTGAAGACGTGATTAGAATTTTAAAAATGGAAAACAGGATGTAGGTCTACTAAAATTACTAAAATACACATTCAAGGGAAAAAACGATGGAGGGAAAAAAAGTTGAACTTGAGCTGTCACTCCATCAATGAGTATTCCTTGAAAGTACTCTATCAAATGAATGAAAGGTCTGCAAATATTTATATAATATTACTGGTAAAAAAAGTATTGTAAATGTTTTTAAATCTATTTAATATATAAATACAAATAGTCCACTTCAAAAGACGATTTCAGATTGTCTTTCTGATGGAAAACGATGAAGGTAAAGAAACCGTTGAACTTGAGCTGCCGCACTATCAATGATTATTCCTTGAAGATACTCTGTTAAATGATGAATGGTCTGCAAATATTTATATAATATCACTGGTAATAAAAGTATTGTAACTGTTTCTAAATCTATTTAATTTAAGAAATTCAAAAGATGGTTTCACTTTAGTAGAAAATATAGACATAAGTGAGTTGAATTTGTATAAACGTTGACAGATAAAAGATATTCGAAGAGCAATGATTAATTTTGCAGCAATCCTGCACAATAGTACAAAGGTTTGATGATGGGATAACAGTCTTAAAAAGAGGAGAACAGGATGTAGTCCTGTCATTCTAGGGAAAAAAACGACGGAGCTGAACTTGAGCTGTCGCTCCACCAATGATTATTCCTTGAAGGCACTCTATCAAATGAATTAACTGTCACCATTCAAGAAACAACCATTTAGTTATTAATGACAAAACCAAATTCACCAAAATAAAAGCGGACAAATGGGAAAACGTCGAAATAGACGAAAAATTACCCAGTAATTTGAATTACAAACTAAACCAAAATACTAACATTATTGAACGAACCCATTAAAAAGCCTGAATCCGTGTATTAAAAACAATAGCAAATAGAACCGTGTAGCAAACAGTTTGAAATACAAAGTGTTTTAACCAGAATTGACACCAGGATCGATGAGGCCCAACAGTCAATAAATGGCGTAGCTTCTTTCCAACGTAGGGACAGGAATGTTTGGTATTCAATTAAAGTTGTACGTTGTCATTGAAGTGTCGAGATTTGTCTTTAGATTCTGTTTCCCTTGTTCAACAAGACCCTGTCAATGCGGTAACTCGACCTTTTCCTACTGTCTGCTCAATTTAAAATTAAAAATTTCTGGTATTGTTTTTCGTTTGATATGATAAAAAGGAGGCAGCACAAAATGCAATTAACCTACGAGGCTTGACTTTTGTTTGCTTACACGTGTCGCGTTGAAGACGAACAATTTTTGTTATTGTTTCATATCGAAATAACCGAATCCAAGAAAGTGCATCAAACGGTAGGAGTTGTTAGACTTCCCAACAAACAGTTAATTAAAGACTCACATCATTTTACAGTCTAGCCGTTACATGTTAAACGACTATATTAAATTACCATGCCTCTGTTTGCACTAAAAGGTTCAGCAACGTACGATATATAAATCATATTATCATACCAATAATTATGTAGCGACTACGAATAATTAACCGCTGCGTTGGAGCCTCCAAAAATCAAACAAGCTGAAATACTATTTTCAAACAGTGATCCAAAATTTAATTAGGTGCATCAACTCGTCGACAAAAAGTAATAGTGCACATCTGCACCGCACAGTAAATATTCCTAGAGCTTTCAAAGCATTTAAAAAATTCATAGAAAGCTTGAACGTAAAAGTTACTTACCGAATAGTTGGTGAGACTCTGCCACGAGAAAAATATATTGGATACATGCGCCGGTATCAATACAGTGAAGGTCAGGGCATAATTGTTGATGACGCCTTTTTCAATGTAGAACAAATCAGTGTTAATCCCTGCAAAATGTAAATTAATGCATTAATATAAGCTCAGTTTTGTTAGTCTTTGGTTCATTATGCGAAATGCTGATTACGGGTTTTCGTGTTCGAATACAGCCGAGATTAATTTAATCAACAAATTTCACAAAACAGTGAATTAGTCTAATTGAAGCCGAATAAAATATTACCAAATAATGTGGCTTTTAGCACGGGTTTTTATTATTTTGCGTTATGTGTTACTTAACTGATGAAAAAAGTTACGACCTTAATTTATTAGTTCAGGAATTCAAAATTGGTGGGGCTAATTAAATGTTGCAGGAAATAAACTAATCCAAATTATTGAACATTAAATAGCTTTAGTTTTTAGGATTTTATCCAGTTTTTTATAATTTCAAAATTTTATCAAAGATATAAATGTCATGTATTTATAATTAATATTCATTTATAATGTAAATAAAATTATTGCCTTAAAATTTATCTACACATGTAGCATTCCATTATTGGTGACTTTTGGAAAGCTTTCACATATTATCTCAAAATAGTGGACTGGTCACTTAAGTAAGATTTTTTTTCTATCAACTAATTTATTCAAAATGATATAATTTGATAGTTGTTTAGTTTTGGTGAAAGCAGCTCTAAAGTTCCATTTTTTAAATCCACTTTCTATAAATTTAAAATTTTATTAAAGACAAATTCTATGCCAAACTTTTAACTAATATTTGTTTATAAACTGAATGAAACGGTAACCTCAAAATATATCTACATAAATAACAATCTATTATGTTGCTAATGGTGATTTTTTTGGAAAGTTTTCACATATTATTTCGAAACAGTGGACTCGTCACTTATGTCTATCAACTAACTTATTCAAAATAATTTCATTTAGTAGTTGTTTAGTTTTGGTGAATGCATCTCTAAAGTTACATATTTTATATCAACTTGCTACGAATTTAAAATTTTAATAAAGACAAATTCTGTGCCAGACTTTTAACTAATATTTGTTTATAATCTAAATGAAATGGTAGGCTCAAAATGTATCTACATAAATAGTAATCTATTATGTTGCTATTGGTGATTTCTTTGAAACTTTTCACATATTATCTCGAAGCAGTTGACTGGTCACTTAAGTCAGTTATTTTTATATCAACTAACTTATTCAAAATAAGTTCATTTAGTAGTTGCTTAGTTTTGGTGAATGCAGCTCTAAAGTTCCATTTTTTAAATCCACTTTCTATAAATTTAAAATTTTATTGAAGACATAAATTCTATACCAAACTTTTAACCAATATTTGTTTATAATCTAAATGAAATGGTAGCCTCAAAATGTATCTACATAAATAGCCATCTATTATATTGGTATTGGTCATTTTTTGGAAAGCTTTCACATATCTCAAAACAGTGTACTGGTTACTAAAGTCATTTTTTTCTATCAAGTAACTTATCTAAAATAAGTTCATTTAGTAGTTGTTTAGTTTTGGTGAATGAAGCTCTAATTTTCCATTTTTTAAATTCACTTTCTATAAATTTAAAATTTTAATAAAGACAAATTCTATGCCAGACTTTTAACTAATATTTGTTTATAATCTAAATAAAATGGTAGCCTCAAAATGTATCTATATAACTAGCAATCTATTATATTGCTATTTGTGATTCTTTGGAAAGCTTTCACATATTGTCTCAAAACAGTGTACTGGTCACTTAAGTCATTTTTTTTCTATCAACTAACTTATTCAAAATAAGTCCATTTAGCAGTAGAGTTTTGGTGAATGAAGCTCTAAAGTTCCATTTTTTAAATCCACTTTCTATAAATTTAAAATTTTATTAAAGACATAAATTCTATACCAAACTTTTAACCAATATTTGTTTATAATCTAAATGAAATGGTAGCCTCAAAATGTATCTACATAAATAGCCATCTATTATATTTGTATTGGTGATTTTTTGGAAAGCTTTCACATATTGTTTCAAAACAGTGTACTGGTCACTTAAGTCAGTTTTTTTTCTATCAACCAACTTATTCAAAATAAGTCCATTTAGTAGTAGAGTTTTGGTGAATGCAGCTCTAAAGTTCCATCTTTTTAAATCCACTTTCTATAAATTTAAAATTTTATTGAAGACATAAATTCTATACCAAACTTTTAACCAACTTTTGTTTATAATCTAAATGAAATGGTAGCCTCAAAATGTATCTACATAAATAGCCATCTATTATATTGGAATTGGTCATTTTTTTGAAAAGCTTTCACATATCTCAAAACAGTGTACTGGTTACTAAAGTCATTTTTTTCTATCAACTAACTTATTCAAAGTAAGTTCATTTAGTAGTTGTTTAGTTTTAGTGAATGAAGCTCTAATTTTCCATTTTTTAAGTGCACTTTCTATAAATTTAAAATTTTAATAAAGACAAATTCTATGCCAGACTTTTAACTAATATTTGTTTATAATCTAAATAAAATGGTAGCCTCAAAGTGTATGTACATAACTAGCAATCTATTATATTGCTATTGGTGATTTTTTGGAAAGCTTTCACATATTGTCTCAAAACAGTGTACTGGTCACTTAAGTCAGTTTTTTTTTCTATCAACCAACTTATTCAAAATAAGTCCATTTAGTAGTAGAGTTTTGGTGAATGCAGCTCTAAAGTTCCATTTTTTAAATCCACTTTCTATAAATTTAAAATTTTATTGAAGACATAAATTCTATACCAAACTTTTAACCAATATTTGTTTATAATCTAAATGAAATGGTAGCCTCAAAATGTATCTACATAAATAGCCATCTATTATATTGGTATTGGTCATTTTTTGGAAAGCTTTCACATATCTCAAAACAGTGTACTGGTTACTAAAGTCATTTTTTTCTATCAACTAACTTATCCAAAATAAGTTCATTTAGTAGTTGTTTAGTTTTGGTGAATGAAGCTTTAATTTTCCATTTTTTAAATTCACTTTCTATAAATTTAAAATTTTAATAAAGACAAATTCTATGCCAGGCTTTTAACTAATATTTGTTTACAATCTAAATAAAATGGTAGCCTCAAAGTGAATCTATATAACTAGCAATCTATCATATTGCTATTTGTGATTCTTTGGAAAGCTTTCACATATTGTCTCAAAACAGTGTACTGGTCACTTAAGTCAGTTTTTTTTCTATCAACTAACTTATTCAAAATAAGTCCATTTAGAAGTAGAGTTTTGGTGAATGAAGCTCTAAAGTTCCATTTTTTAAATCCACTTTCTATAAATTTAAAATTTTATTGAAGACATAAATTCTATACCAAACTTTTAACCAATATTTGTTTATAATCTAAATGAAATGGTAGCCTCAAAATGTATCTACATAAATAGCCATCTATTATATTTGTATTGGTGATTTTTTGGAAAGCTTTCACATATTGTTTCAAAACAGTGTACTGGTCACTTAAGTCAGTTTTTTTTCTATCAACTAACTTATTCAAAGTAAGTTCATTTAGTAGTTGTTTAGTTTTAGTGAATGAAGCTCTAATTTTCCATTTTTTAAGTGCACTTTCTATAAATTTAAAATTTTAATAAAGACAAATTCTATGCCAGACTTTTAACTAATATTTGTTTATAATCTAAATAAAATGGTAGCCTCAAAGTGTATGTACATAACTAGCAATCTATTATATTGCTATTGGTGATTTTTTGGAAAGCTTTCACATATTGTCTCAAAACAGTGTACTGGTCACTTAAGTCAGTTTTTTTTTCTATCAACCAACTTATTCAAAATAAGTCCATTTAGTAGTAGAGTTTTGGTGAATGCAGCTCTAAAGTTCCATTTTTTAAATCCACTTTCTATAAATTTAAAATTTTATTGAAGACATAAATTCTATACCAAACTTTTAACCAATATTTGTTTATAATCTAAATGAAATGGTAGCCTCAAAATGTATCAACATAAATAGCCATCTATTATATTGGTATTGGTCATTTTTTGGAAAGCTTTCACATATCTCAAAACAGTGTACTGGTTACTAAAGTCATTTTTTTCTATCAACTAACTTATCCAAAATAAGTTCATTTAGTAGTTGTTTAGTTTTGATGAATGAAGCTTTAATTTTCCATTTTTTAAATTCACTTTCTATAAATTTAAAATTTTAATAAAGACAAATTCTATGCCAGACTTTTAACTAATATTTGTTTATAATCTAAATAAAATGGTAGCCTCAAAGTGTATCTATATAACTAGCAATCTATCATGTTGCTATTTGTGATTCTTTGGAAAGCTTTCACATATTGTCTCAAAACAGTGTACTGGTTACTTAAGTCATTTTTTTTCTAGCAACTAACTTATTCAAAATAAGTCCATTTAGCAGTAGAGTTGTGGTGAATGAAGCTCTAAAGTTCCATTTTTTAAATCCACTTTCTATAAATTTAAAATTTTATTGAAGACATAAATTCTATACCAAACTTTTAACCAATATTTGTTTATAATCTAAATGAAATGGTAGCCTCAAAATGTATCTACATAAATAGCCATCTATTATATTGGAATTGGTCATTTTTTTGAAAAGCTTTCACATATCTCAAAACAGTGTACTGGTTACTAAAGTCATTTTTTTCTATCAACTAACTTATTCAAAGTAAGTTCATTTAGTAGTTGTTTAGTTTTAGTGAATGAAGCTCTAATTTTCCATTTTTTAAGTGCACTTTCTATAAATTTAAAATTTTAATAAAGACAAATTCTATGCCAGACTTTTAACTAATATTTGTTTATAATCTAAATAAAATGGTAGCCTCAAAGTGTATCTACATAACTAGCAATCTATTATATTGCTATTGGTGATTTTTTGGAAAGCTTTCACATATTGTCTCAAAACAGTGTACTGGTCACTTAAGTCAGTTTTTTTTCTATCAACTAACTCATTCAAAATAAGTCCATTTAGCAGTAGAGTTTTGGTGAATGAAGCTCTAAAGTTCCATTTTTTAAATCCATTTTCTATAAATTTAAAATTTTATTGAACACATAAATTCTATACCAAACTTTTAACCAATATTTGTTTATAATCTAAATGAAATGGTAGCCTCAAAATGTATCTACATAAATAGCCATCTATTATATTGGTATTGGTGATTTTTTGGAAAGCTTTCACATATTGTTTCAAAACAGTGTACTGGTCACTTAAGTCAGTTTTTTTTCTATCAACCAACTTATTCAAAATAAGTCCATTTAGTAGTAGAGTTTTGGTGAATGCAACTCTAAAGTTCCATTTTTTAAATCCACTTTCTATAAATTTAAAATTTTATTGAAGACATAAATTCTATGCCAAACTTTGATTAATATTAGTGTATAATCTAAATGAAATGGTAGCCTCAAAATTTATCTGCATAAGTAGCATTCCATTATATTGCTATTCGTGATTCATACATAATATTGCATACCAGAACAAATCAATGTTAGAAAATGAGAAATACCCCGACAATTTGACACTACATGCTTTGAAGTATCTATTCTGCATTCAAAGGAATGTTAACTATACTTCACACAAGAGCCTCAAATACATTGTAACAAGATATAGCAATAGCGGAACTCTCGCCACAGGCTTTTATTGGACTATCTGGTTAATTGAAATTGGAATTGTTTACTTCAAAACTACTTTTTGTGTCTATCATCCCATGAAGCGAAACACACCACCCGTAAATAAATCGATAGTGTACCATAAAAAAAAATTATGTTTGGAGCGTTTATGAAGTTGGATACATTAATTGACCCCTTTTTATTGAAAATCAATCGAATCTAATGATGAAAATGCAATAATGAGTTATAAAAGTTCCCTGTATCGTAATACAGCGACATTAGTGGCCACTGTTTCATATATTATTCATTGATTGTCTTGAACGATATACACTGGAAATATCTATTTTAAAATGCAGCCTAAGGTCAGACGTTTTGGAACATGAACACTGTTATTGATCACATACAATCTTTATTCAAAATTGATTTTTACCACTATTTTTTTCCGGTAAACGGATAATAACATTTTTAATTAGTGCTATTATGGCAAACAGACCAGTTCAAATATATTTTTCAATGAGTTTTCCGTGTTTGAGTTGACCAAACAAAATTTCAATACAGCCAATTATGTTTTGTGTTTACATTGTAAGTGAATTACGGCTTCGAGATAATTTAAGACATTTTAAACGTCTAGGGTAGTCAGGGGTTAGGTGGCAAAAAGATGAGTTTGCGGATTTGTTCCACTCACCAAAAACCGTACGGATGATGCTCGGGCTATGTGTAATTTATAAACGGAATGAAAAATGTATGAAAGGTAAATATCTTTTTGGCTGATAAAACAATAAAAAAGCCCCACGAGGCGTCTTTTATATTTTCCGCAATACGTACTCAACCAAGCGTAAGTTCAACATTATTTTTTATACGTGTTCCTTATACACTTCAAATAAAAATGACTTTCAGACATCGTAACGCAACTTTATCACTGTATTTACCCTTTATCATTATTTTAAGCAGCGCTTTCATATTCGCCCGCAAATTATTTACACAACATTTTTCTCAGAACTGTTTGCACGTACCTGCTGGAAACGGGGTAATTTCACCCTGCCACCAGGAAATATCGGTTCTGATAAACGTTGTTTAATGTAATTTGCTAAAAGAACAGACGAAACAACTATTTATATTAACAACCCAACTTTGTGGTTGTGTTTTTATTTCTATATAAAGTTATGTTATATTAACATAGATGAAATGAATAATTTATTTTAAATAAATAGGTTCTGTGTTATCAAATCCTACTAATCAATGAAAATTTGTTGTCTATTTGTAAATAGTTTATTAGTAATTTATAGTTTTAGGAGACTACTGAAAATTGAAAACATGTAACCCTATTTCCTATTTTTGTTATTTTTAAGTTTAAACGTATATTTTTGTACACAGTCTGTCATTTTTATTAAACATAAATCATGAACAAATACGATTTTAAAATTCGACTCGATTCTACATAAAAATAAGTGGAATTTAATTGAAACAATAGTAAAATTATGGGCCATGATGCATAAATATTCAATTTTATAACAACACTTGAACATTTGGCCAAATTTAATTAGAGCAAATTTTAGGATATTTATTTAATTTGACAGGAATTCAGTTTGATGTGAACATTTTTTACATTAATTGAATTTATTTAATTGACTTATACAGGTTGATTTTAAAGGGTTTAAAATCAACCTGTATCAATTGATTAAACTAAAAGAGTTAAAATTAACTTATTTGGTAATCAATTTACTTAAAGTGCTGCCAACAAAAAAACGACTGCATCAACTTGTTCTGAACTGCATTAATTAATTAATACTGGCAATATTGTGGACATTTCGACAAATTTAATAAGAGCAAATTTGAGAATATTTATTTAATTTGACAAAACTTCAGATTGATGTGGAAAACTATTTACTTTAATTGCATCAATCCAAAATTTAATTGAATTAAACAGGGTGTTTTTGAGAGGTCCTTTCAATGCCGCACCCCTCAAGGTGACTCAAGATGAGACGATTTAGTTCAATTTACTTAAATACAAAAATTACTTCGCTTGTAAGTTATGTTGACAATTTTTAAAATCGATTTTTCGTTAAAACCTTATAATAAATTTATTATATTTGGATGACTATTACATTAAGCAATTTTGGACTAGTTAAGTTGAGCTACACTGACTTAATTTGAGTCGTAAATTTTAAATTGTTTAAATTGGACCGTGTTTTTATTTATATATATATATATATATATATATATATATATATACTGAAATTAATAATTTATTTTAAATAGTTCCCAAATTCCACTTTTAATTTTAATTTTAAAAATTCGTTAGTAATTTATTATTTTTTAAACTGTAACCATGTAAACCTATTTTCCATTTTGTTATTTTTATATTTAAACGTATTTTGCATACTTTTATTTGTACACAGTTTATCATTTTTATAAAATAATAAATAAATCATGAATAAATACGATTTTAATATTCGATTCTATTCTACATAAAAAAATAAGTGGAATTTAACTGAAACGTTTGTAAAATTATGGGCCATGATGCATAAATATTCAATTTAATAACAACACTTGGGCATTTGGGCAAATTTAATTAGAGCGAATTATATTTTAGGATATTTATTTAATTTAACAGGAATTCAGTTTGTTGGAAACATTTTTTTTTCTTTAATTGTAGTAATCTAAAAATTAATTTGCTTATACAGGTCGTTTTTAAAATGTTTATTTACTTAAACTGGCCTTGGTACAAAGTTCCTTAATTTAGGAAATATGCTGCTGTAAGATAACATTTTTTTTAGTAAACAATGTATTGAATCCACCGATATTGTTATAACAAAATTAAATTTAAAATAATTTTGCATGAATAGAGTTATTTTGTCTCCATTTATCTAAATTTACGTTGATATAGAGTTTCTTAATTTGGACAACATTCTACTCTAAATTTTAAATTTTCTTGTCTTTTTAGTAAACAATTTATTTAATCTACTCTCATTGTTGTAACAAAATTAAATTTAAAATAATTTTGTATAAGTCAGTTGAATAGTGTTATTTTGTTCCACATTTACGTTGGTACAACGTTCCTTAATTTGAGTAATATGCTGCTCTAAAGTTACATTTTTTAATTTTTTTGACTTTTTTAATAAACAGTTTATTTAATCTACTGACATTGTTATAACAAAATTAAATTTAAAATAATTTTATATAATTTAGCTGAATAGTGTTATTTTTTCCCCTATTTATATAAACTTACCTTGGTAAAAGTTCCTTAATTTGAGCTGCTCTAGAGTTACAAATATTTATTTTCTTGTATTTTCTAGTAAATAATTTATTTCATCTACCGTCATTGTTATAACAAAATTAATAGTGTTATTTTGTCCCTCATTTATCTATGCTTATCTTGGTATAAAGTTCCTTAATTTGGACAATAAGCTGCTCTAAGGTTACAATTTTGAATTCTCTTGTTTTTTAGTAAACAATTTATTTAATCTGCTGTCAATGATATAACAAAATTAGATTTAAAATAATTTTGCATGTTAGCTAAATAATGTTATTTTGCCTCACATTTACCTAGGTTTATCTTGATACAAAGTTCCTTAATTTGAGCAATAAGCTGCTCTAAGGTTACAATTTTAAATTTTCTTGTCTTTTTTAGTAAACAATTTATTTAATCTACTGTCATTGTTATATCAAAAAATAAATTTTTATAAATTAGCTGAACAGTGTTATTTAGTCCCCATTTATCTAAACTTACCATGGTTCAAAGCTATTTAATTTGGGCAATATGCTGCTCTGATGTTGCAATTTTTAATTTTTTTGTCTTTTATTAAACAAATTACCTAATCTACCGTCAGATTTATAACAAAATTAAATTTAAAAACATTTTGTGTCACATAAGTTAGCTGAATAAAGTTATTTTGTCCCGCACTTAATTAATTAAGAATGGAATTCATGTGTACCACTTATGCTTTAATAAGAGTTTAAAAGCACAAAATTATTTCCATTAAAACACTATCGTAAGTATACACAATAACTATTGATTTCCTTCAACATACACCTTTTTATATGCAGAATTTATGGAATGCATAAATAGGAATTTACACTTCCAGTTTTAATTTTCACGTATAAATTATCTTTTTGGACCGAAACCTACCAAAGAATTGAATAAAATTCGTTGATTTGAATATGCATAAGCACGAAAATTTATTTCCTACATATGCATATGGAACTTTTTAAATTTATTTCCTGCAAACTAATTCAGAACTGAAATATAAAATCTAGAGAAAAAATTTAATAAATAAAAGAACTGCAAATCTTTCCAATAGTAAAATTCTTGTGCGCATAGAAAATTCAATATCAAAGTGGGACCTGTACATGTTATAGCATATTGCACAACAGTTCGAAAAATATTGCACAACGTTAAGTGCTCAAAGCACGAGTATATAAATATCCCATGCAATGATCGGCCGATCATTCAGTTTAGTGTAAAGTTTGGTTCGTAGTATGGACCGGTTGTTCTCACTGTTTCTCGGCTACCTTTTAGCCAGCCAGTTTATTAACTACGATTTGTTGAACATCAACAAAACTATGTGCGAAGTTTTAGAGGTCAACAATACAGAAGACTCCAACAGTATATCTAACGTGTGCAGGAACGTCTGTTTTAATCGGATTACCGGCGACAGAAGATGTGCTTCCATCACTGAACAAGTGTTTAATAGTAACAAGGAAGAATTCCTTAGTGCATTTGATCGATTTTACTTATTATTTAGGGATATTAGACAATTTTTTTATGATATAATTATAACAAATAATCGTCTGTACTGGAACCGCATGCTGGGAAAATATAAATATAAATGAAGTTATGAGGAGAACGTATTTTGGAGACAAATTGTGATGAAAATATGGATGGGGTGACAAGCAGTTGTCAATCTACTGATTACTTCGTGATATTTGTACCGAAGAGATGTAGACACTATGTCATAAATAATTCGCCTTATTTTATTTTGCACATGTTCTAGTATGCAACCAAGTTTACGTAATTTATGTAAAATTAAAAACATTTCTTAGCAAAAGTCATGAAATAAATAAAAAAATGATTTCTTTTATTTTACTCTTTTGAATAAAATTAAATTAAAAAAATAAATAATCTAAATTTCAAAACTAAATTTTAATGATTTAAATCTGTAAAGTTTTTAAAAAATTAAAATAAACAAATACAAAAAAATTAATATTCATGAGCCAAATTAAATTAAGAAAAAATAATTTAAATGTAAATCTAAAACATTAATATTAGAAATTTAAAATTAAAAAATTAAAATTAGAAATTTAAATTTAAAAAAATAAGTTCAATTTGAAAAATTTAAATAAGTAAATACAAAAAAATTAATAAGATAAATTAAAAATTAAATTAAATTAAACTAAAAATTTAAATTTATAAAATTTGACAAATTAAAATTAATTCAGGTAATTTTAATTTAACAATTAATAAATAAATTATTAATAATTAATATTAACAAGCTAAATTAAAAATAAAATTAAATTATTAGTTTAAATTTTTAAAATTAACAAATTAAATTAAAAAAAAACAAAAAAATTAGGAATCTAAATTTAAATAACGAAAATTACTCCTTTAAATCTATAAAATTTAAAAAATCATAAGTAAATAAGTTAAATTTGAAAAATGCTGTAATGAAAGAAAATAAATACAAAATTATATTAATAAGGTAAATTAATAATTTAAATTTATAAAATTTGAAAAATTAAAAACTTATATTTCACTTGAAATAAATAAGTTGAATTTGTAAATTTTAAATAAATAAATATAAAAAATATTAATAAGATAAATTAAAAATTAAATTAAATTGAATTAAAAATTTAAATTTATAAAACTTGAAGAATTAAAATTAATTCAGTAATTTTAATTTAAATTGAAATAAATAATTTAGATTAAAAATTTTAAAGCTAAATTATAAAATAAAATTAAATAAATAATTTAAATTTATAAAATATTAATATTAACAAATCAAATTAAAAATTTAAAACAATAAATTAAAGTTTTAATTTATATTTAAAGTGATAAACTGAATAAGTTAAATTTGAAAAATTCCAATAAATAAACAAAAATATTAATATTAATAAGCAAAATTAAATTAACAATTTAAATTTATTAAATTTGAAAAAATATAGTTAAAAATTAAATTAAGAAAAAATAATATAAATAATTTGCAAATCTAAAAAATTAAAATTAAAAATTTAAATTTAAAAAATTAAAGTAAATAAATTAAAAATATATTTAAAAAATTTAAATATATACGTTGAATTTGAAAATAAAATTAAAAAATAAACAAAAAAATTAAATTTAAGAAAAGAATATTAGTCATTCAAATCTATAAAATTAAATTGAGTTTTCAAAAATGCTAATAAATAAATACAATAAATTTACATTAAAAATCTAAATTAAAAATTAAATTAATAATTTAATATAATATGAATTTATTTAAAAATAATTCAAGTTGATTTAAATTAAAATAAAATTAACAAATTAAATTAAAAAAAAATAAAAAGTTAAAATAAATAATCAACTTAAAAAATATTAAACAATTACCAATTAACATTAATGTCAAATTTAAAAATTATTAAAAACTAAAATAAATTTATAAAATTGAAATTAATAAATTTAATTAAAAAAAATAAAATTAATTTAAATTTATAATATTTTTTATTGTAATATTAAAATAAAATAAAATTAATAAGTTAAATTAAAAAATGCTAATAAATAAATAAAAGAAATTTACATTAATAAGCTAAATTAAAAATTAAATTAATAATTTAAATTTATGAAATTTGAAAAATTAAAATTTTAACACAAAAAATTAAAATTATCAAGCTAAATTAAAAATAAAATGGAATTAATTAATAATTTAAATTTTTAAAATTTTATAAAATGAATTGGATTTATTTATTATTAAAATGATTAAATTAAATAAATAAAAACTAAAAATAATTCAAGTTAAATTAAATTAAAATAAAATTAACAAATTAGATTAAAAAAAAAATAAAAAGTTAAAATAAATAATAATAATAAATTTATAAAATTGAAATTAACAAATTTAATTAAAAAAAAATAAAATTAATTTAAATTTATAATTATAAATTTTTTTATTGTAATATTAAAATAAAATTAAATTAATAAGTTATATTAAAAAATAAACAAAATTATTAATTTACATTTCTAAAAACCAAAATTTAATTCTTGTCTCAGCCTAAAATTGGTCTAATGGATCTGTGTTCCATTTTCTACGCCACTGATTGTACACAGTATTTTTTTAGTTCGTATAAAATAAATTGTGACATTAAATGTGAAAGTCCCGCAAAGGACTTACTGAAATTATTTTGTTTTGATGTTTCTATTTGTGCATTCGAAAAACTAATCCTCTTTGCGACTTACGTGAATTGTGTTATAAAATTGAACCGACCAAACTCTTATAGACTGTTCCAAGATATTATGTAAACAATGGCCCGAAAAGCTATAAGCTAATATCCTGATTTGTTAGTCTAAAAATTTTCCTTAACACAGTTAATACAAAATAAATATATTGCTATAATCTTCCTTAAAACTGTTTGTTCTGCGAGGGGAAAACTTTCCAATGTTGAAATTTACATTTTTTATGAATTTCTCCGAAGTGTTTAATATTTAAACTTCCCAGGAACTCTCGTGCTAATTTAGATGTATAAACAAAATTATACAGGGTTAAGTTAGGTATTTTTTATTGTACACCACCAACAACGTCCAATGGCAATTTATATTATAAAAATTCTGATTGATATTCATATAACATTTAACCGATGACAACTACACCGTACCACAAAAACAATTTGTAAATGTAATTGCTTTCACAAATTTTCCACAGCTTTTTATAATGAAAATCTGCGATTACCGTTTCCAGCGTTATAAATGCGAGTGCACGTTATAAACAAAAATGACTTCATTAATTAATAAATATTAAGTAGCACTCATTATGGCACACAAACTGAACTAATAATATTCAAAGAGCCAAGTTTGCAGACTTGGGTGTGGCGTATTTAAACTGGTACTCATAGTTTCCCAGATTATGGAAATTAGTATCTAAGTAATTGTTCAATTACTGTAATAAATATGGTTTATATTTATTTTGGGGGGTGATATTTAAATTTAATTAATTAAGTTTGTCTAACCCAATGTTTGATGTCAGTTTTTAACATTTATATGTATTTTGTTACAAAATATGATTAATAAAATTTTGTGTGCCTCGTGAATATGTAAAAAAAAAAATTAATACATTTGATTGGTCTGATTTCTACACCAAATGCAAAAGTCTGATCCTAAATTCACTAACTCCTTGATTATCCTTCATTAAAAAAGGTCCAATTAACTGAATTAGGGTCGTTAAGAAAATCAGTATTATTAAATTAATTACAGCAGTATCTAAAAATTTATCTCCCCTTACCAACTAAATAGATTTACTTGATTTATTCTTTCAATAGTTCAAAATTCATGATATTTAAATTTACAAATGTGTGAAATCAGTGAAACATTTAATATTTTATTTTAAAATAATATTGTAACCTTACAAGAACATATATGTTCTATAATGTACAATATTTCCACCAGAAAAAGTACGACCCAAATTATGTCGATTCAGCTTAACTTATATTAGTACAATGTTGCTTAAATTCGTACCAAAACCTGGTTAATATACCATAAATAAAATATTTGTGTCACCACTGCATATTTGATTTGAATGTCCAGTTGGTTATTATGAATGTAATATTCATACAAATGTAATAATATATTTATTATAAAGTCGTTTTAAATTTTAACAAAAAATCGATTTTAAAAATTGCCAACATAACTCACAAACAAAGCAATTTTGTATTAATGAAAATTTAGCTTGAGTAACCTAATCTAAAGAATCTAAAGAATCTAAAGAAAGAATCTAAAGAATCTAAAGAATCTGAAGAAAGAATCTAAAGAAAGAATCTAAAGAATCTAAAGAATCTAAAGAATCTAAAGAATCTAAAGAATCTAAAGAATCTAAAGAATCTAAAGAATCTAAAGAATCTAAAGAATCTAAAGAATCTAAAGAATCTAAAGAATCTAAAGAATCTAAAGAATCTAAAGAATCTAAAGAATCTAAAGAATCTAAAGAATCTAAAGAATCTAAAGAATCTAAAGAATCTAAAGAATCTAAAGAATCTAAAGAATCTAAAGAATCTAAAGAATCTAAAGAATCTAAAGAATCTAAAGAATCTAAAGAATCTAAAGAATCTAAAGAATCTAAAGAATCTAAAGAATCTAAAGAATCTAAAGAATCTAAAGAATCTAAAGAATCTAAAGAATCTAAAGAATCTAAAGAATCTAAAGAATCTAAAGAATCTAAAGAATCTAAAGAATCTAAAGAATCTAAAGAATCTAAAGAATCTAAAGAATCTAAAGAATCTAAAGAATCTAAAGAATCTAAAGAATCTAAAGAATCTAAAGAATCTAAAGAATCTAAAGAATCTAAAGAATCTAAAGAATCTAAAGAATCTAAAGAATCTAAAGAATCTAAAGAATCTAAAGAATCTAAAGAATCTAAAGAATCTAAAGAATCTAAAGAATCTAAAGAATCTAAAGAATCTAAAGAATCTAAAGAATCTAAAGAATCTAAAGAATCTAAAGAATCTAAAGAATCTAAAGAATCTAAAGAATCTAAAGAATCTAAAGAATCTAAAGAATCTAAAGAATCTAAAGAATCTAAAGAATCTAAAGAATCTAAAGAATCTAAAGAATCTAAAGAATCTAAAGAATCTAAAGAATCTAAAGAATCTAAAGAATCTAAAGAATCTAAAGAATCTAAAGAATCTAAAGAATCTAAAGAATCTAAAGAAAAGAATCTAAAGAATCTAAAGAATCTAAAGAATCTAAAGAATCTAAAGAATCTGAAGAATCTGAAGAATCTAAAGAATCTAAAGAATCTAAAGAATCTAAAGAATCTAAAGAATCTAAAGAATCTAAAGAATCTAAAGAATCTAAAGAATCTGAAGAATCTAAAGAATCTAAAGAATCTAAAGAATCTAAAGAATCTAAAGAATCTAAAGAATCTAACGAATCTAAAGAATCTAAAGAATCTAAAGAAAAGAATCTAATGAATCTAAAGAATCTAAAGAATAGTAACCTTCAGGGGTGGGGCTTTGTAAGGATCTCTCAAAAACACCCTGTTTAATTCAATTAAATTTTGGATTGATGCAATTAAAGTAAATAGTTTTGCACATCAATCTGAATTTTTGTCAAATTAAATAAATATTCTCAAATTTGCTCTTATTAAATTTGTCCAAATGTCAACAATATCAGTATTAATTAATTAATGCAGTTCAGAATTAGTCAATGCAGTCGATTTTTTGTTGGCAGCACATTAAGTAAATTGTTTACTTTTAATTGGTTTAATCAATTCAGAATATATATTACTATACTAAATATTCATACAAAAACTAATTTATTACAACGATTATAATTACGTATAAAACAAATGGAGAAAATTAAAAATAAAAGAACTTTGTGCCAAGGTAAGCTTAGATAAACAAACCTTTTAAAAACAACCTGTATAAGTCAATTACATTTTATATTAATACAATTAATGTAAAAAATGTTCATATCAAACTGAATTCCTGTCAAATTAAATAAATATCCTAAAATTTAATTTGCTCTAATTAAAATTGCCCAAATACCTAAGTGCTGTTATAAAATTGAATATTTATTCATCGTTGTCCATAATTTTATAATTGTTTCAATTAAATTCCATTTATTTTTTTATGCAGAACAGATTCGAATTTTAAAACCGTATTTTGTAATTATTTTATATTTAATGAAATTTTGTATAAATAAAAGTGTGCAAAAATGAAGTTAACACGATTTTCAATTGACAAGAAATTTTCGAAGGAAAACGTTAAGTTGGGCAAGTTGGACTAGAAAACAATAACGTATTGAAAGTTGTAAATAAATTTCACAGATTCAAATTGCGCATTTGGGTGTGACTGTGTGTGGGGTGGTGAAAGACAATAATGAAACAATTAGAGAAGGGTTTTTCGATTAACCCACATGAGCGGGAAATAATTGTGCTGGGACGGGGGTTGGACAGTTTATAACACATCGGTTTGGAAAACAAAGCATCAACCGATAAAACTAAAGTATCTATTTACAGACATAAACTGAAAGAAGAGGACGGAAAATAACTCATTAAAACTGGGCAAGTGGCAATCTCACTCGACAGTCCCTCAGAGGGTTAAATTGGTACGAATTGCATTTAACTAGAATATCTTAAGCTTTGTAAGTTCCGCCGCCTCTGCCGACCCCATTGGCTACAATTAAGACCAGATAAAAGGATATGTTTGTGTCAAATTACAAGACTTTTATAATTAAAGCCGTTGAAAAGTTGAATTTACATTTTTCGGCAACTTCCTTTTATAAATTAACGATAACTTTCCTTTCTTTCGGGGCCCCATCTTATTTTTTGGCTGAGGTAAATCATTAATTTTTTGTTACTACGGCGAATACTCGAATAAAACATTTCGTGTCGAGCTTTGGTGACATTTTACAATATACATACCCATTGACAAGAGTAGAGAAAAATGGAACATAATAATCTTATTAAAACTTTGTGTTTTAAACTGTCAGCTGACCCAAATTTTTAAATGGAATATCGTAGTTTTAGTACTCGTACTTTATCAAGTGTGAAATACAAAACGGATTACTTTAATTGGTTTTCAACAAACTTAAAAATTCTTATAATAAAACACAAATACTCAAAATAACAGACCAAACAAGAAGTTTTAATTAAATTGTGTCTATTTTTTCCATTTTTATATACAATTTCCAATATAAAATGGTTCTAATAAGCAAGTTACGTGATAACTTGAGTTTAAATAGAACAAATATTAATTAAGTACGTAATTAATACTTCAGTAATTAATTTATTGTGGACTCTTCTTTTGAAAGAATTATTTTAATTAGGTATACTTGTGTTTCATATTTCATTTCATTATTTCCTTTTTCTTAATAAAATTGCAATTTTAATTAATTATGAAATATTTTCTACGAACCTCTGAATTTGTATCAACAGAACTATTTTTTTATTTTTTACACCGCAAAACTTCATAATCCTTTATAATTAAATATAAATTCAATTTAGTTTTTAATTAAATATATTTTTTAACAATTCATACAAGTTTACCACCGAACAATACACACACACAATTTATATAAAGTGAATGTTAAAATTTAAATTTAAATGACAAATAAAAAATATTGTAACCAAGTTATTTTATTCAAACCAAAATGTGTGTTTTTAATAATAATTTCCCCCTTTTTGTATACTGCAATATTAATTAATAAAGTTAAAGATTTTCTATTTCAAATTCAATGTTTTACACACTTTATAAAATTACTAAATAGTTGGTAAATTATGCTGAGAAAATCAGAAAATCGTGTCGAGTACATAATAATCTTATTAAAACTTTACTGCATTTAAAACTGGATGCCGACCTAAATTTTATGTGACATATTACAGTTCTAATACTCGTCCTTTATCCACTATAAAATGTAAAATGGTTTATCCTGGATTTAACTTTTAAAAATCTTATATCTTATAATAAACTACGAAAGTGACTATAAACATAAAATATTACCTCAGTTTCTATTATATGTAATAATTATTTTTAGTAAATGGTGTTTTATGAAGTAAAGTTACTGTTTAAATAATTTCAAATAATGTTTAACTATAAAAAATAGTTTAAAAATATAACGATATTTCTAGATTTAACAGAAATATCGTTATATCTTAGGTAAAGATTTGTATTTCTCGATTGTCCACCACAATGTCCGAACCTAAGTCCAATTAAAAACTCTATTGAAACACCAAAAACCATCAAATTTAGATGAATTCAAGTATTAATTGAATTGAATTTAGTTATTTAATATTTAAATTTGAAGACATGAATATATTTCATTTACTGCAAAGTAAAAAAATACTTTAATGTAAATAAAATTAACAAATAAATTCATTTTTAAACTCATGTTTTCAAGTTTTGTTCAGTTTCGTCGGATTAAATGAAAATTAAATAGACAGG
Organism: Aethina tumida; assembly: GCF_024364675.1. NCBI lineage: Eukaryota > Metazoa > Arthropoda > Insecta > Coleoptera > Nitidulidae > Aethina > Aethina tumida. Next base: position 13,680,878 of record NC_065435.1, on the reverse strand, counting down.
AGCACTCAAATTGTTGTATGCACTTAAAAAGTTACAAAAAACGACAACAAAAGGTCCTCCAATTTTTATATAAATTGCTGTACATTTTAATTAAACGAGTACGAAGTAAAAACGTTTATTTTTTACCAGATACTTAACAGCTTTCATCGGATTAAATGAAAATTAAACAAAATCTCTTACATTTTTTTATGAACTTAAAATGTAAAAAAACCGACAAATTAATTAAAAATTTAAATTTTTATATTTATTATACAACTTGATTATTTGATTGCTGTTATTAATATTAATAAAAACATAAAGGACTTGTCTACGTTTCCAGCTTTTATTCATTAAAATCGAATTAAAAATAAAAGACTTAAGGAGTTGTTTTCATCTTCAATAGTTTTTTTATTTAATAATTACAATCCCTAGAAGTTCCTTCCAGTTGTAAATTTGTATCGAGAGTTAATTATAAAACTTTCAAATCGCCTGATTCCATGTCGAAACAAATCCGTTGTCATTTACACTGTTGTTGTAAACGTTTTTTAATTAAGATGAAATTAAAAATGTCATGCACAAATGGTATTTATAAAATCGACATTCATTAAAACACTGAGAGCTCCCCGTTCATTTTTACTAATTGACAAAACATCTAATGAGATCCTGTGTAAAGTTATTGAGCGCGAAAATTTTCGTCGATCCCATCAAATAAGAATTGTTATATTTATAAAAAGATTTATAAAAGTGTGGCCGTTACAAAATTCTTGACAACTCAATTACCGGATTTTTAAAAAGCAATCTAAAACTTTAAAGTATACGTCAAATAGTTTAACTTTTCTATTAGTGGACAATGTAGAATACAAAGTTCAAGTTCTAAAGACTGATTCCAAAATAACGAACACGATCCAACAGAGAAGTAAATCTTCACTTTTACCTACATCATATCTGTCATTTACAGAATATAATATTGTAGGATACAGTTTCAACTTTCCAGTCATGCTTGATATATTTGACATATTACAGCAAGGTATGGGGATTTTTATTTTAACTTAATATTATATACATGAAAGAACGTCGATTTCATTTCAGCACATATTTAATCTGAATTATAAATTGAACTAATTAATTTTTATTCCGTATTTAATTACAATTTACATTACGTATACATGGTATGGCAAATTTAATTAAAATGCTGTATTATCAAAAATAAATGCAATATGTAATATATTAATTTACTAAATTAAAATTAGGCAACAATACTAATGCTGAAAAATTAATTATGTAGCTAATATTTATTTTATTTTAATATATGTACAGAGGTCATCTAAATTTGATGGTTTCATGTTGTTCTATAAGTTTTTAATTGGATTTAGATACGGATTTTGTGCTGGCCAATCAAGAACCTCAACATGATTATCTTTTAATCAACTTTGGCCTCTGCTTTGGATCATTATCATGCATAAAATTTCATGTAAATGGTAAAGTATCATTGGTAAATAATTCCATTACATCTCCCATGATATCTCTATATATTAAATGGTCCATATTATCAATAATCTTCTGTAATGGTCTTACACCATGCCAAGAAAAGAAAGCCCAAACCACAACGTTTCCCCCATCATGTTTAAAATCTTTGTTTAGTATATCTGAGATCCAAGCTATTGTCCAACGTATTGTTTACTATCTGATCCTATTTATTGAACAATGATTCATCACTCCTCTTTGACAATATTCTGATATTTTGAGCAATCAAGCAGTCTTGTTGTTGTTGTTGATACCAATGGTTTCTTTACTACTATACATCCTTACAAGATTTGTTCACTATGTCAACTTCTCTTCTATTAGACTCATTAATATTGTACGACTCAATTAATTCATTTTTTATTTGCCTAGAGGACAAGGAAGGGTTTCGTTTACTGATTCTTCCAATTTGTCTGTCTATAAAAGTTTTTTTAGAATGTTTCCTTATTGTATTTCCAATTGAGTGTGTTGTTTCATATTTGTTAATAACATTTTTCGTTTTTAGTAAGGTTAACAATATTTCAACATTGATGTTTCATGCTAATTATTATTTCCCTCTTCTCTGGTGTGCAACATGTCTTTCTTCCCACTGAGTTAATCAATAAAATAACACAAATCTGCTAAGAATAAATTGTTAAATAAATGAATTAATTCGACAAAAAAAAATTAAATTTGCCAAGTACTGTGGCAAGTAATTACTTGTGAATAGATCTATTAGAGGTAAAAACACAAATTTATGTACAGTAGAAAAAAAAGACTGAAACTTTTATCAAGGAAAAGCTAAAAAGTGACTTACACTGATTGTCTTCCAAACCCTCCACAGATACTATAGTATGTATCTGTGTCAGGCTAACAACAGAGAATAATTTACGTCGTGGTTGTTTACCAAGTTTGATCCAAATTTAATTTAACTGAATCGATAAGTCTTGCAGAAGAGAATTATTAAATTAATAAACAGACACCTGTGGTTAAAATAGGTGGAAGACCTTAATGAGAATCTAAAAACTTTTATTATGGCTCTTATAAAGATTTAAACTGTTCATGTCACAGCTGTGGGAGAATATATTGCTAATTATTTTCGGACGAACAATGTTAAACGATAATTTTAATAATACCCGGGTAAATTGTCTTTCCAACTCTGCCTAAAATTATAATTAAGTGCTTTTCTTTATTGCACACGTAAAATTTTAATTATTTATGTCGCTAAAAACGCATAATAACTCTACGGTAATCCCTGGCTCCAATAAAATGTAGACAGGCATTCGCTATTTACATTTTATATATATTCGAGGGTTGGATTTTTGTATACGCGCGAAAGAATGCTAACAAACGTCATACGGAGGGGCGAGCAAAGATTAGGGGATTTAATATGGGGAAACAAATCTGTATTTGACAGTTTTGTTGACACGTCGTATACAATTTAATGAAGCCCAACCTCAATCAGGCACGTTCAACAATTACTGTTAAATTCTTAAAATTATACAACCCACACACGAAAGTTTTTACTTTGCCCCAACAACATTGATTGGACATCAGCTATATTTCAATATAAGCACATGTTATGTCATGTACAATTCAATATGGAATTTGATAAATAACAGTCCCACATTGTATTTAACACATTTTTTGATTAAAAATATTGTTGGTGTGTGTTGGTTTGGGGTACCTTTTCCTATCATGGTATATGACAATAAACAATAATGTGTGTTATTTCTCTGACCACAATTTTAGTTCAGTTAAAAGGCATAAGTAAAGAAATATAATAAATCTTATGAGATCGAAAAAAAAAGAAGAAATGCCCATTTCATTCTACAGAACTCTTCCTGTACTGCCAGAAAATGGTGCAAAAACATCAACAGACTTAACAACTCCTCAACATTTTAATCAGTTAGAAGTGGACGATCTCATAAGAGACATGAACCTCTCAGAGGAATCTGTTGAATTACTTGTATCCAGATTAATCCAGAAAATGTTTAAGTGGTACTAAACTTGCTATATTTTTAACTGGCAGTTGAGGGTAATAGAGAAGTACATAAATTAAATGGCCATTTTGAATTCTGCCCCCAAATATCATCCAAGAAATGTGATATCTACTTCAACGTTTAATTAAATTAAAACGTTGTCATGAATCATGGATGAATATAGAATTAGTTGATAAATGAATAACAGTTATTATTTTCTTACATTGTATTTAGCACATTTTTTGATTAAAAATATTGGATATAAATGCTTTAAATTAATGCAAACAACAGAAGAACGAAAACTAATTAACATGAAACATCAAGATCCAAATATTGTTAGTGTGTGTTGGTTTGGGGTACCTTTTATTGACATGGTATATGACAATAAACAATAATGTGTGTTATTTCTCTGACCACAATTTTAGTTCAGTTAAAAGGCATAAGTAAAGAAATATAATATATCTTATGAGATCGAAAAAAAGAGAAGAAATGCCCATTTCATTCTACAGAACTCTTCCTGTACTGCCAGAAAATGGTGCAAAAACATCAACAGACTTAACAACTCCTCAACATTTTAATCAGTTAGAAGTGGACGATCTCATAAGAGACATGAACCTCTCAGAGGAATCTGTTGAATTACTTGTATCCAGATTAATCCAGAAAATGTTTAAGTGGTACTAAACTTGCTATATTTTTAACTGGCAGTTGAGGGTAATAGAGAAGTACATAAATTAAATGGCCATTTTGAATTCTGCCCCCAAATATCATCCAAGAAATGTGATATCTACTTCAACGTTTAATTAAATTAAAACGTTGTAATGAATCATGGATGAATATAGAATTAGTTAATAAATGAATAACAGTTATTATTTTCTTACATTGTATTTAGCACATTTTTTGACTGAAAATATTGAATATAAATGCTTTAAATTAATGCAAATAACAGAAGAAGGAATATTAAGTAACATGAAACATCAAGATCCAAATATTGTTGGTGTGTGTTGGTTTGGGGTACCTTTTCCTATCATTATATAGGACAATAAACAGTAATGTGTGCTATTCCTCTGACCACCATTTTAGTTCAGATAAAAGACAAAAGTAAAGAATTATATCTTTTGAAATCGAAATAGAGAGAAGAAATACCCATTTCATCCCATAGAACCTTTCTTATACTGTCAGAAAATGGTGCAGAAATTTTAATAGATTTAACAATTCCCCAACATTTTAATCAGTTATAAGTCAACGATCTCATAAGAGACCTGAACCTCTCAGAGGAATCTGTTGAATTACTTGTATCCAGAGTAATCCAGAAAATGTTTAAGTGGTGCTAAACTTGTTACATTTTTAACTGGCAGTTGAGGCTAATAGAGAAGTACAGAAACTTGTTATATTTTTAACTGGTAGTTGAGGGTAATAGTGAAGTACATAAATTAAATGGCCATTTTGAAATCTGCCCCCAAATATCATCCAAGAAATGTGATATCCACTTCAACGTCTAATTAAATTAAAACGTTCTTTCACATTCATGCCAATCTATTTAAATTTTTAGATAATAATTTAATGAGACCTGCATTTACAAGCAATTTATTAAAAAAATTATAATACTCTCAGAGCATCCATCTTATTTAATATGATTTCGTCGAGAGCTAATGTAAAAGGAGATATCATTTTGTTAGAGCTCCGCGGATGAATACGCCGGTAAAGCCAGAAAATTAAAACCTTTTAGTAAGGTTTTTTAGTGCCCTGATTGAATTATGAAACATGTAACCGTCATAGCGAATACTTCTCTCACGTTTTGCATCTCCTTTCACACAAATAAATAACAATTACTAAAAGTATTCCTTCAGTGGGAATCCATTTGATAAAACTACAGTCAAACCCAACGTCCAAGTCTTGTTACAATTGCACTCCATTATGTGATAATTTCATTTCAAAATATTTATTTATTAGCAATTTTACAGTACGTTGATTATTTAAACGAGAGTTTATGTAATTAATTTGTTTCTTTTGTGTCGAAAATAAAAAAACAATTCAGTTTTCAATTGTGGCTTGTTTAAAATTCAAAGTTATATCGATTTTATAAACACTGGATGAAATGCATTATTAACAAAACATTTACGGTTTAATCAATACTATTTTACGAGCATTTCATTCATTTAAAATTTAAACAAAGGCATAGCGTTTATGTAACTCGAGAACTTCATTTGTGCCTACTTTAAAAAAGGAAACATGTTCGAAAACACGAAACTGAATCAAAAACATTCGAAAATCCTACAATAAACATTAATTTAAATGTTTAATAATTATTATTATTATAATATAATGTAAAATATCTGAAGTAAAAGGAAAAAATGTAGATAGAAATTAATATCTCAAGTAAAGCTATTTTACGACCTCCCTGTATATATGTATGTTGAGTTTAAGTACTTAGTATTTTCTCATTCATTATTTTGTCAATGGAAATTTCATAATTAATTGTATAAACAATTAGCTTTAACTCCTACAGTCGTAATTAGCTTTAATTCAAAAAACCCAGATTAAAAATAATAAAGCCGAAGCTAATTAAAAATACTAAACGAAACTTCTGTAATGAACTGGCATGTAAACAACATTAAAGTTTAAAAATCGAATAAAGTCTACCATAAAGGTTAATTAAACCAAATCAATTGCAGACAAAGGGTAAAAATGAAATTCAACAATTAAGTTTAGAATTATCCTTTTTTTTTTGAGGATAATATATTTAGCAAAACTAAATCTTATTAAACAGTAGTGTAATTAATAAAACGTAATTACATTATATTCCCGTTAAACTTACAACCCCATAAACATTGTATGAGAATGTAAATTTTAATACTGTAGTATTCTGGAGTAACTCAAGTCATAATTCTGGAATAATTAACAAGAAAGGCTCCATTAAGTAATATAATTATATTACTTAAATGTGAGTACATAATTATAAAATTGCACTTTTGTATTTTTAAGGACTTAAGACATTAGGGGTATTTATTTGTTTCTTGAAAAATTTTTAAAACCGTCTGCCAATCTGATGACGTGAAACAATGGTGTATAGTGATACTTTCGTAAAACATTTAATTTTTTGTAGTATAAATAGGAACTCACTGTTTCTGAAATATATGAAAACTGACATTTGGTACATTTCAAATGACTGTTTTCATGTTTTTTGACATTGGCAAAGGCACTTTTTTATGTATATAAGATAAATATCTCAAAAATTTTACATATTCTGAAAGTTTTCGGACATAACTTTTATATTTCAAATGACTAGAAATTCAAAATTAAATTACGTACATGTACAGTTATGACTAAAAACAATTATTTGTATTACAATAAGTAACTTTTAATGTTTTTGACAAGAACAAAAGTTTTGAGGTGATGTTGAGAAGTTCTCAGACCCTATGCGTTTTAATTCCTACATTATTTTCAGGGGATGCACACACATACCGGATTAAAATTGCTAAACTCAAAGCTAATTAAAAATAGTAAACAAAAGTTTTCTAATTTACGGTCTGTAAATGATAGTACGATGCTGAAAGAGACCATAATAAATATTAGATAATGTATACAGGTTTATTATTTACTCAGGTCTTTGTTAAATTCTTTCAGCTCATATTTTTAGTACATCAGCAAATAATATAACGTCAAGTTTTACGCAACGTTTAACAAACACCACCTAAGTAATTAATAAACAACATCTGGGGGTTAAAAATCAAAACAAAACATCAAAAGTGGTGCCCTAATACTTTCAATAATTTTTCCGTAACACGCACACCCATTGGAATTTAAATCCGTGCCATAGCTTTGTTCTCTGATTGATACGTAGGACATTAAAGGTGAATTTTGGGGCTTTGTGAGTTTAATTAAATGAAATCTAATGTGGGAATTTGCCGAGGATAATAATTTAGCATTTCTGGATTAAGGAAAATCCAATTTAATCTGTTGACAAGGACTTGTTTTAATTTTTGAGTTTTAAAAGCCTCATAATAAATAAGCACTTAATCTCCTGTCGTTGTTTTACGGATTTCAACGTTTTCATGTTTAAATTAATTAAATCGGTGAACCCATAATAATTACAAAAAAAAAAAATCACGACAATAATTGTTTCCTGCATGACAAAAATGTGTTTGTGTGGGAATTAAATTGTGTTTTAACACTTAATTAATAACAGAATTAATTCCATTGTATGTTAGTTTTATAAAGGACAATTTTTATCTGACATCTCCAGGTGAATATTTTGTGCCAAAATAAGAATTTGTGAGTGTGATGAGAGTGTGCAGGTCTGCGCTTCAATCGAATCACATCTGAATAACATAATGATATCACGTACTTTAATACCCACAATAGCACCCACTTTAATTTATTTTGTGTTTAATTAAAACAATATACAGAAATATGTTTAAATGATCATTGGTATTAATAATATAACAACTATAATTATTTTAATTATTGCAATTAATTCCAATATGTATTTCATATAAATGTACTCTGTGGTCTCAATTTGGTTTATTTTGGCTGTTACGAGGGTTTTCAGCCTAACTGTTTCTGAAATATCTGAAAAATTTTTTATATTTTTTTTATATTAGTACTTTTAAAAAAATTATACCTCTCTAAATTTTGAGATATAGCTTTTTTATTTCAAATGAAAAAGCATAATAACTTACTAAAAAATATCAAACTGCCCAAAAGTGTATAATAATATATGTATGTATATTATAAGTTTTTATACGTTTTCAGGATACTTGTTTCTTTTTTCTGATATTTTAAAAGAAAATTCAATCAGGGTATCCATTTAAAATATAAATTTTGAGGAAATAAATATATTTGATTGAGGTAAATATAATATTTTACTTAAAAAATGCTTATAAGAATTTTTCAAAAAATATATGATTGTGATAAAATTACGAATTTTTAAACAAATAATCAATGGTTAAGACACATTAATAAAACTTTTGTCAAATATCATATTTGGAAGCTTTTACATACTCTCCTGTGACAAACAATATTTTCCATACGTTTTCTAGACATCATTAAATATCTCGAAATTTATGAGAAATATCTTAATTTCAGATAATGTAATATATCATAATTTGTATATTTTCAGGAAACTATTTGTTCTGATATTTTAAAGGTAAATTGAGAGTTTCCATTTAAAATAAAAATTTTAGGGGAATATATTTGATTGAGGTAAATATAATACATTTACTTAAAAAATGCTTATAAGAATTTTTCAAAAAATATATGATTGTGATATAATTACGAATTTTTAAACAAATAATCAGTGGATAAGACACATTAATAAAACTTTTGTCAAATATCATATTTGGAAGCTTTTACATACTCTCCTGTGACAAACAATATTTTCCATAAGTTTTCTACACAACATTAAATATCTCGAAATTTATGAGATATATCTGAATTTCAGATAATGTAATATATCATAATTTGTATATTTTCAGGAAACTATTTGTTCTGATATTTTAAGGGTAAATTGTGAGTTTCCATTTAAAATAAAAAATTTGGGGAAATATATTTTATTGAGGAAAATAATATTTTCCATAAATTTTCTAGACAACATTGAATATCTCGAAATTTATGAGAAATATCTTAGGTTCAAATAATTTAACATATAATAAATTGTATATTTTGGGGAAACTTGATTTTTTCTGACATTTTTGAGGTAAATTCAGTCAGGGTTTCCATTTAAAATAAAAATTTTGGAGAAATATATTTTATTGAGGTAAATATAATATATTAAAAAGTGCCTATAGGATTTTTTCAGAAAATAAATAATTGTGATGTAATTACGAATTTTTAAGCAAATAATCAATAGTTAAGACACGTTAATAAAACTTGTATCAAATTTCATATTTGGAAGCTTTTTCATACTCCTATGGCAAATAATATTTCCCATAAGTTTTTTAAACAACATTAAATATCTCGAAATTTATGAGAAATATCTTAGTTTCAAATAGATAATTTAACATATAATAAATTGTATATTTTGGGAAAAATTTATTTTTTTGACATTTTTAAGATAAATTCAATCAGGGTTTTCAGTTAAAATTAAAATTTACTTAAAAAATGCATTTAAGAGTTTTTCAGAAAATATATACTATGCATTTTTAAACAAATAATCAATGGTTATGAAATTTTTGTCAAATATCATATTTGGAAGCTTTTACATACTCTTTTTTCTAACATTTTTTAATGTAAATTCAATCATGATTACAATTTAAAATAAAAATTTTTGGGGAAATATATTTTATTACTTAAAATATGCATGTAAGTGTTTTTCAGAAAATTTATAATTATGAATTTTTAAACAAATAATCAATGATTAAGACACATTATAAAACTTTTGTCGAATAACATATTTGAAAGCTTTTACATTCTCTCCTGTGGCAAATAATACTTTCTATACATTTTCTAGACAACATTAAATATCTCGAAATTTATATTTATCTTAGTTTAAAATATTATTTTCAGAAGCTTGCTTTTTTATTACATTTTATATTAAAAATTTTGAGGAGATATATTTTTGTGACAAGCTAAAAATGTATTGAAAGCTTTTATCGTTTATCAAATAAATAAATAAGTTAATTATCACCTTTTTGAAATCTGCCAACAGCCAATTTTGGTAAATATTTCACGAATGGTCAAAGGCATCAAAATGCGGTTTGCGGCAATCAACGCTTAAAATATGGACGTTTATGTCACTTTTTTGTGACTAGTCTGGAAATAACCATAATATCTAAAATCGACTAATTTAAGACATAATCTTTATCACGTATTTTAACATAACTAATAAACAGTCTTAAATATCAATGTTCTAGTAATTTCGTACTTTTTATCATTATTTAATGCTTAGTAGAAAATTAGAACAACAGTTAATCACCCTTGTGTTCATACAAAGTAAATTAAAGGGATGATTATAGTTTCATCAACTAGCGAATGGCTTAACTAGCTTAAACAGCACGTACAGAGTCTTCCACCATCAAACTCAAACACCACGTAGCAAGTATAAAGATCAAAAATAAGGACTATATAAAACGTCTCCTTATTAATGTGGTCTAACCCCTCATAACACACGCCGAAAGTTGCGTAGCCTAAAAACGCCGAAAAACTTGTTGAACCCCCATCAATAATAATAATCCTAAACTCGTAAAAAAAAAAAAATATATAAAATAAAATAAAACGTAAACCCACGTAATAAATACTAAATCATCCTGCCACACATTCAACAGTTAGCCTTACCTAATAACTTCAGAACTTCCTCGTGGGTGAGAAAAAAATTGAGATGCGCGTGCAAACGAGTGGTGAGTGCGAGCAACAGCAGCGGTAGCAACATCGCGACGCTACACAACGCGACGCGGCCTCGGCCGCTACTACGCGTCTCGACGTCTGTAAGGCCTTACAAACAAACTCTAAACACTATTCGATCAACTTCGACACGTTCCGCTTTTGCACGATTTGTTTACCCCGATTTTTACTAACGCTATTTTTTCTTTTTTTTTTTTTTTTGTTTTTCGTTTTTTCTATTCTCTGTTTCCTTCGTCGGGCACAAGCCGTTATCAGCGCCCCAACAGCGACTTAAACTTTAATGAGGGTTTTTTTTTTGTTTAAACAATATAAAGATAAAATGGAAGGAAAAGTATGGAAGTATCGAGTGGATTTCATTACAGTATTTTCTCACGTCTGAAACTGTCGCATCCACCAATTTTGTAACGTAACATTTATTACCAATATAATAAATATAATATTGTTATTAATTGACTTAATATAAAATAGGATCAAATTACTTATTGTGAAATAATTTCATAAGGATTTTTTAATTTTTTATAATATGTGAAACTGTTTTTTTGTAAGCTAAAAAACAATAGTTTGGTTATAGTACATTTTTTTATACTATACTATACTATAGTACATTTATACTGTACTATATTAACTGTACTTTACTGAATTATACTGTGCTATAGTGTACTATACTATACTATAATTGATTTAATATAAAATAGGATCAAATTACTTATTGTGAAATAATTTCATAAGAATTTTTTTTTATAATATCTACAAATAATATAATTTTAATATTTAAAATTTTTTTGTAAGCTATAGAATAATATTTTATTATACTACATATTTTTATACTAACTGTACCATACTGAATATACTGTACTATACTCTACTATGCTGAACTATACTATACTATACTCTACTATACTGTACTATACTGTAGTATACCGTACTATACTGAATTATACTGTGCTATAGTGTACTATACTGTACTATACTGTGCTATACTGTACTATACTGTACTATACTGTACTATACTGTACTATACTGTACTATACTGTACTATTCTGTACTATAATTGGTTTAATATAAAATATGATCAAATTACTTATTGTGAAATAATTTCATAAGAATTTTTTTTTTTATAATATCTACAAATAATATAATTTTAATATTTAAAATTTTTTTGTAAGCTAAAGAACAATATTTTATTATACTACATATTTTTTATACTATACTGTACTAACTGTACTATACTAAATTATACCGTACTATACTGTACTATACTGTACTATACTGTAATATAATTGATTTAATATAAAATATGATCAAATTACTTATTGTGAAATAATTTCATAAAATTTTTTTTTTATTTTTTTTATAATATCTACAAATAATATAATTTTAATATTTAAAATTTTTTTGTAAGCTAAAGAACAATATTTTATTATACTACATATTTTTATACTATAGTGTACTAACTGTACTATACATTAATATTCTGTACTATACTATTCTACACTGGACTACATTGTAGTATACCGGACTATACTGTTCTATTCCATACTATACAGTACTATATTGCACTACACTGTACTACACTGTTCTATACTGAATTATACAGTAAAATATGTAACATATAAAAGTTATATATAATTTTATATTTTATATTTTAAGATTCTCTATAATTTTTATAATGTAACTGAAGATTAAATAATAGTTATATTAATTAAAATTAATAATTATTTTTAATTAATCACTTATATCACATTTTTTGAAATAATTGTAACCATATGTACTAATATGCATTATATAAAAGCTAAAATTTTGTATTCCATATTTTAAATCTATTTTTAAGATTTTAATAATCACATCATTCACAAAATTTAAATAATATATCAATAATTATTTATTGAAAGCAATTATTTCATTTTTTATGTAATATAATAATAAATAATATTTGTGAAGTTAACTACATGAAGTGGAAATGAAATATGTGCGGGAAATTAAATTATAATTTGTACAATAATATATTTATTATATATGTTTAGATAAAATTAATTTTACGGTTGCTTTAATAATTATAGGTATTAATAATCAATTACTGCTAATAAACAATTAATTTGGTAAGTCTAATTTGATTGGAGTTCCTTTTTCATAATTTGCTAATAAATTTTGTATGTTACGTTTACCGATTTTAATTAATTGCAATTGAACAATCAAATAATAAAATGTCTACTGAAACGACAAATATAAATTATTTCATTTAAACTATGTTCCCCATCTTTTAAGTTATCGTAAACCAGCAAGAAATTTAATATAATAAATACTAAATTGAATCTTTAAGCATTTGTAGTAAAACTTTAACGACAATAATGAAACGTGAAAGTATGAAATGAAAACTCATAAGCCATAAATGACAAAAATAATATTGTTAATATTGAAAATTACGTAATTTATAGTATTGTCTGTGAAAATTAATATGATATTTAATTTTAGGGAAATTATTAATAAAATGTATGTTCAATTAATTTCAAAAAGTGGCTGAAAATATATAGATTAAGATGTAACATCTTATAAAATAAAATAAAATAAAATAATATTTTTCGCATGTACGTAACGGCAATATAAAATGATAACAAAGATTTTTCTCTATTTTTTAAACTCTATAACTCGTCAGTAACTTGTTTAAACAGATGTTGCAGTGAACGATTGGAGGGACAGTCTCTAGAGTTTGACTTACCACTGATTTGAACTGTTGGAAGGTGGTACAGAAATACAAACGTTCAGCTAATTTCAAAGCATATTTAGCATTCCCCAATGTCTTAATCAGCAAAAGCTCTTCTAAGAATATTTTATTATTAAAAGTATTACTAAGCATGGGAATGGAGGTATCTCAATCTAAATTCATTAATAAGACCTGTACCATATTCTGAAGAAGTCCCATTCACAGCCTTCAACAGTATTTCTGTACTGAAGGAAGACGGTACAGAAAAATCAACATCCAATGAAGACAAACGAAAGTGAGTTTGAAGCAAATCTAACGATTCCTCAACACTTTAATCAGCCAGAACTGAACAATCTAACATGAGACTCTCAAAGTAGCTTGTCAAATTTCTTGTTTCCAGATTAAACGAAAAGAATTAATTTAATTTTTTATCTATATTCAGAGCTTTGTTGGTAAAATTTTAAAGGTACCATTTGTGTTTTGCCACTTTAATTCAATTAAAAACGAATTTCAAATTACAAATGATTGTATCTATGCACGAGCCATCAGTATGCGATGAATCTATGATGTTCACATGCATTGATATTTGTTTAGATTTATTATAAAGCATGTGTGTTGTTCCAAACACAACTTTGATATTGATGAATAAATTGGTTTATACATGACGTTCTGGAATTGTGATGCGGTATTATGCTCACATAGCTACTTTACATTTTAGTAATAAGTAAGTTTTAATGCAAATTTCATTCGTTGCCGGTTCCGGAATGTTGAATAAGTCATTTATAACGCCAGCAATTATTTTACAGTAACAAATTGTCGGGATATCTGCTTTCAAAGTAGTAAGTAACAAAGTCTGTTGAAGATCAACAATTTATTTTATACCTGCAATAACCATAAAACCCGAAGAAATTCAGAAGTTGGATGGAACTGTAATTGCAATTTTATGTGACGTATATGCATGAACATCTAAACGTATGCAAGTTGCTTATATAACATACATACACATTTTAATTCAGTTATTTGACCATTACAATACAGTTTTTTTTATCTCGGGGGTGTCAGTTGAAAAAGCATCGGAAGGAGACGACCATTAGTTTTCATTATGGCAAAAACCATTTTGATGCACTTCCTTTACAAACTTCTATCTTAATCTCAATGCTCCATTTATATATTTATTTCCACTTAATCCTGCAATACATGGACACGAGCAGGATGGAAGGCTCCTCCAAATAGAGCACTTATTTTTAATTTTAGTTGTACACCATTCCAAATCTCTGTAAAATCGACGTAAAATATAAAATCATAATATATGTTCAAAACGGGGATACAATTCGTAAAAAACTTTAAATTTTTATGCTTGGATTTGCAGGAATTTGCCAGTGTTGAGTACGGAATATGATTTTAGTTCGGGGAGATGAGAGAATCCATACATTTGCAATAATTCATTTATACGGCTTCAAATACCTTATTAGGTTATAAAATATACTGCTAATCAAAAATTTGTGAACAAGCTGTGCTATTTTTGGTTGGAAATTTAAAATTTTATTGATTGTCATAAATAAATTCATTTAGTATTACATGCATTGAATGTCATAAGTTAAATAAACTGCGAATAAATGTTCATATTAACTAAAATCAATGAGGAATAATAAATTAACGAGTCCCAGTAAAAATAAATCCGTTTTCAACAAATTTAATTAAACCATGTAAACAATATTAAAATATTTTGCCAATTTGTATGAAATATGAATTTATTATAAATTGATGCCTACTATTGATTTTAATCAAAATCTCGAAATTTACCGAAAATATTTCAGCCAAATGTAATTTAATATATCACAGATTATAAAACATATTTCAGAAAGGGCCAGAGATGTAAGAAGTTGGGTTAGGTTACTCGTTATTCTGAATATTTTTTTACAGAATTGAAAATAAAATGAATCATCTTTTAAACTCTTCCTTATAAAAAGGCAAAATGCAGGAAACTGTTGAACAGTGGGAAACCAGTCTTCAACCCTTCTCAATTAATATTATATTTGGGAAAAATGTGACTGTTTTTTATTACAGCTATAATACAGCTGACTTTTAAAATGAGTTTCCCAATAAACACCCAGTAAAACCGGGCGTATTACAGTAAAATCCTGCGTTAAAATCTCACAAATCAGTGTCAGATGAAACATAAAACATCACGGGACAGATTCACACAATAAACACAATAGAAAATCCGTGAAAAACGACGAAAAATCACGGATACGTCTTGTTCTCATCACGCATAAACGTTTTTTACACGTCACCATCCAATGCAGTTTTAACAAA
This sequence comes from Aethina tumida, assembly GCF_024364675.1. Lineage (NCBI taxonomy): Eukaryota > Metazoa > Arthropoda > Insecta > Coleoptera > Nitidulidae > Aethina > Aethina tumida. Next base: position 13,665,062 of record NC_065435.1, on the reverse strand, counting down.
TTTTGTCGTAGTCTGCGGTTTTACGTTGGTTTTTGGCGGATTTCCCATGGTGTTCGTTGTGCAAATATCTTGTGTTTCAGCTGAATAGTTTCTGTGATAATGAGGATCTTTCTTATGAAAATATGTCGAATTTTCTGATGAGTTTTACGAATTTTATTTAGAAATGAAGTGATTATTTTTTAACTACACAATAATCACATTTTTCATGCGAATATTCAAATGCTAAATGTTCTTAACAATTTAAAATATACTTTTTAAATCAAAATTGGCAGTTGAATCTACTTAAATTCCTTTTTTATTATAAAATAAAACATTAAATAGGAACAGATTTTTTGTCCAATTGTCAAAAATCACTTTCTCGTTTCAAAAATTTTGAAATTTTATATATCATTTTTTTCTTAGTAAATAAGTCTAGAAATGAAAGAATTATCACAATTTTCCATGTGAACATTTCTAAATATTGAAACCTTAATTATCCTTGACAATTGTAAATTTCAAAATCAAAATTGGCAGTAAATTTTTGAGTTGAATCTTCTTGAATTCCTTCTGTTTTTTTTATAAAAAAAAGTGAAAGGGAAGAAAAATATTTTTTCATCTAGTTATTATTTAGAAATTATTTCCTGCTTTCAGGAATGTTGAAACTGCCAACTTTTTCTCACTAAATAGGTCTATAAATAAAGTGATTAATTTTATAACTAAACAACAATCACATTTTTCACGTGAACATTTCTAAATATTGAAACCTTAATTATCATTGACAATTGTAAATTTCAATATATATTTTCAAAATCAAAATTGGCAGTAGATTTTCTAGTTGAATCTCCTTGAATTCCCTCTGTTTTTTTTTATAAAAAACAGTGAAAAGGGGGAAAAAGATTTTTTTATCTAGTTATTATTTAAAAATTATTTCTTGCTTTCAGAAATGTTGAAATTGTCAACTTTTTCTCACTAAATAGGTCTATAAATAAAGTGATTAATTTTATAACTAAACAATAATCACATTTTTCACGTGAACATTTCTAAATATTGAAACCTTAATTATTCTTGACAATTGTAAATTTCAAAATATATTTTCAAAACCAAAATTGGCAGTAGATTTTCGAGATGAATCCCCTTGAGTTTCTTCTGTTTTTTATAAAAAACAGTGAAAAGGAGGAAACAGATTTATTTATCTAGTTATTATTTAGAAATTATTTCCTGCTTCCAGGAATGTTGACATTATTAACTTTTTCTCACTAAATAGGTCTATAAATGAAGTGATTAATTTTATAACTAAACAATAATCACATTTTTCACGTAAACATTTCTAAATATTGAAACCTTAATTATACTTGACAATTGTAAATTTCAAAATATATTTTCAAAATCAAAATTGGCAGTAGGTTTTCGAGTTGAATCTCCTCTAATTCCCTCTGATTTTTTTATAAAAAACAGTGAAAAGGGTGAAAAAGATTTATTTATCTAGTTATTATTCAGAAATTATTTCTTGCTTTAAGAAATGTTGAAATTATCAACTTTTTCTCACTAAATGGGTCTATAAATGAAGTGATTAATTTTATAACTAAACAATAATCACATTTTTCACGTGAACATTTCTAAATATTGAAATCTTAATTATCCTTGACAATTGTAAATTTCAAAATATATTTTCAAAATCAAAATTGGTGGTAGATTTTCGAGTTGAATCTCCTTGAATTTCCTCTGTTTTTTTATAAAAAACAGTGAAAAGGGGGAAAAAGATTTTTTTATCTAGTTATTGTTTAGAAATTATTCCCTGCATTCAGGAATGTTGAAATTGTCAACTATTTCTCACTAATTAGGTCTGTAAATGAAGTGATTAATTTTATAACTAAACAATAATCACATTTTTGACGTGAACATTTCTAAATATTGAAACCTTAATTATCCTTGACAATTGTAAATTTCAAAATATATTTTCAAAATCAAAATTGGTAGTAGATTTTCGAGTTGAATCTCCTTGAATTCTCTCTGTTTTTTTTTATATAAAAAATACTGAAAAGGAGAAAAATGATTTATTTATCTAGTTATTATTTAGAAATTATTCCCTGCTTTCAGAAATGTTGAAATTGTCAACTTTTTCTCTCTAAATAGGTCTATAAATAAAGAGATTAATTTTATTACTAAACAATAATCACATTTTTCACGTGAACATTTCTAAATATTGAAACCTTAATTATCCTTGACAATTGTAAATTTCAAAATATATTTTCAAAACCAAAATTGGCAGTAGATTTTCGAGATGAATCCCCTTGAGTTTCTTCTGTTTTTTATAAAAAACAGTGAAAAGGAGGAAACAGATTTATTTATCTAGTTATTATTTAGAAATTATTTCCTGCTTCCAGGAATGTTGACATTATTAACTTTTTCTCACTAAATAGGTCTATAAATGAAGTGATTAATTTTATAACTAAACAATAATCACATTTTTCACGTAAACATTTCTAAATATTGAAACCTTAATTATACTTGACAATTGTAAATTTCAAAATATATTTTCAAAATCAAAATTGGCAGTAGGTTTTCGAGTTGAATCTCCTCTAATTCCCTCTGATTTTTTTATAAAAAACAGTGAAAAGGGGGAAAAAGATTTATTTATCTAGTTATTATTCAGAAATTATTTCTTGCTTTAAGAAATGTTGAAATTATCAACTTTTTCTCACTAAATGGGTCTATAAATGAAGTGATTAATTTTATAACTAAACAATAATCACATTTTTCACGTGAACATTTCTAAATATTGAAACCTTAATTATCCTTGACAATTGTAAATTTCAAAATATATTTTCAAAATCAAAATTGGTAGTAGATTTTCGAGTTGAATCTCCTTGAATACCCTCTGTTTTTTTATAAAAAAAATACTCAAAAGGAGGAAAATGATTTATTTATCTAGTTATTATTTAGAAATTATTCCCTGCTTTCAGAAATGTTGAAATTGTCAACTTTTTCTCTCTAAATAGGTCTATAAATAAAGAGATTAATTTTATTACTAAACAATAATCACATTTTTCACGTGAACATTTCTAAATATTGAAACCTTAATTATCCTTGACAATTGTAAATTTCAAAATATATTTTCAAAACCAAAATTGGCAGTAGATTTTCGAGATGAATCCCCTTGAGTTTCTTCTGTTTTTTATAAAAAACAGTGAAAAGGAGGAAACAGATTTATTTATCTAGTTATTATTTAGAAATTATTTCCTGCTTCCAGGAATGTTGACATTATTAACTTTTTCTCACTAAATAGGTCTATAAATGAAGTGATTAATTTTATAACTAAACAATAATCACATTTTTCACGTAAACATTTCTAAATATTGAAACCTTAATTATACTTGACAATTGTAAATTTCAAAATATATTTTCAAAATCAAAATTGGCAGTAGGTTTTCGAGTTGAATCTCCTCTAATTCCCTCTGATTTTTTTATAAAAAACAGTGAAAAGGGGGAAAAAGATTTATTTATCTAGTTATTATTCAGAAATTATTTCTTGCTTTAAGAAATGTTGAAATTATCAACTTTTTCTCACTAAATGGGTCTATAAATGAAGTGATTAATTTTATAACTAAACAATAATCACATTTTTCACGTGAACATTTCTAAATATTGAAACCTTAATTATCCTTGACAATTGTAAATTTCAAAATATATTTTCAAAATCAAAATTGGTAGTAGATTTTCGAGTTGAATCTCCTTGAATACCCTCTGTTTTTTTATAAAAAAAATACTCAAAAGGAGGAAAATGATTTATTTATCTAGTTATTATTTAGAAATTATTCCCTGCTTTCAGAAATGTTGAAATTGTCAACTTTTTCTCTCTAAATAGGTCTATAAATAAAGAGATTAATTTTATTACTAAACAATAATCACATTTTTCACGTGAACATTTCTAAATATTGAAACCTTAATTATCCTTAACAATTGTAAATTTGAAAATATATTTTCAAAATAAAAATTGGCAGTAGATTTTCTAGTCTCCTTGAATTCCCTCTGGTTTTTTATAAAAAAAACAGTGAAAAGGGGGAAAAAGATTTTTTTTATCTAGTTATTATTTAAAAATTATTTCTTGCTTTCAGGAATGTTTAAATTGTCAAATTTTTCTCACTAAATAGGTCTATAAATGAAGTGATTATATTTATAAATAAACAATAATCACATTTTTCCTTTGACATTTCTAAATATTCAACCTTTGAGTTGAATCTCCTTTCAATCTTTTTTAGGAGTCATATTTTTTCATAAAAAAGTGCCTGTTATATGTTTTTATTGATTGTATAAATTTGGTACAATCCCTATATAAAATATTTTATTTCTAGAGGATTGATTTATTAAAAATTTTTTATCTAAAATTAAAAACTAAACGTAAAAATTAAATTTAGTGCACGTGATGAAACCCCACGTCACGCATCATTTTGAATTTTTGCACCCATCCCATCGTCACAATATCCAAGCATGCATTAATCATTAATCGTGTAAAATAGTCACCCCCGTAGAGACAAAACCGAGTTGGGTGTATGATTGGTCACCATGGTGACATCCAGTCAGTGTTCTGTAACACTGAAATTGGCTATCTGTGTCATTAGAATATGATATTGTTGATGGCAGCTACGTAATGAGCTTAAGGTGGCTGTTTACTGTATTCCCCTGGACTTAACGATATTGCGCTTAGGCGGGACATCACAGATTTAGTCTAGGCATTTCGCAGACGCCGTTACACCAAACAAATCGTTGTTTTAACTTTACTGCCGGCTTTATAACTTGTTTTCGTGTAAAAATTGCCTTACAAGGATCAGTCGTATTAAGTTTTCACTAGATATACGTTGTCACAGACGAGGAGCCTTTTTAAAATCAATTAGTTAACAACGCATTGCTTGTTGATTCGAAAGAGATTAAGACATATTTTCCTTAATCTTTAAGAAACACAGATAGAACATATTCTTTTATTTATAATGGTATTACGTCGGATTTATTTATAGAAATAGCAGACCGGAAATTATTTTGTGCCGTTAAGAAATTTCTAAAAAATAGAAGTTTATCTGGAGTTCTTTGATGTTTTTACCTTTGTTATTCGTTTCAAACAAATCTATTCTGTTTTTGTTTGTTGTAACATTTATATTCCATAATTATATATTCCTAAAGAATGGGGAACGAAAACAAAAAGGTTTATAATTTGTATTTTAAACATTTTTATATATCGCAGATATTATAAACTCTCCAAATCATACTTTTAATGGTAAATGAAGTATAATTTAACACATTTTTAAAAGGTTTGACATAAATTAATCATGTCCTGAGAAACTTTTAGTGGTTCCAAAGGGTTAAAATAGGTGGAAAAAACATCCTGCTGTTAACAATCAAATACTTCTGATGACATATTAACTATTCATTCATTCATTCAAATAGTTTTTTTATTTCATAGGAATAAAATTTGGCAAAGTCTTTTGAAAGGTTCAAATCTTAAGTGATCTTTCAGTTCTTGCTGATTGAGGAAATGTCAATACTGCTTCAAAGTTAGTTGAACGGTTCATCAGTACAGAAAAACTGCTGAAGGATGAAATGTGTATTCTTCAAAATGAGGTACAGGTATTATTGCTGAATCTGGAATGTGTGTCTATTGTTTCTACTTTATACTCAATAGACACAAATAGCAGTCAATGTGATGGTTCGTGCTTCTTCTAAATCATTGGTAAGACAAACTTTAGGTACTATTTCTTTTCTATCATCCATTGTCTTAAAATTGAACTGGTCTCCTGAATGAAGATCAAAGTATGCTAGATAAACCCTTTCCACAAAGTCAGAAGCAATTTTCTGCTACTTTCTTCTTTATTTCAAAGAGTATTCTTCACATTCATGACAAAAATTTAAATCATTTACACAGCGACGTCTACATGTGGATGTCAGTCCTTTAAAACTAAATAATAAAAATCCACATAAAGCTCAATTTTACACTCAAAAGCTCAATAACAAATTGAACCAGATAAGGCAGGTGAGACATTTCTAGAATCAGCACCTTAAAAACATACTAAATCCTCTGTTTTCAGGCACAAAAAAATATATTTTGTTGGTCTGTACTATACATAGGTAACAAAACTATAAACTTTAGTAAAATATAAGAAAAATCAGTATTAAGCTTAATAATTAATATTTTGTGGTAAGGTGTAATTATTAAAATGTGATTGAAATGTAATAAAACTTATTTCAACTCTTAGAAATGGAACAATCTCATTGTCACTCAAAGTCAGCTTATGATTTATTTACTGGATTGGTTTTTAAATGAGAATATCTAGTAAGTTATCAAACTAAAATTGATGAGTTTTTGTCTGATGGTAAATAAATTATTAACGAAAAGAAATCGTACAATTCCAGATCATAATATTTTTTAATAATAGAGGCGAAAACAAAACATAGAGAAGTGATGATAATTGTATGGAACAAATAAAAACATGTTTACTCGTTTTATTCAGTTTTTTTCCATGAAACTTGATTGATTTCTTTTCAATTCCTAATAATTTTTGTGAGTTGTGTTTCCCTTTTGTATCATAATTATAATTTAAACTCGCACAATTATAGATCTTTATTTAAGCTTTTTCTGTCGTTTCTTGTTGATTTCGTACAAGTTTAAATTAGGTTCAAGTCAGATAAGTGCAATGTTATTTCAACTAATTAATTTTCTACTTGACTTTGAAATGAATATTTAATTTAATTTATATAAGAGTTCCATACGTAACGTGAAGTCACCAAAATAACTAAACGGATTTGGAAACGGGAATTTTGCCCATTTTGTTGCCAATTAGTTAAAAGTTCGTCTCCATAAAACAAAGACCAGAGGAAATGACCGATCCTCTAGTAAAATAAAACCATAAATACGAATCTTATTCTAGTTTTTGCATAAAATTGTCGAGTTTACTTGGTCCTTTTGCCCCGGAATATGAATATTTACAAAATATAATAATTCGTTATTTTAGCAATGCTAATTCGAGACGCTCTGGTGTTTTGTAGGTTTTCGTTTGTTTAAGCTAATCAATTTTAGAAATTTGCATTGTATTGTCAGTTTCACCCTACGGGGCAGCAAGTCATTATAGCGCGTCAAAGGTTCCAAACTACAAACAATCTTATTTTCTAATATATTTAAATACCCTTTTATGGATGACAGGACACGTTTTAATTTTGCCGATGTGCATAGCCGAAGTGAGATGCTAAATTTATTGCCTAAACCCTGCAACTCTTGTTTACATTTGACGCATGATTAACATAGGGAGATTATGTTATTCTATATACAGGGATACTACGGTAATACCTTTGAATAATTGGTTTGCTTACGTCCAAATATCCTGTGCTAATATGACCAGAATTGTACAATACTATAGATTATTGTGATTGGAATATAATAAAAAAATTAGTTCAAATATATATAATAATATTAAATTAATTATCTTATTAGTAAAGGTTTTTATTATTTAATTTATTTCAAAATCTCCCAAAATTGTTGACAGCTTTAAAAGTTTATTAAAGCTTTTCTAGTTCCTAATTAAGCTATTATTAAATATAAAACAATGTTTCTTTATAATCTGCATAAAAATACTGATTTAAAGGAAAATTAGAATTTAAAAAATATATATAACAAAATATTTCGAAATTCCTGAAAATTCTTTTTTAGATATAATTTCTAATCAATCACTAAGTTTAAAATTGGTGCAACTATGCAAAACTAAGTTAATTATATTATTAGTAAGGATTAATATTTTTTTTATTATTTAATTTATTTCAAAATTTCTCAAAATGGTTGACAATTTTAAAAGTTTACTAAAGCTTATTGATTAAACAATTATTAACTATTATTGACAATAAAACAACCTTTCTTTAAAATCTGTATAAAAAACTGATTTAATGACAAAGTAACTAAAAAAAAACAAACAAAATATTTCAAAATTCCTGAATTTAATTTCTACTCATCTGTTAAATTATTTATATTATTAGTAGAAATAGAAATATTTTTTTTACATTTCTTATTATAAATTAAAAAAATAATAATAAATTTAAGTTTTTCCGTAATTTTATTTTATGTAGAAGATAAAAAATAAAATATATTTTTTTATTATTCTTAATTAATAATTTAATTTAAAATAATTCATGAAAATTTTCATAGAAAGGCTCATTTGGCGAGTTAGAAAGAAAAAGTTGAGATATAAAATTTCAAAATTCCTCAAACCAAGAAATAATGAATAACAAATGAATAAAAATCAACAAAACAAAGAGTTGCTCATATTATCTCAAAAGGTTATATATTTTTGTAATAAGTATCTAAAAAATATTAATATATGTAATATTTTTTAAATTAAGTTTGTCAATAAATAAACAAATAAATTTATTACATTCCAGGCAGCTTTCACAGACAATATTAATTAAATAGAAATTTATGAGGAATATCTCAAATAAAATTATACCACAAATACCACATTTTTGAAAATTTTTATTTTTTTTTCTGACATTTAAAATTTATAATTTTAATTTGTAATAAAAAATTGCATAAAATCTCAAAAAAAATGAGATATATGAGTATTTTTATAGTAAGAAAAAAGTACCTGTAGAAATGTTTTATAGTTTTTTAATAAATAAATAAAGTTGTTATATTAGAGGAATTTTTTAACTACTACTTTTCTGACATTTTAAAGACAAATTCATTCATGGTTTCAATTTGTAATCAAAAATTGTATATCATCTCAAAAAATAAGGAGATATATTTTGAGATAAGTATCTTATAAAAAGAAAAAAAGTACCTCTAGAAAATGTTTATGTTTGTTAATTAATAAATAAATTTATTATATTAGACATATGTTTCATAAACTAAATTAATTATCTCTAAATTTATGAGAGATATCTCAATTAAAGATAATTTATTATACCACAAATTATACATTGTTAAATAATTTAATTTTCTTCTGATATTTTAAAGACAAATTCATTCATGGTTTTAATTTGTAATCAACAATTGCATATTATCTCAAAAAAGATTTTTAAATTAAATATTAAATAAATTTAAATAAATAAATAAATAGATTAAATAAATAAAAAATAAACAAAATTTCAAATTATTACACTATTAATTATATTATGTTTATAAATTATTAAATTAAATAAATAAGTTCACTTTTCATAGACAATATTAATTATCTGGAAATTTATGAAAAATTTTAACTAAAAATTATTTATTATATAACAAATTATATATTTTTTGAAAGTTTAATTCTTTTCTGACAAAGGCATATTCAATAATGATATGAAGAAGTTATTATATTAACTCAAAATATTATGAAAATATATATTTTTTGAGATAAGTATCATATATACTCAAAAAGAAAATTTTCACCAATGTCAAAAAATATTATATAGAAAAGTTTAGACTTGATCGAAATGTGCCAAATATTAGTTTTCGTAGAACTTATTACTTTTTATTTTTATTTAATACTAAAAAACTCAATTAAAATGATGATTATTGTTTATCAATTAATATATAACTTAACTAGCTTAAATTTCAAGTATAGAGCTTTCCATTATTTAAATGAAACACTGCGTAGCTAAAATAAGGACTAAATAAAACGTCTAGTTATGAGTGAAAGGGGGATGGAAACAAACAAACTGTAACGACTAGAAGTCCTTCCGTCAATCATTTTTGATCGCACTGTATGTACATAATCCTTTTAATATACAAACATGAATTCAAGATATAAAAGGAGTTTCATAAAATTTATGCACCATGCATATCAAAGTAACTTCTAAAATGTCAAAGAATTCCTCTCATTAAAAAGGAGTAAATGAAAAAATCATTTCAGATCTCAATACCTACGATGGTGTTTCAACCATCAAATTTTATATGAATACGTCTGACTTAGTTTATGTGAAGCTTCAGTATTAAAATATGGATATTTATAATAATAAAAACCAGAAGTTACATGAATATAGAGTCGATTTTAATTTTATGATATAGTAAAGGTTGAATTTAAATGTGGAATTTTATTCGAAAAGTTTCAGTATTTATAAAACGGATACAATGTTATATTTTTATTATTTTTTTAGAAATTCGTTTGTTACTTTTCCTGTCCAGACGCCTTTTCTGGGATAAAGCCCGGCTTAGTCACAAATTTTATAATCCCGTTCTTTCTACAAAGAGAAATAAATGCAGCCAATAAAGTCTTAAGCTTTATAGTATTTTTTGCCAATTACAATATTTCCTTATAAAATCTTCAGGCTACCACCGACATCAAAAACCAATATAATTAATTCTTTTAAAACGTCTCCACTAAAAATTCATTGATGGGGTTAAAATGTTCTCCCTCATTTACTTAAAAATATTTATGTATTTAAAAATATAAAAATGTGCTTCTAATAAAAAGGTTTTTATCAATAGAGCACCCCTGCTCCAAACAGGAATAAAGTTTGTCAATTAAATTTTGTGTTTAAACAATTGAAAAACGATATCCATTATTCATAATTATGAATGCGGGATCAAAGAGGGAATTATTAATGAAGATATTGAAGTCTACGCTCTAATAAATATATTGATTACCTTTAAATAATGGGTTCGAAAAATAGCCGAAATTCATTGATTGTAAACCATCAGCGTCATCTCTACGGACTGTTACAAACCAGTGGCGGCAATCCGCAGACGTTCTGTATAACTGGTTTTTTACACGACTTAGTTTACTTTCCCGTTTGCGTTTTAATTGTGTTAATATATTTTGTCTTCTTGTTTAATAGAGCACCAATTTATGAAGTTATTTACGGTTAACTCCATATTCTGTTATAATAAGAGCTTGCACACTAGTAAAATGAACAATAATGCGTAATGATAGTACTTAAAATGGGTTTGAAAGCAGTACTTTATAGAAATATCATTCGGCGGCAAAAAATACAAGAAAATCTTTCTTTAGGTGCTAAGAAAAACCTAACAATTTTTTATTTTATTTATATAAATATTTTAATTATTTTTCAACACTTTAAATGACCTACTAATGTTTCTGCAAAATGGTTTTAAACGCAGTAGTTTATAGAAATATCATTCAAAGGCAACAAATACAAAAGAATCTTCTTTTGAATGCTAAGAAAAACCTAGCAATGTTATATTTTAATCATATAAATATTTAAATATTAGGCAACAGTTTAAATGTCTGCTGGTGTCCCTGCAAATACGTTTAAGTAGTAGCAAAATGGTTTTAAAAACAGTACTTTATAGAAACATTATTCGGAGGCAAAAAATACAAAAAATCTTTCTTTAAGAGCTAAGGAAGACCTAACATTTTTTTATTTTAATTATATAAATATATTAATTATTTTTAAACACTTTAAATGACCTACTAATGTTCCTGCAAAATGGTTTTAAATGCAGTAGTTTATAGAAATATTATTCAAAGGCAACAAATACAAAAGAACCTTCTTTTGAATGCTAAGGAAAACCTAGCAATGTTATATTTTAATCATATAAATATTTAAATATTAGGCAACAGTTTAAATGTCTGCTGGTGTCCCTGCAAATACGTTTAAGTAGTAACAAAATGATTTTAAAAACGGTACTTTATAGAAATATTATTCAGAGGCAAAAAATACAAAGAACCTTTTTTTAAATGTTTCGAAAAACCTAACAATTTTTTATTTTAATTATATAAATATATTAATTATTTTTCGACATTTTAAATGACCTACTAATGTACCTGCAAAATGGTTTTAAATGCAATAGTTTATAGAAATATCATTCAGAGGCAACTAATACAAAAGAACCTTCCTTTGAGTGCTAAGAAAAACCTAACAATGTTATATTTTAATCATATAAATATTTAAATATTAGGCAACAGTTTAAATGTCTGCTGGTGCCCCTGCAAATACGTTTAAGTAGTAGCAGAATGGTTTTAAAAACGGCACTTTATAGAAATATTATTCAGAGGCAAAAAATACAAAAAAACCTTTCTTTAAGTGTTAAGGAAAACGTAACAATTATTTATTTTAATTATATAAATATATTAATTATTTTTCAACACTTTAAACGACCTACTAATGTTCCTGCAAAATGGTTTTAAATGCAGTAGTTTATAGAAATATCATTCAAAGGCAACAAATACAAAAGAATCTTCTTTTGAATGCTAAGAAAAACCTAGCAATGTTATATTTTAATCATATAAATATTTAAATATTAGGCAACAGTTTAAATGTCTGCTGGTGTCCCTGCAAATACGTTTAAGTAGTAGCAAAATGGTTTTAAAAACAGTACTTTATAGAAACATTATTCAGAGGCAAAAAATACAAAAAACTTTTCTTTAAGAGCTAAGAAAAACCTAACAATTTTTTATTTTAATTATATAAATATTTTAATTATTTTTCAACACTTTAAATGACCTACTAATGTTCCTGCAAAATGGTTTTAAATGCAGTAGTTTATAGAAATATTATTCAAAGGCAACAAATACAAAAGAACCTTCTTTTGAATGCTAAGGAAAACCTAGCAATGTTATATTTTAATCATATAAATATTTAAATATTAGGCAACAGTTTAAATGTCTGCTGGTGTCCCTGCAAATACGTTTAAGTAGTAGCAAAATGATTTTAAAAACGGTACTTTATAGAAATATTATTCAGAGACAAAAAATACAAAAAAGACCTTTCTTTAAGTGTTATGGAAATCCTAACAATTATTTATTTTAATTATATAAATATATTAATTATTTTTCAACACTTTAAATGACCTACTAATGTTCCTGCAAAATGGTTTTAAATGCAGTAGTTTATAGAAATATCATTCGGAGGCAACGAATCCAAAAGAACCTTCCTTTGGGTACTAAGAAAAACCTAGCAATGTTATATTTTAGTCATGTAAATATTTAAATTTTAGGCAACAGTTTAAATGTCTGCTGGTGTCCCTGCAAATACGTTTAAGTAGTAGCAAAATGGTTTTAAAAACGGCACTTTATAGAAATTTTATTCAGAGGCAAAAAATACAAAAAAACCTTTCTTTAAGTGCTAAGAAACAACTAACAATTTTTTATTTTAATTATATAAATATATTAATTATTTTTCAACACTTTAAATGACCTACTAATGTTCCTGCAAAATGGTTTTAAATGCAGTAGGTTATAGAAATATCATTCAGAGGCAACGAATCCAAAAGAACCTTCCTTTGGGTACTGAGAAAAACCTAGCAATGTTATATTTTAGTCATGTAAATATTTAAATTTTAGGCAACAGTTTAAATGTCTGCTGGTTTCCCTGCAAATACGTTTAAGTAGTAGCAGAATGGTTTTAAAAACGGTACTTTATAGAAATATTATTCAGAGGCAAAAAATACAAAAAAACCTTTCTTTAAGTGTTAAGGAAAACCTAATAATTATTTATTTTAATTATATAAATATATTAATTATTTTTCAACACTTTAAACGACCTACTAATGTTCCTGCAAAATGGTTTTAAATGCAGTAGTTTATAGAAATATCATTCAAAGGCAACAAATACAAAAGAACCTTCTTTTGAATGCTAAGAAAAACCTAGCAATGTTATATTTTAATCACATAAATATTTAAATATTAGGCAACAGTTTAAATGTCTGCTGGTGTCCCTGCAAATACGTTTAAGTAGTAACAAAATGATTTTAAAAACGGTACTTTATAGAAATATTATTCAGAGGCAAAAAATACAAAGAACCTTTTTTTAAATGTTTCGAAAAACCTAACAATTTTTTATTTTAATTATATAAATATATTAATTATTTTTCGACATTTTAAATGACCTACTAATGTACCTGCAAAATGGTTTTAAATGCAATAGTTTATAGAAATATCATTCAGAGGCAACTAATACAAAAGAACCTTCCTTTGAGTGCTAAGAAAAACCTAACAATGTTATATTTTAATCATATAAATATTTAAATATTAGGCAACAGTTTAAATGTCTGCTGGTGCCCCTGCAAATACGTTTAAGTAGTAGCAGAATGGTTTTAAAAACGGCACTTTATAGAAATATTATTCAGAGGCAAAAAATACAAAAAAACCTTTCTTTAAGTGTTAAGGAAAACGTAACAATTATTTATTTTAATTATATAAATATATTAATTATTTTTCAACACTTTAAACGACCTACTAATGTTCCTGCAAAATGGTTTTAAATGCAGTAGTTTATAGAAATATCATTCAAAGGCAACAAATACAAAAGAATCTTCTTTTGAATGCTAAGAAAAACCTAGCAATGTTATATTTTAATCATATAAATATTTAAATATTAGGCAACAGTTTAAATGTCTGCTGGTGTCCCTGCAAATACGTTTAAGTAGTAGCAAAATGGTTTTAAAAACAGTACTTTATAGAAACATTATTCAGAGGCAAAAAATACAAAAAACTTTTCTTTAAGAGCTAAGAAAAACCTAACAATTTTTTATTTTAATTATATAAATATTTTAATTATTTTTCAACACTTTAAATGACCTACTAATGTTCCTGCAAAATGGTTTTAAATGCAGTAGTTTATAGAAATATTATTCAAAGGCAACAAATACAAAAGAACCCTCTTTTGAATGCTAAGGAAAACCTAGCAATGTTATATTTTAGTCATGTAAATATTTAAATTTTAGGCAACAGTTTAAATGTCTGCTGGTGTCCCTGCAAATACGTTTAAGTAGTAGCAAAATGATTTTAAAAACGGTACTTTATAGAAATATTATTCAGAGACAAAAAATACAAAAAAGACCTTTCTTTAAGTGTTATGGAAATCCTAACAATTATTTATTTTAATTATATAAATATATTAATTATTTTTCAACACTTTAAATGACCTACTAATGTTCCTGCAAAATGGTTTTAAATGCAGTAGTTTATAGAAATATCATTCGGAGGCAACGAATCCAAAAGAACCTTCCTTTGGGTACTAAGAAAAACCTAGCAATGTTATATTTTAGTCATGTAAATATTTAAATTTTAGGCAACAGTTTAAATGTCTGCTGGTGTCCCTGCAAATACGTTTAAGTAGTAGCAAAATGGTTTTAAAAACGGCACTTTATAGAAATTTTATTCAGAGGCAAAAAATACAAAAAAACCTTTCTTTAAGTGCTAAGAAACAACTAACAATTTTTTATTTTAATTATATAAATATATTAATTATTTTTCAACACTTTAAATGACCTACTAATGTTCCTGCAAAATGGTTTTAAATGCAGTAATTTATAGAAATATCATTCAGAGGCAACAAATACAAAAGAACCTTCCTTTGAGTGCTAAGAAAAACCTAGCAATGTTATATTTTAATCATATAAATATTTAAATATTAGGCAACAGTTTAAATGTCTGCTGGTGTCCCTGCAAATACGTTTAAGTAGTAACAAAATGATTTTAAAAACGGTACTTTATAGAAATATTATTCAGAGGCAAAAAATACAAAGAACCTTTTTTTAAATGTTTCGAAAAACCTAACAATTTTTTATTTTAATTATATAAATATATTAATTATTTTTCGACACTTTAAATGACCTACTAATGTTCCTGCAAAATGGTTTTAAATGCAGTAGGTTATAGAAATATCATTCAGAGGCAACGAATCCAAAAGAACCTTCCTTTGGGTACTGAGAAAAACCTAGCAATGTTATATTTTAGTCATGTAAATATTTAAATTTTAGGCAACAGTTTAAATGTCTGCTGGTTTCCCTGCAAATACGTTTAAGTAGTAGCAGAATGGTTTTAAAAACGGTACTTTATAGAAATATTATTCAGAGGCAAAAAATACAAAAAAACCTTTCTTTAAGTGTTAAGGAAAACCTAATAATTATTTATTTTAATTATATAAATATATTAATTATTTTTCAACACTTTAAACGACCTACTAATGTTCCTGCAAAATGGTTTTAAATGCAGTAGTTTATAGAAATATCATTCAAAGGCAACAAATACAAAAGAACCTTCTTTTGAATGCTAAGAAAAACCTAGCAATGTTATATTTTAATCACATAAATATTTAAATATTAGGCAACAGTTTAAATGTCTGCTGGTGTCCCTGCAAATACGTTTAAGTAGTAACAAAATGATTTTAAAAACGGTACTTTATAGAAATATTATTCAGAGGCAAAAAATACAAAGAACCTTTTTTTAAATGTTTCGAAAAACCTAACAATTTTTTATTTTAATTATATAAATATATTAATTATTTTTCGACATTTTAAATGACCTACTAATGTACCTGCAAAATGGTTTTAAATGCAATAGTTTATAGAAATATCATTCAGAGGCAACTAATACAAAAGAACCTTCCTTTGAGTGCTAAGAAAAACCTAACAATGTTATATTTTAATCATATAAATATTTAAATATTAGGCAACAGTTTAAATGTCTGCTGGTGCCCCTGCAAATACGTTTAAGTAGTAGCAGAATGGTTTTAAAAACGGCACTTTATAGAAATATTATTCAGAGGCAAAAAATACAAAAAAACCTTTCTTTAAGTGTTAAGGAAAACGTAACAATTATTTATTTTAATTATATAAATATATTAATTATTTTTCAACACTTTAAACGACCTACTAATGTTCCTGCAAAATGGTTTTAAATGCAGTAGTTTATAGAAATATCATTCAAAGGCAACAAATACAAAAGAATCTTCTTTTGAATGCTAAGAAAAACCTAGCAATGTTATATTTTAATCATATAAATATTTAAATATTAGGCAACAGTTTAAATGTCTGCTGGTGTCCCTGCAAATACGTTTAAGTAGTAGCAAAATGGTTTTAAAAACAGTACTTTATAGAAACATTATTCAGAGGCAAAAAATACAAAAAACTTTTCTTTAAGAGCTAAGAAAAACCTAACAATTTTTTATTTTAATTATATAAATATTTTAATTATTTTTCAACACTTTAAATGACCTACTAATGTTCCTGCAAAATGGTTTTAAATGCAGTAGTTTATAGAAATATTATTCAAAGGCAACAAATACAAAAGAACCCTCTTTTGAATGCTAAGGAAAACCTAGCAATGTTATATTTTAATCATATAAATATTTAAATATTAGGCAACAGTTTAAATGTCTGCTGGTGTCCCTGCAAATACGTTTAAGTAGTAGCAAAATGATTTTAAAAACGGTACTTTATAGAAATATTATTCAGAGACAAAAAATACAAAAAAGACCTTTCTTTAAGTGTTATGGAAATCCTAACAATTATTTATTTTAATTATATAAATATATTAATTATTTTGCAACACTTTAAATGACCTACTAATGTTCCTGCAAAATGGTTTTAAATGCAGTAGTTTATAGAAATATCATTCGGAGGCAACGAATCCAAAAGAACCTTCCTTTGGGTACTAAGAAAAACCTAGCAATGTTATATTTTAGTCATGTAAATATTTAAATTTTAGGCAACAGTTTAAATGTCTGCTGGTGTCCCTGCAAATACGTTTAAGTAGTAGCAAAATGGTTTTAAAAACGGCACTTTATAGAAATTTTATTCAGAGGCAAAAAATACAAAAAAACCTTTCTTTAAGTGTTAAGGAAAACCTAATAATTATTTATTTTAATTATATAAATATATTAATTATTTTTCAACACTTTAAACGACCTACTAATGTTCCTGCAAAATGGTTTTAAATGCAGTAGTTTATAGAAATATCATTCAAAGGCAACAAATACAAAAGAACCTTCTTTTGAATGCTAAGAAAAACCTAGCAATGTTATATTTTAATCACATAAATATTTAAATATTAGGCAACAGTTTAAATGTCTGCTGGTGTCCCTGCAAATACGTTTAAGTAGTAACAAAATGATTTTAAAAACGGTACTTTATAGAAATATTATTCAGAGGCAAAAAATACAAAGAACCTTTTTTTAAATGTTTCGAAAAACCTAACAATTTTTTATTTTAATTATATAAATATATTAATTATTTTTCGACATTTTAAATGACCTACTAATGTACCTGCAAAATGGTTTTAAATGCAATAGTTTATAGAAATATCATTCAGAGGCAACTAATACAAAAGAACCTTCCTTTGAGTGCTAAGAAAAACCTAACAATGTTATATTTTAATCATATAAATATTTAAATATTAGGCAACAGTTTAAATGTCTGCTGGTGCCCCTGCAAATACGTTTAAGTAGTAGCAGAATGGTTTTAAAAACGGCACTTTATAGAAATATTATTCAGAGGCAAAAAATACAAAAAAACCTTTCTTTAAGTGTTAAGGAAAACGTAACAATTATTTATTTTAATTATATAAATATATTAATTATTTTTCAACACTTTAAACGACCTACTAATGTTCCTGCAAAATGGTTTTAAATGCAGTAGTTTATAGAAATATCATTCAAAGGCAACAAATACAAAAGAATCTTCTTTTGAATGCTAAGAAAAACCTAGCAATGTTATATTTTAATCATATAAATATTTAAATATTAGGCAACAGTTTAAATGTCTGCTGGTGTCCCTGCAAATACGTTTAAGTAGTAGCAAAATGGTTTTAAAAACAGTACTTTATAGAAACATTATTCAGAGGCAAAAAATACAAAAAACTTTTCTTTAAGAGCTAAGAAAAACCTAACAATTTTTTATTTTAATTATATAAATATTTTAATTATTTTTCAACACTTTAAATGACCTACTAATGTTCCTGCAAAATGGTTTTAAATGCAGTAGTTTATAGAAATATCATTCGGAGGCAACGAATCCAAAAGAACCTTCCTTTGGGTACTAAGAAAAACCTAGCAATGTTATATTTTAGTCATGTAAATATTTAAATTTTAGGCAACAGTTTAAATGTCTGCTGGTGTCCCTGCAAATACGTTTAAGTAGTAGCAAAATGGTTTTAAAAACGGCACTTTATAGAAATTTTATTCAGAGGCAAAAAATACAAAAAAACCTTTCTTTAAGTGCTAAGAAACAACTAACAATTTTTTATTTTAATTATATAAATATATTAATTATTTTTCAACACTTTAAATGACCTACTAATGTTCCTGCAAAATGGTTTTAAATGCAGTAATTTATAGAAATATCATTCAGAGGCAACAAATACAAAAGAACCTTCCTTTGAGTGCTAAGAAAAACCTAGCAATGTTATATTTTAATCATATAAATATTTAAATATTAGGCAACAGTTTAAATGTCTGCTGGTGTCCCTGCAAATACGTTTAAGTAGTAACAAAATGATTTTAAAAACGGTACTTTATAGAAATATTATTCAGAGGCAAAAAATACAAAGAACCTTTTTTTAAATGTTTCGAAAAACCTAACAATTTTTTATTTTAATTATATAAATATATTAATTATTTTTCGACATTTTAAATGACCTACTAATGTACCTGCAAAATGGTTTTAAATGCAGTAGTTTATAGAAATATCATTCAGAGGCAACTAATACAAAAGAACCTTCCTTTGAGTGCTAAGAAAAACCTAACAATGTTATATTTTAATCATATAAATATTTAAATATTAGGCAACAGTTTAAATGTCTGCTGGTGCCCCTGCAAATACGTTTAAGTAGTAGCAGAATGGTTTTAAAAACGGCACTTTATAGAAATATTATTCAGAGGCAAAAAATACAAAAAAACCTTTCTTTAAGTGTTAAGGAAAACGTAACAATTATTTATTTTAATTATATAAATATATTAATTATTTTTCAACACTTTAAATGACCTACTAATGTTCCTGCAAAATGGTTTTAAATGCAGTAGTTTATAGAAATATCATTCAAAGGCAACAAATACAAAAGAACCTTCTTTTGAATGCTAAGGAAAACCTAGCAATGTTATATTTTAATTATATAAATATTTAAATATTAGGCAACAGTTTAAATGTCTGCTGGTGTCCCTGCAAATACGTTTAAGTAGTAGCAAAATGATTTTAAAAACGGTACTTTATAGAAATATTATTCAGAGACAAAAAATACAAAAAAGACCTTTCTTTAAGTGTTATGGAAATCCTAACAATTATTTATTTTAATTATATAAATATATTAATTATTTTTCAACACTTTAAATGACCTACTAATGTTCCTGCAAAATGGTTTTAAATGCAGTAGTTTATAGAAATATCATTCGGAGGCAACAAATACAAAAGAACCTTCCTTTGAGTGCTAAGAAAAATCTAGCAATTTTATATTTTAATCATATAAATATTTAAATATTAGTCAACAGTTTAAATGCCTGTTAGTGCATATATATCTAAGTAGAACAAAATGGTTTTATAAACAGTAGTATACAGAAATATCATTAAGAGGCAAAAAATCTTAGTTTGAATGTTAAAAAAGCTAGCAATTTTTTATTTTAATCATATAAATATTTAAATTATTAGTCAACATTTAAATGGCCTGCTAATGTTCCTGCAAATATGTGTAAGTAGTACTGTTACAAGTTCTAGGTAAATATTGATTTCTAAATTAGTCTACTGGCCTTACAACTGTTAAATATTACGCAACACATTTTTAAAACAAAAACAACATCAGGAACTGGCTGCACTCCAGTTTCGAAACGAAATTAAAATGCAGGAAACGTTTAAAAAGGGCTACGACCAAGAAAGTAGTACCGAATAGAGAAAGTCCACGTTTATTCGGAGCAACGAAAATTAATTTATTCGAAAATTCGGTACTTTCATTTTTCGAAAAACAATCGCAGTTGAATTCCAATTTATTTATGTCAAACAATAAAATCCAATCGGACCTGCGTGGCAGCTCAAAAATGTGGGACACGGTATTTGCATTTCACTCGATTATGTAGGCAATATCAACAACCAATTATTTGCCACTTTATTATATATAGATTTATGCTTTTATTTTAAAAGCGGTTATTTTTACCTTCTCTGTATTACAACTGTTAAGTATGTTAATTCCTCTTTTTTAAAAAGAAAGTGTAACTCAACAACCTAATTGTGAGTTAACTGCTTTATTGATCTCCGATTGGAATGTTGTGGTTTTGGATCTTCACTATCTTCATCTTTGTGGTTGTGCACAATAAAACTCGTTGACATTTATAAATTAGTTTATTTAAAAAATGTTAATTTTCATATATGAAAATCACTGTAGACATCCAATAAATTATAAAGTTTTCCTAAATATAGTAATAAATAAATAAAAATAGTTCGCGGTATAATACAATAATAATTCTAAAATGTAATACTGCAGATCTTGACAGTCCGAGGGACTTGTTCAGTAACAAATACTCTGAATTTTGCAATAATAAATTTAGAAACATTCAATATTATTTACATGTGATCTATACCCTAACTACAAGACTAGTATCTGCACCGATGAAGAATATGGGCAGTAGAATCAGACCAATTCAAAAAATCACATAGAGAACACGCCTAAAGTTGACCACACACTTTCCAGTGCGTGGTCACCTTTAGCGCTTTCAACATTAATCAGTCGCGATCTTTTGAATTGTTCACAGAACTTGCCGAGCATGACTTACAACCACATTCAAGTAGCGTACTCTACACTGAATAACAAAAATCTAAAAATATAAAAAAATAACTTAGAATAAATAAAGGTTAGAATCATGCTGGCAACAGCGGAACTACACAGGCTGTCCACTAGCACGAGAAGTTGATGGATGAGTTAATAGTTTAACTAATGATTATGACATAGTGAAAAAAATTGTTGCACGCAGTTTTTCCCGCCATGCCAGTACGATGAAGGAAGTTTTGATCGGATCGCGCATCACTCGTTTAACCTGAACATCTTTGGAACCTTTGGAATACACTACTCAGTCAGGGTAATTCCAAATTGTCAATTTGCCACTTTCACAAACTCGGCGTTGTCGTAACCTCTAGCTCCAACGTAGGCAGATGCGACTCCTTTACGATCTATCGCACGTACACGAACGAACAGGAAGGCGGCCACCAAACTGGCCACGATGAGTACCAGCAACAGCATCACCAGACCGGCCACGAAACTCGGGACGGACATGCAGATCGTTTCCGGATCAGCGGACGATGCCGATTGGATCACTACAGTCTCGTTGCTTTGGGCCGAGTTCAGGGCGAAGTTTACGTCTCCTGGGGCTACCACTTGGATGGTACGACTAGTGTTGACGTCGGTCATTTCTTGTGCTTCGCGCTTGTAAACGTGACTGACCACAATGTTGTAAACTTCGGGGCTGCGTCTTCGTCTGGCTCCTTGCAATTCGGCCGGTAGGTTCTCGACGGATCTGGGCCTGCCTCCCAACGTGGCCAGGTTACCTTCGAATTCGTCGGCGATGTTGCTCTTCCTCTTCACCGTGTTGTAAGATCCGTGGTGGCCTGGTGGTGGTGGAGGAGGCAAGTGGATTTCGTTGCTGGTCTGGGCGGATACCTGAGGTGCGGGTGATGAGAGGTTTGGTGGGTTGGATGTGGAGGACGAAGATGTCTGTGCCTGTGGGGCGGGTACTACGTCGGGGTGTGGTTCGGAGTAAGATCCGGTGGGTCCTGGTGGGTTCCTTGGGTCAGGGAATGCTTGAGGAAGTCCATACTCGGCGGCTGGAGGTAAACCGTACTCGGAATTCAAGTCGCCGTGTCCTCCAAAGTCGCCGCTTCCCAGAGCGTTTCCTAGAGGTGGTGGGCCGTATTCGCTTGTCAATCCTAGGCCATGGCCGCCGCATTTCGGTTCCGGACAGTTATATCTGCATACTTGGATGACACATTGGAAGTGTACGTTCATGGAGTCGGGGAATTTGAAGGCTTGGAAGTAGGCGAACGACACCACTGAAGCTGATGGTCCGAAGTTCTTGATCTTCTGGAACTTGCTCATGATCTTAGGTCGTACCACGCAGCCGTACTGGTCGACAAGTTGGATAGGGGCACGTTTGCCGTCGTGAGCCACACAGTTACGAACCAACATGTCGAATTTGTTTTCGTCATCCTTGATAGCCAACACCATGGTCATGGTCTGTCCAATCTTGACAATGCCCGATACTTCGGAGGCCCAAGGTCCCTTTCCTACTTGAATTTGCATCCAGCATTGCAGGTTGTCTCCGAGGAAGTTGGCGGTAACAGCGTGGAGCATGTCGACTTGAAAGGGCCGAAAGGTGACCGCCTTCTCGTAAAAATCGTACCAGGTGCACCTCAACTTTCTGGCTTGATCCCAAACTTCCTGCACGTACGGATCGTATTGGATGATGATCGTGTTCTCGACGTAGCTTCCACTGGGTGTCGGTCCACCGTAGCTAGCCGCATTGTGGTTAGCTGACGAGGACATACCGCAACTGTTCAAGAAGATTTCGAAGGTAGCACTTAAATGCCCGGTTCCCGGCTTCAAATGCACACAATGTGGATCACTGTAGAAACCCTTCGAGAATATCATTCCGTAAAATGGTCGGTCGAATTCGATGTTGACTCGCATATGCGTCTTCTCGCACTGGACTTGCAGGTGCTTGATCTGGGGCATGTCGGGGGTTGCTAATGGCCATGGGTCGTCGCCGCCGCCGCCGCCTCCGGCACCTTGTAAAAGTGCGGGGGGTGCGTACCCCGGTCCTGACAACGGAGGGCCGTAAACCGCCCGGTGTTCCAAGGGGAGGGAGGCTGAGTCTGACAGGGGAGCATCGCAGCGGATTTCCTGAAATTAATATTTGATTAATCTGTTGATTTATATGTGTCTAATCAATGGTGTTTATGCAAAGTCTAATGACCTGAGTAATTGCATCTTTAGTCCAATAATGGAAGAAGTTACTTTGTTGCATTTATAATTACTATAACCATAAAAATAAACAGTAATAATAAGTGACGTCAGATAATTAAGACATTATTATAATTATTGGTATAATATTACTACATACATTGTTTATGTTTAAGTAAGGCGAGAGTAAACTGATCATTAGACTTTGCCCGAAAAGTGGTGATTGAATTTAGCTTACCCCTAGCAGTAATACAGCGTATATACCGAGGACGTAAAATTTAAATGACCTTGTCATGGTGCAGTGCCAGCGTACCTCAGATATCGGCTCTGAAATGAAAATAATGAAAGCACACGCCATTGAGAGACATGACAGATGTGTACGGAGTAAAGAAGACCATTTTATTCCACTCCTTCCCAACACCTGACAGCCAATGACCTACTGACACACTCTCCAAGCACAGTTTAGTGTCCCTCTTATAGTAAATGCATCCGTCGTTGAAATTTATTTTAAAAAATACCACAGGGTGATGAATTATCTCTGGTTAATCGTCAACCCCTTTACCAACCCCTTTGATTTGTCGGAAAAATCAATGACATAAATCGATAATTATTGTGTCATACAATATATTTAATAAATTTGGGATGACCTCAAGGAGACTGGAGAAAGTCAATTATCAATTAAACGCCGAATTTAACACCCAAATATTTAGAATGTATTCTTAATTCAATTTAAGAGAAAGTCCCGGACCAATTAGCAACAATCACATGCCATAATTCATAAATTTAACCCAGAAAGCCACAATTAACCATTAGATAGATGAACCCCGAGTTTAACGCTGGATGATTTTGGTCGCCTTGAACGTTTGTTTTGGACCACTTTCTTTTTATGGTACCACTAACCAATATAATTTAACCAGTCGACAAATTTAATCATAACAGTAAAACTAAGGAGCGAGAAAGTGAAATTTGATTTTTTCGGCGTAGTATTTCGATAGAGGACCCAAACCATGACCTTGTCTCATCGCAATCTGTTCCAATATTAGGTGAAATTCTCGATCTCGTAGAAAGTAGAACACCGTGATCTAACAACATCGTTGCTCGTCTGCAGCACGACGAGATCTCGACGCCTAAAATGCAAGACGACCGAGGTGTAAACTAATTAATAACCCAAACCGTTTGACCTTGTAAGAATTTCTTGTTGAGGTCAGCTCAGGTCCAGCCGTAATTCGGGATCCTTACGTGTTTTATAGAAAGTTACACATTTTTTTTTAAACAATAGAACTTGACAAATTGAGCTACTATTGTTTCAAAATTTTCTCCTTTTGTCATTTTTTGTTAAACAACCTGAACGACGTTTTCTATTGTTTATGTAATTCATATTGAACAATGGCCAGTAATTAGGTGGACGAAAAGTGTATTTTCAAAACATCGCGTTTCAAAAAAATCACGTGTGTTCTGAAATAATGAAATTACGAACTGTTAAACTATTAAAAAATGCATTCTCTAATAGCAGAGAAAAAGTAGTTCACGTTATGGTCAAGTGGTATGTTCTATATACTGCTTCCAATTATTTATCATAAATACCAATTTAATGCAGAAACACACTATATAATTGCCTTCTATGCCTTTCCATATTTGTTAAATGATCCAATAAAAGAATAATTTTAGATAATTTCTTTGGTCATCCACGAATTATTAATTAATTAAACAAATCTTAATTGATGTTAAATTAAAATTGTTGAGTGTAACGTTAACCGATTCACCTACTGGCAGA
Source organism: Aethina tumida (assembly GCF_024364675.1). NCBI lineage: Eukaryota > Metazoa > Arthropoda > Insecta > Coleoptera > Nitidulidae > Aethina > Aethina tumida. Next base: position 13,639,676 of record NC_065435.1, on the reverse strand, counting down.
TATTTTGAACACATTCAACATAATTAATTCTGGACCATTATATGAAATAATCAATGAATAATCTAGAGATTAGTAACAGTTAATCGAAACATGTGTTCAAGATTATTATTTGAGTTACAAATGGACTTAGCTGTGCTGACAACAAAAAATTAATAAATGTGAGTCAAAAATCATGCAATTAACGAGACCTGACACACATTTTAGTCTTAAGGAATCGTACGACAAAAGATGATTTAATTGGAAACTGATTCTTTAAAATCCACAGTTTTGTTAGCTTATTTCAATTTTAATTGAGGCAAAAATTACCGGAAATAAAAGCTTCGAATAAATGAGATATTGAATTTTTTAAATAAAAATCGCTGGATTAAAATGGTAAGTCAATATTTAGTAAAATAATTTAAACGGAGCCATTAAAATAAAATTGAACGGAAACGATAGCTGGAAACAATTGCATATTTTAACGAGGGTGGTTTGTGGAACTGTGGCTGCACACGCGAGACGTCGAAGACTGAGAGAGAGGAGCTAAGAAGTCGCGGCACAAAAAACAAGGAGAAAGAGCATAAACAGGGCGTTATTGATGAATGGTAGTGAGCAGTAGGCAGCATACACCTGTTTATAGAATGGAAGAAAGCGTACGCTTAGTACGGAAGTCTGACTGACACACTGCCTTGATCTCAATAATTCTCACCGTGTGCTAAAATGGATACTTTACACAGTGATGCCCATAGGCAAAATTCTATTGAGAACCCGTATGTGTGTGTGTGTGTGTGTGCGTTGACTCGATAATTATAACTTTAATTAACGGATTATTTTGTCTTAATTTTAACCAGTCCGTGTTTTTCGCGGGTAACCGGTCTGTGCCGTACGCACGGTATTGTGGTACTGTTTAATTGCGCCACAGGAAAAAAAACAGTAACACCATGCCTGAGTCTTCTGCTTGTGCGTGTTTTTCTTTCGGGCCTTAATCCACCGACACTGTGCTTGGGGGGGTGTGTCGTCTCCGGTACCAGTACTTACTGTAAATAATCCAATATTTGTTAAAAGTTCACAGCACTTGGTGTCAAAAAAAAAAAAGTTAATCCTTATCGCACTGAGTCCACAACCGAATGCACTAACACATAACCAAAATAAACAAGTTGATCCACTGCGAGAATTTATTGACACATACACGTAGTCGTGCTTCAGCTAAAAGTAATACAGTTTCAAATACACCGACGGTTTTATACGGATGTGAAAGTTTACGCCCCACTCTCTTCGTTCTTCGGCGGTTTGGTGCTTCAAAGTTTTCGGCGGACAAAGACGGCTCCGGATCCTATTCCCCGACCGTTGCGTACCACCAACACGGATTTAATTTTATTTTTTCTGTTTATTGCCTACATGACGCACCATGTCACTTTCTCGCGTTGCACAATCTAGATCCGCACTTGTGGGCGAATACTCACCCCGAATAGCGACACTTTCAGTTTTTGTCGTTTACGCAATTGGTTGTGCGTCAATGGATCTTTTTGCTGGGCCGCCGGGTCAATCATCCAGGATTCTTATCAATGACATGTATTGTTATGTATTTTTTGCGTCACCGGTTTTCTTTTCTTGGACGTTCGTATCTTAATTAATGCTAAGGTACTACTATAAAATTACACTTGGATGTTACTAGAATAAAGGTACTTGTTCTGTGGTACTGAAATTAGATAAAATGATGTACCACTTGAACTAAATAACTATTAAGAAGCATTACAGTGCAGTTTCTGTCTCTTATCAAATTAATCTTAATTTTAAGTAATTTATTGGTAAAAAGAGAAGTTGCTTCTAGTACAGTTTTAAGAAAGGCCCTAATACTGAAATTAAGGTGTAATGATTAGATTATTGGGACATATTTTTTGTGTGTCAAAATGGATTAAGTAACAATTAAGAAGTATATTTGAAAAATATTTTGTGGAAAAAAAGGATTTGAATGTTTCTAAAAGTAAGACGAGTTGATGTCCAGTTTAAATTTACCATCCAATAAATTAAAATTTTCTTCTTCTAGGTTTTATGGGTCTTTGAAGTGGAAATTTTATTCTATTTCATATTATTCTGACTCCCTTTACCAACAAGAATAGTAAACACTACAGTTTTCTTCCTTTGTTAATGAGGTCCTAAATTTAAGCAATTTTATTGACGAAAGAAGGGGTTTCTTCTAGTCTAGCTGTAAGAAAAACCTCAATACAATAGGTAAGGTAAAACAGATTAGAAAAAAACACTTTTCGTTGAAATATATTTTTTGTAAATGTGTCAAAATAAATTAAGTACCATTTAAGAAGTATATTTGCAAAATATTTTGTAGAAAAAAGGAAATGAATGTTCCTAAAAGTAAGACGAGTTGATGTCCAGTTTTAGGTAAATTTACCATGCAATAAAATAAAATTTTCTTCTTCTAGGTGATATGGGGCTTTGAAGTGAAAATTTTATTCTATTTCATATTATTCGGACTCCCTTTACCAACAAGAGTAGTAAACACTACAGTTTTCCTCCTTTGTTAATGTGATCCTAAATTTAAGCAATTTTATTGACGAAAGAAGGAGTTTCTTCTAGTCTAGCTGTAAGAAAAACCTCAATACAATAGGTAAGGTAAAACAGATTAGAAAAAAACACTTTTCGTTGAGATATATTTTTTGTAAATGTGTCAAAATAGATTAAGTATCATTTAAGAAGTATATTTGCAAAATATTTTGTAGAAAAAAGGATTTGAATGTTTCTAAAAGTAAGACGAGTTGATGTCCAGTTTTAGGTAAATTTACCATCCAATAAATTAAAATTTTCTTCTTCTAGGTTTTATGGGGCTTTGAAATGGAAATTTTATTCTATTTCATATTATTCTGACTCCCTTTACCAACAAGAGTAATAAACACTACAGTTTTCCTCCTTTGTTAATGAGATCCTAAATTTAAGCAATTTTATTGACGAAAGAAGGGGTTTCTTCTAGTCTAGCTGTAAGAAAAACCTCAATACAATAGGTAAGGTAAAACAGATTAGAAAAAAACACTTTTCGTTGAGATATATTTTTTGTAAATGTGTCAAAATAGATTAAGTATCATTTAAGAAGTATATTTGCAAAATATTTTGTAGAAAAAAGGATTTGAATGTTTCTAAAAGTAAGACGAGTTGATGTCCAGTTTTAGGTAAATTTACCATCCAATAAATTAAAATTTTCTTCTTCTAGGTTTTATGGGGCTTTGAAATGGAAATTTTATTCTATTTCATATTATTCTGACTCCCTTTACCAACAAGAGTAATAAACACTACAGTTTTCCTCCTTTGTTAATGAGATCCTAAATTTAAGCAATTTTATTGACGAAAGAAGGGGTTTCTTCTAGTCCAGCTGTAAGAAAAACCTCAATACAATAGGTAAGGTAAAACAGATTAGAAAAAAACACTTTTCGTTGAGATATATTTTTTGTAAATGTGTCAAAATAGATTAAGTATCATTTAAGAAGTATATTTGCAAAATATTTTGTAGAAAAAAGGATTTGAATGTTTCTAAAAGTAAGACGAGTTGATGTCCAGTTTTAGGTAAATTTACCATCCAATAAATTAAAATTTTCTTCTTCTAGGTTTTATGGGGCTTTGAAATGGAAATTTTATTCTATTTCATATTATTCTGACTCCCTTTACCAACAAGAGTAATAAACACTACAGTTTTCCTCCTTTGTTAATGAGATCCTAAATTTAAGCAATTTTATTGACGAAAGAAGGGGTTTCTTCTAGTCTAGCTGTAAGAAAAACCTCAATACAATAGGTAAGGTAAAACAGATTAGAAAAAAACACTTTTCGTTGAGATATATTTTTTGTAAATGTGTCAAAATAAATTAAGTACCATTTAAGAAGTATATTTGCAAAATATTTTGTAGAAAAAAGGATTTGAATGTTCCTAAAAGTAAGACGAGTTGATGTCCAGTTTTAGGTAAATTTACCATGCAATAAAATAAAATTTTCTTCTTCTAGGTGATATGGGGCTTTGAAGTGGAAATTTTATTCTATTTCATATTATTCGGCCTCCCCTTACCAACAAGAGTAGTAAACAGTACAGTTTTCCTCCTTTGTTAATGTGATCCTAAATTTAAGCAATTTTATTGACGAAAGAAGGGGTTTCTTCTAGTCTAGCTGTAAGAAAAACCTCAATACAATAGGTAAGGTGAAACAGATTAGAAAAAGCCACTTTTCATTGTAAATGTGTCAAAATGGATTAAGTACCATCTAAGAAGTATATTTGAAAAATCTTTTGTGGAAAAAAATGATTTGAGTGTTTCTAAAAAGTAAGACGAGTTGATGTCTAATTTTAGGTAAATTTACCATCCAATAAATTAAAATTTTCTTCTTCTAGGTTTTATGGGGCTTTTACCAACAAGTACAGTTTTCTTCCTTTGTTAATTTGACCCTAAATTTAAGCAATTTTATGGATGAAAGAATGAGTTGCTTCTATTCTAGTTTTAACAAAAAATAATGTAATATACTGTACTATCTCTGTATTTGCATAATAAAATAATTTTTATTATAGTTGGAAATTGAGTAATTCCTTGTTATTTATACAAATGCAAATGATATAATATCTATTATCCAGTTTAATCTAATAGTCTGAAAACTTTGCAATAACCACATGCACATATTGATTAGCTTTCTAATAAATCCATTGATATAAACCAGCAAATAATAATGTTGCCAATAAAATTATATTGATCAATCGTGATTCAAAATTCACAATCCAAACATTTAGTTACAAAGCTTTTGTTGAACTGACATATTAAGCATATTAAGCTATGATTTAAGTATGCTAATAAAATCCTTAATTACCAATGGCAGTGCTTTGAGATAATAAAACAGTTTATTAATAGTGCAGTGAAATTATTAGTATTTATAACGATAAATTATTACTTCATCTTAACTATGTCCTTTGCAGCAGGTTCAAATTGTGTGGATTATAGATTTTTATTCAAAATTTACTGATAGTATTTACAATTAATTACAAGACCATGTTACTTTAATGTATAGTTGTTGGTCGTCCCCCTTTGAATAATAAACGATCTAATTAGGTGAATCAATTAAATTATAAAGCTTTTAAACAATTCCATGCAAATAAGGTTCATCAGTGCTAATGTAGCTGGCCTTAATATCATTTGTGGTGGCAAAATATATGATGTAATTTAGATTAAAATTGGATTTCTGGCCGTATTCCAGGCCACTGTGTTAATAGTTACAATGTGTTTAATGCACACGTTATACAGGGGCAAAATAATCAATCGGATAATTATCGTATGCAACGACACAATTAATTTATTAAGTGGGATTCCTTTATTATTTTTTTGTGGGTTTGACCTGTGCGAATTTTTTGTTTATTAGTAGATCACTTTCTTTATTGTAATGTATGAGGAATGTGTCACCTACGTACACTATATTGTTTGCAAAACTAAAATCCTATATGACTCACTGAATTAAATAACTTTCATTTCAATTGACGCAAATGTTATTATTGCGTTTTCACTTTAATCGCATTTATGAAATGACTGAACTCACATCCTTTATCCATAGTTTACAGTTTTTACATCATATGAAACAATTGGAGTTGGTTGGTTTAAGTGCTTGGAATATGGATCAAGATTTTAATATTTTACAACTTTCTTGAGGATTGTTTTCACTTGTAAAAAATTACAACACTTGTTCCAATCAAAAATATTAACATATTAACATAATATAATATGGTTTTATTGAAAGTATTTTTGGTTAGCTAAATTTTATTTTTAATTTAATTCATAACATTAATAAAATACATTTATTTAAATAAAAAATATGTCATCATTTAATATTAAAATCCTTAAGTTATTAAATCTTAAAAAACTAAAATAAATAAAACGAAACCTTTAATGAAACTATGTTTATTAAAATTAATTGTGACACATTAAAAAATTTAATATTTATGTCTCCATAAAGTAATAAGTCATCATTTTAAAATTGCAAGCACAAAAATTATTTTCCTTTTTATCTTCTTTCATTTCTCATAAAAATTTTCATTAAAATCAAATTATAAAAACCTTCGAAAAACTCATAATTAAATTTTTGTACCAAGAGAGAAGGATGGTTTTATTTGTGAACTGTCAAAATATTATGTTGTAAAAATGAATAAATTGGCATTTTTATTAAAAAATATTTTAATTTTTCTGATAATCAATTTTTAAAGATTTATTAATTTTTAGTGTTATATTATTATTTTAACCTTGAGAAAATTAGTTAAATGTATTTAAGAATAGTTTTTATTACTTTTTAAATGTAGGATTATTGAAATAATAAAATTATTCTAGTTTTTCTGTTAAATATATTTAAAAAATAGTTTTAATTACTTTTTAACTAGAGGATTATTAAAATAAAAAAATATTCTAGTTTTTTTTAAAGGTTTATTAAATTTTAGTATTAATTTTAATATTTTAAACATGAGAAAATTAGTTAAATATATTTAAAAATACATTTTATTAAAATAAAAAAATATTATAATTTTTCTAATAATCAATTTTTAAAGATTAATTAAATTTTAGTATTAATTTATTATTTTAATCTTGAGAAAGTTAGTTAAATATATTTAAAATAGTCTTTTTATTAATTTTTAAATATACGATTATTAAAATTATAAATATATTTTTTATTAGAATTTTACATCTGTGTAATATAATTTTAATATTGATTATATTATTTTATTCTTGAGAAAATTAATTAAATTTACTAAGAAATTATTATTAAATATAAAATTATTAAAATTTAAAATAAAAAATATTGAATTCGAATTTTACGTCTGTGTAATGTTATTTATAATAAATATTTAAGTATTAACAATTTTTATTGTTTCTAGTTTTTCTAATATTCAAATTTTAAAGATTTAATAAATTTTAGTATTAATTTTAATATTTTAACATTGAGAAAATTAGTTAAATATATTTAAAAATAGTTTTTATTAAAATAAAAAAATATTATAATTTTTCTAATACTCAATTTTTAAATATTTATTAATTTTTAGTGTCAATTTATTATTTTAACCTTGAGAAAGTTAGTTAAATGTATTTAAAAATAGTCTTTTTATTAATTTTTAAATATATGATTATTAAAATTATAAATATATTTTTTATTACAATTTTACATCTGTGTAATATAATTTTAATATTAATTCACATATTTTAATCCTGGAAAATTTAATTAAACATATTAAAAAATAATTCTCAAATATTATTAGAATTTTACATCTGTGTAATGTTATTTATAATAAATATGTAAGTATCAATGAGTTATATTGCTTCCTGAATTTATTATTATAGAAAACAAGTTAAGTTACTTTCTTTATTTAGTTGTATATGATTAAATAATAAACATTAAACACATATTCTCATTTAAAACTTATTACAGTGTCTTTACGACCTAATGTGTTTATATATCTACAATAAATAATATTTAAATTGATTTTAGCTTGTTTTAAAATTTAGCTTTATCATAAAATAGACCTTTTTTCAAATTTACTTGTTGAATTATTGAATTAACTATTGAACAATTTTATTAATTTCTTCTGAAAAATAACAATTATATTTATTATTTGCTGCAAATTGATTTTTTAGAATGTCTAATAGAATTTAGTTATAGTATACATAAAGTAGGATAGAAATTACTTAAAAAAAATTAAAATATTTTTTCTAGTTTTTGGGGTAGAATTTGTTTCCAATAAATTTAAAATTTTGACTACTTGATCAAATATGGTCAAACTTCGTTAACTCGAAAAAGTAACTATGAAAAAATTATTCATAAAAGTGGCCTTCGAAGTTTCTAAGTCCACTGACATCAAAAGATCAAATTTTCTTTCTAATTTAGTTCAAAAAAAGAATTTTTCTCTATCTTCTATATTTTATACCTTTTTTATGTTATCGTTTACTTTTAATTTTTCTTATAATTTTTAATTATACCTTAAGTCCCAAAATAAAACAAACAAAATATAAAAATATTCTCTGTACCAAGTTTAAATAATTGCTAACTACTGCTACTATTCTATAGTACACTAAATCAGCTAATTTTTTCTAGCTAAAAATTACGTAGGTTCCTTATTACATTATAAAAAACGCTAATCGACGAGTCATATCAATTCAAAAACATTTTAAACTACTTTAAAACATAATTTACAAATGCGCACACATTAAGAATCTTAATGGCGATAATTGATACCTTTAAAAATACGAAAAACAGGATGTTTACCGGCTCAGTTTGAGATTGAAATGCACGAGGCGCACGCACAAGTTTGCCCTATATTCTTGTTACACTTCGTGACATATACACACAACAATGCCTAACTGCGGTATGTATAATATCGACAATCCGGAGAAAGTAAAAAATTTTAATAACCATTCAATCAAAGATTTACTACTTAACAACCTGGTACTCGTTGGTAAACTTGTTATTACCAATAATGATATACGTACAGTAGACGTGAACTTAATAAAAACAAATGTTGGTGTAATTTATGCGTTGAATGTAAATGCAAACGATGTAAATGTTTTGGTTTGTTTTACATTTGTTTGTTATCGAGTGTTATCACAATAGGAATGACTTCCAATGGAACGTGGTGCGTGGTTTACTTTCTACAGTTCGTACGGTTCCATCTGTCCCAAAATAGTCGATTTTACTTTTTAACAAATGATAGAAGACCACAATTCATTTAAAATTGATGGTTTTTGTCTTCCAATCGAGGCCTCATGTCGTTCCATAAGTTTTCAATTGGGTAAACAAAAATCTTGGAGCATAAATTGTCAGAAACTAATAATGATTCGGACCTCTTCTTTGAATAAGACTCTCATTGACGTGTCGTGGCATCGATCTAATGAGATTATCTCATCCCACACGACTGAATCCGACGTTTTAGTTCATTAAAAGTCGGTGGAGGATGCTGTAAATTCCTTAAGCGTCGCCCCATCATATCCCACACATGCTCAATTGGGGAAAGATCTGAAGATCTGGGTGGCAGAGGCAGTAAATTCACATTCTTCATATTCCTGGCAATATGTGGACATTATCTTGCTCAAAAATTAGTTCAAGATCTCTTTTTATGTAGGGATGAAAATAAGGCTCCAAAACGTCATCCACATATCGCTGGGGCGTCATATTGCCACTAATGAAAACTGAAAGAGACCTGCCACCATAAGCAAGAGCACCCCATACCATTAAAGCCATAGTGTTATGAATATGACTCTCTACAGCAAAGTGAGGATCACGTCTTTCTCCACATCGCCTTCTTACTAACACATGACCATCGTGTATGCCCAAACAAAAGCGTAATTCATCACTAAACTTAATGTCATTCTATTCTTCATCCCACTGTTGACGTTCCATGCAACAATCACTACGTTAGCACCTATGGTTTGCTGGTCCAAAAAAGGCCGATAAATCCGTAGGCCAAAGGACCTTATACGGAGGTAAATAGATCGAATACCAATTGGCCTACCTTCATCGGCAAAAAATCCATCAGCAATCATCAGTGTTGAACTCATTCTGTCCCTTAGGGCCAATAATCTAAGACAACGGTCTGGTGGCTCTAAGGTAGCTCTGGTTCTTTCGGAACCACTTCTGCCCTCTTCACCTCATGACTAGCAACATTATAAACCATTTTTCTGGAGCATCTTAAGTTTATAACGATGTCAGCAATATTTATGCCTTGATGTTTCTTTCTTCCCACTTCCGAAGTGAGTTATTCAATAAAATTATACAAATCCTACTAGTTTAAAGTCGTTTTTAAGGTATATAACAAAAAACAATAATATAATATATTGTTTATACTGACTGGACAAAATTCCTAAATCCTTTAACAAAATATTTAATATTAAATTTTGTATAATACACAGTGACCACCACTGTGTCTTTATTTATTTAAGACAATCAACATTAAAAAAAAATCAAATCAATTTTCCTGTAACCGGTTCATTAATACTCATAACTTCCAAAATCAGTTACCCCGTGTATGATTCGAACAAATGACAAATTAAATATTCACGCCCAACCAAGTTACCTCGACTGACAAAAAGCAATATTTTTAATATATTATCGATTCACAGTTCACCGACGTGAACTGCACATTACGACTGCTTTGTTGGATTCCTTTTTTTTTAAGGGACAATTCACTTGATTGAACTCCTGCAATTTTCCGGCCGTTCCGATATTGATAACTGATTTTATTTGCATTTTATTTTATTTCATTTTGTTTTATTTTTTATTTTTTTAAGTTGAACGTAGCAAATTCTCGTTTTACTCGTGAAAAATGTACGCCGAACGGGAGGGCGACGGAGACACCAGCCTTAAGGGTGTTTGATCGACCCACCCCGCTTTGATCCGCCGCTTTAATTTAAAATGCAATCGACACGCAGTTTATGGAAACAAGCATTTTTGCGTTCGATTTTAATCAATTACAGAGCGTTAATTAAATTTTGAGCGGAACATACAGTTTCAAAAGAAATCGAAGCACGTTCTTATTAATTAACACTTCCGAATGTTCCGATGGAAATTTGCATTAGTAGCCTTTTTGGGCGACAGTCTATAATTGTGCCTTTTTCATTAGCTGATGGCTGTGTTAATATTTTTTTTACTATAAAGGGGAACAAAGATAAAAAAATATATTTAAAAATAAAACTGAAAATTTAGATAATTTCTAAAAAAAATCTATATGTACTATAAAAAATTAAGATTTCATTCATTGATTTAATTTTATATTTTATTTATTAATCACATTTCTTCTCTTATTTCTTTTATTTATGAATACCCTAAAATATTTTAATATTTTCCTGTAATTTCATACTTTTTTATATTTTCAATACTTAAAAAAGTACTTTTTGTCTTTATTTATTTTTTTATAACTAAAACTATTATATAACTAAAAATTTTTAGATTTCTATAAATCAAAAATAAAAATTAATAATAATTTACATTTATCTTTCTTATAAACATTTTTTCTTTCATTCTTATTATTAATGTACTATATTTTTTAAAACATAGAATACTAATTTAATTAATAATAAAATTTTGGTATATGAAAATTTTGACAAAATGCAAAATTAATTATTAATAAAATTTTGACCGTTCATATTGTTATTTTTTTTTTTGTACCTTTTAAATTTAAAAAATATTATCCACTTAAAAAAAAAAGTTATTTATAAATTTTAATTTTGGAAATAAATGAATTCTTTTTTTATTATTAATTAATATTAAGTTCTAATTCCTAACAATTGTCAGATTTCTACAAATCAAAAATAAAAAAAGATTTTTTTTTTAAATTCTTAAACTATAATAATTTATATTTATATTTTATCTTTCCTCTTTTTTTTTCGTTATATCTTTTTATAAATTTTACGTCAAAAGTTTTTTTTTAGTATTATTAATTTACTATATATTTTAAATATATAGAAAACTAATTTAATTAATGATAAAATTTTGAAAATATCCAAAATGCAGAATGAATTATTTAATTAATTTTGATTGTTCATGGTATTATATTTGTTGTACTTTTTAAAAAATATTATTCACTTAAAAAAATTATTTGTAAATTCTGGAAATAAATTTATTTTTTATGATTATTAATAATTTATAGTTCTAATTTCAATAAAACAAAAAAAATATTGAAAATAATTTTATGACAAAGTTTATGTTTTAAGTTTTTCAAAAAATTAATAATATTTAATGTCAATTATTTTTTTATTTGAATGTTAATTAATCTAAATTAATATAATTTTGGTTATTGCTATTATTTTTTTTCCCATAAAAAAAGAGTATAATTCAAATCTACATTAAAACATTAATTTTTATGTTTAACTGAAAAAATATAGACTTTTTTTCACTTAAATTTAATTTTGTATCAATCTAAATTCTTCTAATTTCTTCTCTTCCATAAATTTTTGAATATGCAGTCAATTTATTATAATTTTATATAATTTCATTATTTAGGCTTATTTTCTCCACCAAAAGACAAATTTATGTTTTTTTTTAAAAAAAAGACCAGTCTTAAAAATATTTTGAGAAAAAATTAATCGACTTTATAATTTAAATCCAAATAATATTTTAATTACAATTAAATTTTGAGATTTTTAACCATTTAATCATTTTTTTTTCCTCTAAAGTAAATTACTAAACTATATTTTTTAAAATATTCAATAAACAGCAGTAATTAATAATATTATTTTGTATGTATATATAAAAAATTTATTAAAAAAATAGAGTTCGTAAATCATTCTTATTAAATTATTTTTTTTTATTAAATATTTTTAATAACAATTTCATGAATTTGTTTTAAAAATCTCTTTTAATATTATTAATTTACTATATATTTTTTTAAACACATAGAATACTAATTTAACTAATGTTTATTAATTATTTAAGTTTTAATTTCAATAAAACAAAAATAATTAAGAATAACAATTTTATGTTTTAAGTTTTTGAAAAAAATAAATAATATGTAATATTAATTATTTTTTTATTTCTATGTTAATTAATCTAAATTAATATAATTTTGGTTATTGTTGCAATAAATTTACCCATAAAAAAGAGTTCAATTCAGATCTAAAATATTAAAACATTAATTTTTATGTTTAACTGAAAAAATATTTCATTTAAATATAATTTTGTATCAATCTAATTTCTTCTTATTTCTTCTCTTTCATAAATGTTTGAAAATGCAGTCAGTTTATTCAGATAATTTTATATAATTTCATAATTAGGTTCCATCAAAAAACAAATTTTTATGTATTTTTTTTTTTAAAAAAAGGACCAGTTTCAAAAACCTTTTAAAAAAAATTAATCGACTTTTATATTTATCTATAATTTAAAACCAAATAATTTTTTAATGACAATTAAATTTTAATCATATTTTTTTCCTCTAAAGTAGATTACTAAACTATATTTTTTAAAATATTCCGCACTAATTAATAATATTGTTTTGTGTGTGTAAATAAAAATAAACAAAATATATTACAAAAATAGCCTCATTGTTAAAGTTTTCAAAACCAAATAAAATTTATTGTGTGGTTTTTACAATTTGATATTTAAGTAATTCTTATTAAATTAATTTATTTTATTAAATATTTTTAATAACAAATTTATGTATTTGTTTTAAAAATTATTGAATTATATTGAAATATAAATTCAAAATAATTTTTGTTATTGGTTGATTAACTTTATTTTATCAATCCAAACCAAATTTATAAAATAAATGTTTAACAATTGTAATTAAATTATTGTTCAATATACATACATAATTCCACATTTATTTAAATTTTAATATAATATTTAAAGAAATCTAATTAACGCTCCAATTAACAAAACACATCGATTAAACGCATATTAACTATGCAAATAAATTCAATATTTAAATTGAAATAAACAAACCCAATATTTATTAAATGCCTAAAACAAAACTGGATTATCCCTCGCACAAACAATAAAAGTTTACGGTTTAATAACAACAAAATAATGTTTTATTGTGCGCTCACAAAATCTTCACGGCATATCACATGATTTTCCCTTATTGTATCAATCGCCAAGTTTCTAATTAATTTTTAAGCCATGTGACATAAGAATGTCACCATACGGAACTAATTGTTGCAGCTTTTTAAGTAAATGAATTGCATTGTTTCGCCGCATGAAAACTTTCTAACATCCGGGTACAATGATATGGGTACCCGATTATCCGTCAGCCAGTGAAAGCTGGAATCGGCTTGCATCACTGGATTTTGCGTTATTTTTTTTTTCCACCGATAAATCCGCTTTTTTTACATAACACCTCCATGGTTAGACGACATTTTGCAATTGAGTGTCGACGTATTTTTTTTTATCGCCGTGTCCTTTGATTGTTTCCAGTTGTTGCATAAAACTGATGCCGGAACGTTAGAGGTTGGAATCAATTGAGGAATCTTTGTGAAAAAAAAAACTTTTTCTCTCCGTTAACCCGAATACAAACAATGTGGGTGTGAACTAGTATCCGAATATAAATGTGACATATATGAATGTATGTATCATTTTGATGAATACACTCATTGTTTTCTAAACGTTCAATTTCACTAATTGCTGAATTTAAATGCCGCATTCCTTTCTACGCATTTTCTAGACCGACACGAATAAAAAACCGAAGCCGAAAATCAATCGAACATTCAAAATCCACACGCACCATCTCACGTGGAATTTAAACCAATTAATATTCCACGATGGGTGAACTGAGTCAGATGAAATTTAATTTGGGCATTATGACGAACACACCTTCCGCATTGTTTGTTTTGCTAGTGGTGCTTCTAGCGTGGGCATTTTTTTGTCCTGAAATCTCTTTAATTTGTGTCATAGCGTTCTTTTTTTTTTAGCGTATGTTGTTTCAAATGAAAGAAAGACAATGGTATCAACGATGGGTTTTTGATTCACGGTATATTCCATTGTTGGCTTGGACTTTCATATGTTTGTTTTAGTGACGTTACAATTATGTACAGTCTACTTATTTGTTGCTCGTAATTATTACTATTTTATATGATGAATATTTTAAGAACTTTAGTACATAAGTGCAGTGTGACCCGTTTAAAATTGGAAACACTTCAGTAACTTTTTATTTGTTACATGGTTTTAATAAATAGTAGTTCAGAAATTAGACAATTAAAATGTATACCATAAAAGTTATTATTATTATTATTATTATTATTATTATTACTGTTTTTATTTATTAATAGAATTTCAGATAAATTTCAAAAATTGAAAAATAATAAAAATAATAATATATAAAATTAGGTATATAATGAATTAATTATTAAAATATAACATATACTTTAACATCAGTGTCATTCCATTGTTAAGCAAATAATTTGATGAGTGAAAATCTGTGGCATCATATCTTTCGTAATAATTAAACTTTTCACATTTGAAGGCATCCATCAACAATAAATCACCACCATCAATGGTATTATAGTGACTTTTTCTCGAAAATTATGTTCCCACTAATTTGAATTGATCTCTTCGAATGTGCCATCGGTTTATTTAGATTTAGATTTATGGTACGAAAAACATCCAGTGGGTTAGTTTCAAATCTAAAAATCTCAATTTATTAATATTGTCACAAAATAACATATATATTATTGTTTACGTACAGAATATTTGAAGAAAATATAAATTATTATTTATAAATTAACACACAATATGAATAATATGACTGAGTAAACTTATGTGATGTTGACACTTTTTTAATATAAATTATTATTATAAATTATAAAATTGACCTTTAGATACGGCAGTACCTCAGAACTACTAAGAAAGGGCAAGGAGAAATGAGAACTAGTATAACACATTAAGTTATCGACATTTTATTAAATGTATTTTATTATTATAACTTATAAAATTGACGTTCTAGGTACAGTAGTACCTCAGAACTAGCAAGGAGGAGAAAATAGAAATGACCATCAGTAGAAAAAATCGAAATGTTAACACTTTTTTTAATATAAATTATTATTATAAATTATAATTTACCTTTAGATACAGCAGTACTTCAGAACTAATAAAGAAGGAAGAGGAAAAATGAGCAATAGCATAACGACAATTTCTTAAATGTACATTATTATTATAATTTATTGATTGATTGATAACCTAGATACGGTAGTACCTCACAAGTAGTAAGGACGAGTACATGGATATAATCACTATTATAAAAAATAGAAATGTTGACTCTTTTTTAAATATAAATCTATATTATAAATTATAAAATTGACTTATATACAGCAGTACCTCAGAACTAATAAGGAAAGGGGACGAGAAATGAGCAATAGTATAATACATTAAATTATCGACATTTTCTTAATTGTACATTATTACTATATATAATTGTTTGCGTAGAGAATATTTCAAGACAATATATAAATACTGTAATACCTTAAAACTAGTAAGGAGGAGTAAAGAGAAATGATCTGTATCAAAAATCGAAATGTTGACACTTTTTTAAATATAAATTATAAAATTGACCTTTATATATAGAAGTACCTCAAAATCACTAAGGAAGGGGAAGAGAAAATGAGTACTAGTATAACATATTAAATTTTTAACATTTTCTTAGTGTACTTTATTATTATAACTTATAAAATTGACGCTCTAAGTACAGTAGTACCACAGAACAAGTAAGGAGGAGTAAAGAAAAATAATCACCAGTATACAAAAAATCGAAATGTTGACACTTTTTAATATAAATTATTATTATAAATTATAAAATTGACCTTTAGATATGGCAGTACTTTAGAACTACTAAGGAAGGGTAAGAAGAAATGAGCACTAGTATAACACATTAAATTATCAATTTTTCATAAATGTACTTTATTATTATAACTTATAAAATTGACAACATCGAAACGTTGACACTTTATTAATATAAATTATTATTATACATTGTAAAATGGACTTTTAGGTACGGCAGTACCTCAGAACTGATAAGAAAGATAAGGAAAAATAAGTACTAGTATAACACATCAAATTATCCACATTTTATTAAATGTACTTTATTATTATAACTTAAAAAGTTGCCGTTCTAGGTACAGTAGTACCTCAGGACTAGCAAGGAGTAAGAGAAATGATCACCAATATAAAAAATCGAAATGTTGATACTTTTGTTTAATACAAATTAATATTATAATTATAAAATTGACCTTTAGATACAGTAGTACCTCAGAACCACTAAGAAAGAGAAAAGAGAAATGAGCACTAGTATAACACATCAAATTATCGATATTTTATTAAATGTATTTTATTATTACAACTTGTAAAATTGACGCTCTACAGTACCTCAGAACTACTAAGAAAGAGGGAAAGCAGAAATGAGCAATAGTAAAATACATCAAATTAACGACATTTTCTTAATTGTACATTATTATTATTAATTTGTAAAATTGACACCCCAGATACAGTAGTACCTCACAACTAGTAAGGATGAGTACCGAGAAATAATCACTAGTATAAAAAGTAGAAATGTTAACACATTTTTAATATAAATTGATATTATAAATTATAAAATTGACACTATATCCAGCAGTACCTCAGAACTAATAAGGAAGTGGGAGGAGAAATGAGCAATAGTATAACACATCAAATTATTGACATTTTCTTAATTGTACATTATTATTATTATTATAATTTCTAAGATTGACACCTATATACGGTAGTACCCCACAACTAGTAAGGATGAGTACAGAAAAATTATCACTAAATTATTTTTATAAATTATTATTAACATTTTAGGTATGTGCAGTACCTCAGAACTACTAAGGACCGGTAAAGAGAAATGATCAATAGTATTGGAAAAAAATGTGATATTTTCATACTATTTATTTAAATAAAATTTAAATCTTATTTTTATGTATATTTAATGGTGAATAAAAATTTATTAAATTGCATATTAAACTATAGCACACTTTTTTATTTATGTTGATATTCAGTACCATAAAAAATTTCATTTTATTCACACTTTTTATAAATTTTTGTGAAAATACACATAATAAATACATAGAAATTTAATGAATTCTAATTTACATTAACACAAAGAATTATAATATTTTAAATGAATGTAATAAGTTTTAATTTATGTAAATGCATATATATTAAAGACACCAAAATACTTATCTTAATACCTGAGAATATACTAAAAATAAAATCTCATTAAACTACATAAGTAAGACAAAAGATTAATGCAAATGGCGACCTCAAAAATACTAATAGTAAAAAACAGTAAAATTTACTTAAGTTGAACATTAAACTTTGAACAAGTTGTGGAATAGACATCCTAATATTAATCATTTGTTGATTCGATAACATTTGCAAGATACTCAAATAGAAAGTAACCTGGAATCACCAATTCGGTCGGTTTAAAAAAAATTAAATCATCGTCTTCGGTTATCTTATGCTGTTTCTCTGCACATTAATTAACACAATCTTCAATTGACACAGACACACACACACACAAGCTGGTTACGATCTATTCATCGGCAATTTCTAAATTATTTAATAAACGTCAAACGTTACAACTTTGTACAAGCTACATGATATATTGTAATGCCCGTTTTAGCATTAATGGAACATTCGAGGAATCTTGTTCAAAATTAATAACCGAAATTGGGTCAGGTCATAATCATGCTCAAAACGTCTACTAACTACATTTTTCGGTATTGTCTTTTGGACCTGTTTTTTTAAATATACATATATATGTATATAAATGACACCGCTCAACTAAAGTACCTTTTTCCCTGTCAAAATACAATGACCCGTTAATGCTACGTAATGAAGACGCTTAGACTGGTATTTCTGTAGTACCATGGCCAAGGTCAGGATATTATGTAAATTACACGGGGAACGCTTGAACCAGAAAACTGATTTATCGCCGATGAACGCACGGAAAAGTGTCGTGTGCTCCATTTTTTTTCGTACAGCTTATGGCATGTTTCCAGCGTGTTAACAAAAGGTTTCGGTACGTACTATCTCAAGGCATAATAATTACGCCTAATTTCCATATCTGTAAATCTCCATTCATTGTCTTATGTAGGGCTCTGGTACGACTCAAATAAGCATTGTTTACATTGTTTTTGAAAACTTTCTGATTCTCTCTGTTACTAATTTCGTGCGATGTCTTTATTGCCGTGCTGAAACGGGATGATTTCGTGGTCTACCGCACAATTTGCTGCGTGGATTCGATATAAATTATTGGTGATTTAAGTCGGGAAACAGTCCAGCCCATTAAATTTAAAACACCATAAACCGAGACCGATGAATTTTGACATGTTTTACAAAATATTTGACCAACTTAGCAAACACATTCATCTACATCTACTTCTTAATTAAACCTATTTAGGTTTAGTTTTTGTTTCCTAATTAATAAATATGTTAAAACACCAATTTATAAATGTTAAATTAAGAATTTATGCTTTCTAAATCTCCGAATTAATAGAAACAGTATTTAGATCACTGAGTAAATTTTTGTTGGTCAAGCAAAAAGAAGTGTAATTAGTAATTGGTTAAGCTAACCATTTGAATATGTTTCCAAAAATACTTAATTGCGAAGTAAACCGTTACATTCTAAGAAGCAACGAACATTTACTTGGTGATTTGTTAATTGATATGGTACTTGTACATGTGGACTCAATGTTTCTTCACTCCACTTAACCAAAAAAAAAAAATTACAATTATCCAAAGTCTAAAAGAAAGGTCGACAGTAATTGGATCAGTTAGACAACCATCTTATTTTATTTTAGATCAAAAATAAATGTAGATGTAAAGAAGTGATATACGTATACGTATTTAGTTGTTAACAGACAAATCTCACCTTTAAATGAACTTTATTAAAAGGTACTGCTTGCTTCTTCCAATAATTAAAATGATCTGCTACAGAATCAAAAAGGATTTTCGATAATTTGAAATGTTATGATCACATTTCTTGTTGCTTAAAATTATTAAATTAATAAAAAAGTAAAAGCATATAATTTTCAAATCATATTGATTTTTCTATATTTTTGATAATTTGATCATTTCAAACGTGCTTAAGAATTGGATAAATTGATTATCATATTTCTTATTGATTTAAAGAGTTCTTCTTTCTTCTTCCAATGATCACAATCATCTGATGGATCATTTAGTTTTCAAATTATATTGATTTTTCTATTTGTTTTAAAATTTGATCATTTGAAATGTGCTTAAGAATTGGATAAATTGATTATCATATTTCTTATTAATTTAAAGAGTTCTAATTTCTTCTTCCGATGATCAAAATCATCTGATGGAGAAGTAAAGCATTTAGTTTTCAAATTATATTGATTTTTCTATATGTTTGAAAATTTGATCATTTGAAATGTGGTGAAGAATTGGATAAATTGATTCTCACATTTCTTATTGATTTAAAGAGTTCTTCTTTCGTCTTCCAATAATTGAAATCATCTGATGGAGAAGTAAAGCGTTTAATTCTCAAATTATATTATATTTATCTAGTTTTGATAATGTGATCATTTGAAATGTGGTGAAAAATTGGATAAATTGAGTATCACATTTCTTATTGATTTAAAGAGTTCTTCTTTTTTTTTCCCATGATAGAAATCATCTGTTATAGAAGTAAAGAAAGCATTTAATTTTCAAATTATATTGATTTTTCTATATTTTTGATAATTTGATCATATGAAATGTGCTTAAGAATTGGATAAATTGATTATCACATTTTTTATTGATTTATAGAGTTCTTCTTTCTTCTTTCTACAATTAAAACCATCTGATAGAGAAGTAAAGCATTTAATATTCAAATTATATTGATTTTTCTATATTTTTGATCATTTGATCATTTCAAATGTTCTTAAGAATTGGATAAATTGATTATCATATTTCTTATTGATTTAAAGAGTTTTTCTTTCTTCTTCCAATGATCAAAATCATCTAATGGAGAAGTAAAGCATTTAGTTTTCAAATTATATTGATTTTTCTATATGTTTGATAATTTGATCATTTGAAATATGCTTAAGAATTGGATAAATTAATTATCATATTTCGTACTGATTTAAAGAGGTTTTCTTTCTTCTTCCAATGATCAAAATCATCTAATATAGAAGTAAAGCATTTAATTTTCAAATTATGTTGATTTGATATGTGATTAAGAATTTAATAAATAGGTTGTTGCATGTCTTATTGATATAAAGTTTTTCCTTCTTCTTTCAATGATCAAAATCATCTGATATAGAAGTAAAGCATTTAATTTTCAAATTATGTTGATTTTTCTATATTTTTGATAATTTGATCATTTGAAATGTGGTGAAGAATTGGATAAATAGATTATCATATTTCTTATTTATTTAATTCTTCTTTCTTCTTCCAATAATTAAAATCAGCTGATTTTCAAATTATATTGATTTTTCCATATTTTTGAAAATTTGATAATTGGAAATGAGGTTAAGAAATGAATAAATTGATTATCACATTTCTTTCTTTTTTCAATAATTAAAATAATCTGATAGAAAAGCAAAAGCATTTAATTATAAAATTATATTGATTTTTTTATATTTTTGATAATTTGATCATTTGGAATGTGGTTTAGAAAACGAATAAAATAAATAGATATTTGTTTTAAATTTAAATTGTAAAAAAAATTCTTGATTATTATTTAGATCTAAGATAATCTGGGCTTGTCGAATTTCTATTACATTATCAGAAGTTGGATTTCCTTCCGTATTATCATTTGTGTAACCAACACAATGTTGTCCCATTAATTTCACATAGTGTAGTAACCTCCCATTAAAATGATTTCATATGACTATAACATGCGATATGCTTTTTAATATTAATTCATAGAATTCATGTGTCATGTTTGTCGTTCACATCTAACCAGATTTTTACAATATCACACAAACATCTATTTATATGCTAGTAGACACCAAAATTGCTATGCGTTCATTAAATTGGAACACATCCACTCTAATAATCAACATCAATAATTATTTGACTGTTTGAATTGTTTCGATTTTCCGTGAGTCCTAATTAGAATAATTCTAAAAGGCCCATTTTAATTGAATGCTCGGCCCAGTGATTCTGCATCGTCCCATCCTTTTGTCACCTACACTGGCGAATTGATTGGTTTATTAATGGATGCAACATATTTTTGTTTGTCTCCGTACCAAACCGATGTTTGAGCCGTACAAACAATCGTTATTTGATTGCTCTAGTTCGACCATATAGTTTGTTGTCTGCTTACGTTTACATGCACAGCTAAGGGCTTAGATCCGTTGTACTGGAAATGAAGTTGGTTAAGCCACCGTATTATTGCTTGTGTTACAATGATTTCACAAAAGTTACATTAAAATTGTTTCGTGTTGTTGGGACATGCGATGTGCTTTTTAATTTCTTTTTTTTTTTTTTGGTGAAACGATGTCTAGCTGACTGTCTAGTCTAATAGGCTTATGTTAATGCCTCTTCTTTCATTTTGTCTTGCTTGGTTAAAGAAGAGATTTCATACACTTCTCCATCAGACGATTTTAATTATTGAAAGAATAAAGATGCCTTCTTTAAATCAATAAGGAATGTGATAATTGGTTCATCCAATTCTTAACCACACTTCAAATTATCAAATATATAAAACAATCAGTATAATTTCAAATTAAATGGTTTTTACTCCTCTATTGGATGATTTTAATTATTGGAAGAAGGAAGCACTCTTTAAATCAATAAGAAATGTGGCAATTAATTCATCCAAACATTAACCAATCTTCAAGTTACGAAATTATCAAATATATTAAAAAATCAGTATAATTTGAAAATTAAATCTTTTACTTCCCTATTAGATGATTTTAATTATTTAAAGAAGCACTCTTTAAATCAATAAGAAATATGGAAATCAATTCATCCAATTATTAACCAATCTTCAAATTACGAAATTATCAAATATATTAAAAAATCAGTATAATTTGAAAATTAAATGTTTTTACTTCCCTATTAGATGATATTAATTATTGGAAGAAGAAAGAAGCACTCTTTAAATCAATAAGAAATGTGGTAATCAATTCATCCAATTATTAACCAATCTTCAAGTTAGGAAATTATCAAAAATATTAAAATATCAGTATAATTTGAAAATTAAATGCTTTTACTTCTCTTTTAGATAATTTTAATTATTGGAAGAATAAAGGAGCACTCTTTAAATCAATAAGAAATGTGGTAATCAATTCATACAATTATTAACCAGTCTTCAAGTTACGAAATTATCAAAAATATTAAAAAATCAGTATAATTTGAAAATTAAATGCTTTTACTTCCCTATTAGATGATTTTAATTGATGGAAGAAGAAAGAAGCACTCTTTAAATCATTAAGAAATGTGGTAATCAATTCATCCAATTATTAACCAATCTTCAAGTTACGAAATTATCAAATATATTAAAAAATCAGTATAATTTGAAAATTATATACTTTTACTTCCCTATTAGATGATTTTAATTATTGGAAGAAGAAATAAGCACTCTTTAAATCAATAAGAAATGTGGTAATCAATTCATGCAATTATTAACCAATTTTCAAGTTACGAAATTATCAAAAATATTAAAAAATCTGTATAATTTGAAAATTAAATACTTTTACTTCTCTATTAAATGATTTTAGTGATAGGAAAAAGAAAGAAGCATTCTTTACATCAATAAGCAATGTGATGATCAAATCATCCAATTATTAACCTCTCTTCATATTACGAAATTGCCAACAATATTAAAAAATCAGTATAATTTGGAAATTAAATGCTTTTACTTCTCTATTACATGATTTTAATTATAGGAAAAAGAAAGAAGCATTCTTTAAATCAGTAAGCAATGTGATGATCAATTCATCCAATTATTAACCACTCTTCATATTACGAAATTACTAAAAATATTAAAAAAATAGTATAATTTAAAAATTTAAATGCTTTTACTTCTCTGTAAGATGATTTTAATTATTGGAAGAAGAAAGAACCACTCCTTAATTCAATAAGAAATGTGATAATTGATTCATCCAATTATTAACCACATTTCAAATTATCAAATTATAAAAAATATAGAAAAATTAATATTATTTGAAAATTAAATACTTTTACTTCTCTTTTAGATAATTTTAATTATTGGAAGAAGAAAGAAGCACTCTTTAAATAAATAAGAAATGTGATGATCAATTCATCAAATTATTAACCACTCTTTATATTGCAAAATTATCAAAAATATTAAAAAATCAGTATATTTTGAAAATTAAATGTTTTTACTTCCCTATTAGATGATTTCAATTATTGGAAGAAGAAAGAAGCACTCTTTAAATCAATAAGAAATGTGGTAATCAATTAATATTACCATCAATCAATAATCATTAAATCAATAAGAAATGTGACCATCAATTCATTCAATTCCTAGCCACATTTCATATTATCAAAAATAAAGAAAAACCAGTATAAATTAAAAATTAAATGCTTTTACTTCTTTATTAGATGATTTCAGTTATTGAAAGAAAAAAATAGAACTCTTTAAATCAATAGAAAATGTGATTATCAGTTCAACCAATTCCTAACCACATTTCAAATTATTAAATTATCAAAGATATAGAAAAATCAGTATAAATTAAAAATTAAATGCTTTTACTTCTCTATCAGATAATTTTAATTATCCAATTTGTATTTTTAACAGCTTCTTCTTAAAGGTTCATAAATGTTTAGAGGACAATATAATGGTCTGATAGATCTTGGTTTAATTATCAGTGATGATACCAATGAACTCTGATTCAATTAAGTGATTCTTTTGTCATCTACTATTTTTGAAAATGATTCTATTTCTTGCTGCTGGGTAATTTACTTATCAATTTTTTATAGGATGACCATCCATTTTAAGGCTCATTTTCCAAAGTTTTTTCATGTAATTACTAATTGGTCATGCATTAAAATGACCACAGCATGACAGTATGATGCTCCAGTACCACCACCATTATAATGTAGCATCATTTCAATTAAGAAATAAGTAATATATAAGCACATAATAATTTATTATATAATAAAACTAAAGCACAAGTACCCTAAAATAATGATCGACACGACATTGATAATCTTAAATAACTATAAACAATTGGAAAGTTGGTGTTTTATAACTGCGTACTATTATGGATATATTCTCATAACATGCTACGTTGTTTTTAAGTCTTATTGTCAAGTGTCGCGATGTCTGGCCAGTTTGCTTGTACGTTTTGTTTTTGCCGAGTCCATCGCTCTTATCTATCATTAGAATTATGCCAGTTTCTTATGTATGGAGGAAAGGAAATTTGTGCATGTTGTATGTCATTTAAATGCTGTAATTGCATTCTTGTGCTAATTGTTTGATACGTTATCATTAACCAGTATTTCTCACACCGTTCATTTTCCCACAACTACTTCATCACGTTTCCATAAATCCATCATTAATGGGTCATCAATTTTTTGATCTGAAACAAATTTTAAAACTATCAATAAACACGCAAATTCGTCCAAAAATTACATAATAATTACAAACGACAAAGAACGTATTCAAATCGAGACGAAAAAACAGTCATCGTTTAAAAAATTGTGTAACACAGTTCGGACGAAAAGAAAGTGCGCTGACAAAGGAACGAAATTTTAAATGGAAATAACTTCTTCAGGGTCAAATATGTTTAGCTTTTTAAATTAAGTTGGTTAGTAAAGCCAAGGTCGTACCGTCGTCTGTTTCTCAAATACCGTTTTGTGGAATAAGCAGTTTATTTACATTAAGAGGAAGTTGTTCCTCGAACTGCTGTTTTTCTTCTCGTCGTCTCGGAGGTGTTGATTATAATTAATATGGTAATCGACTGAAATAAGAAAGTACACGGTGGCTGGCGAAACGTTTCCAAATGCCATCAAACACCTCAAACATGTGCAAATGAACGTTCGAACATAAAATCTAATCTCTCTGTGAATGTGTGTGTGTGTCGTGTTTCTCGCAGGAAATTCAAAGGGGTTTAGAAGCTGTTTCCAGTTTCACATTTAATTAGTATCCGCAGTTTTATTACGTGCGGCATAAATAATGCCTGGAGAGGAGACCTTGCAACGCTTTTGATAATATATACAAGGTGTTTCTAAAATTTGGGATCAGTTAGAAAATGCCCAATAATGAAAGAAATCTAATTAATTTTTTACAGCCCTTCAAATTTAAATTAAAAAAAAAAATGTTTATTCATATTTCCGTAACCTTTGGTCCAATCGTGTTTAAATTTGGTATGTGTTATCCTAAAATATATGCCTATAATTTAATTTAATAATTTTTTCCATAGTGATACAGTGGCGTAGATTTTTAGGGAATTATTTCTTCTTTCCTGCTCTATTTTATAGAATATTGAATATTTTCAAAAACTATTACGTTTTTTATATTCTTTGCATAATTTAGAATAAAAAAATACTTTTAATTAATTTTGTTTAATACAGCCGTTTACGGACTCTTTAAATCAATAAGAAATGTAATAATCAATTTATCCAATTCTTAATCACATATCAAATGATCAAATTATCAAAAATATAGAAAAATCAACATAATTTGAAAATTAAATGCTTCACTTCTATATCAGATAATTTTGATCATTGAAAGAAAAAAGAAGAACTCTTTAAATCAATAAGAAATGTGACAATCAATTTATTAAATTCTTAACCACATATCAAATGATCAAATTTTCAAAAATATAGAAAAATCGACATAATTTGAAAATTAAATGATCTATATGAGATGATTTTGATCATTGAAAGAAGAAGGAAGAACTCTTTAAATCATTAAGAAATGTGACAATAAATTTATTAAATTCTTAACTGCATATCAAATGATTAAATTATCAAAAATATAGAAAAATCAACATAATTTGAAAATTAAATGCTTTACTTCTATATCAGATGATTTTACTCATTGAAAGAACAAAGAAGAACTCTTTAAATCAATAAGAAATGTGACAATCAATTTATTAAATTCTTAACCACATATCAAATGATCAAATTATCAAAAATATAGAAAAATCAACATAATTTGAAAATTAAATGCTTTACTTCTATATCAGATGATTTTACTCATTGAAAGAACAAAGAAGAACTCTTTAAATCAATAAGAAATGTGACAATAAATTTATTAAATTCTTAACTACATATCAAATGATCAAATTATCAAAAATATAGAAAAATCAACATAATTTGAAAATTAAATGCTTTACTTCTATATCAGAAGATTTTGATCATTGAAAGAAGAAGGAAGAACTCTGTAAATCAATAAGAAATGTGACAATAAATTTATTAAATTCTTAACTACATATCAAATGATCAAATTATCAAAAATATAGAAAAATCAACATAATTTGAAAATTAATGCTTTACTTCTATATCAGAAGATTTTGATCACTGAAAGAAGAAGGAAGAACTCTTTAAATCAATAAGAAATGTAATAATCAATTTATCCAATTCTTAATCACATATCAAATGATTAAATTATCAAAAATATAGAAAAATCAACATAATTTGAAAATTAAATGCTTTACTTCTATATCAGATGATTTTACTCATTGAAAGAACAAAGAAGAACTCTTTAAATCAATAAGAAATGTGACAATCAATTTATTAAATTCTTAACCACATATCAAATGATCAAATTATCAAAAATATAGAAAAATCGACATAATTTGAAAATTAAATGCTTTACTTCTATATGAGATGATTTTTATCATTGAAAGAAGAAGGAAGAACTCTTTAAATCAATAAGAAATGTGACAATAAATTTATTAAATTCTTAACTACATATCAATGATCAAATTATCAAAAATATAGAAAAATCAACATAATTTGAAAATTAAATGCTTTACTTCTATATCAGAAGATTTTGATCATTGAAAGAAGAAGGAAGAACTCTGTAAATCAATAAGAAATATGACAATAAATTTATTAAATTCTTAACTACATATCAAATGATCAAATTATCAAAAATATAGAAAAATCAACATAATTTGAAAATTAAATGCTTTACTTCTATATCAGAAGATTTTGATCACTGAAAGAAGAAGGAAGAACTCTTTAAATCAATAAGAAATGTAATAATCAATTTATCCAATTCTTAACCACATATCAAATGATTAAATTATCAAAAATATAGAAAAATCAACATAATTTGAAAATTAAATGCTTTACTTCTATATCAGATGATTTTACTCATTGAAAGAACAAAGAAGAACTCTTTAAATCAATAAGAAATGTGACAATCAATTTATTAAATTCTTAACCACATATCAAATGATCAAATTATCAAAAATATAGAAAAATCGACATAATTTGAAAATTAAATGCTTTACTTCTATATGAGATGATTTTTATCATTGAAAGAAGAAAGAAGAACTCTTTAAATCAATACGAAATGTGACAATTAATTTATTAAATTCTTAACCACACATCAAACGATCAAATTATCAAAAATATAGAAAAATCAACATAATTTGAAAATCAAATGCTTTACTTCTATATCAGATGATTTTGATCATTGAAAGAAGCTGTAAACAATTTGTTAGACCCTCAAATTTAAAAATTGTTTTTTACTCATATTTTCGTAACCTATGGTCCAATCTTGTTTAAATTTGGTACGTGATATCCTAAAATATATACCTATAATTTAATGTAATAATTTTTTACATAGTGATACATTGGCGTAGATTCTTGGGGAATTTCCTCCTTTTTTCCGCTCTATTTTCTAAACAACTGAATAACTATTAAGTTTTTTATATTCGTCCATAATTTAGAAGGAAACAGGTGCCCTTAATTAATTTTGATTAACACAGCCAATCTTGAAATATTTCAGTTTTTATGTTCACTTTAATTTTCTTAACATTAAAACTAATATATCTCAATAACGGCTGTATTAATCAAAATTAATTAAGAGCACTTTTTTTCTAAATTGTGCAAAGAATATAAAAAACTTAGTAGTAGTTTTAAAAAACATTCAATAGTCTAGTAAATAGAGCGAAAAAGAAGAGAAAATTCCCTAAGAACGTACGCCACTGTAACATGTAACAATATGGAAGAAGTTTATAATATTAAATTGTAGGCATGTATTTTAGAAAAACGCATAGCAAATTTTGGACCAAAGATTGCGTAAATATGATTAAGAAATAATTTTTGAAATTTAAATATGATCGACTGCATTTCCTTAAGAAGAAACATTATGAAATATTTTTATTAAGATTTTCTTCCATACTGAACGTGCTCTAACCGCCCCTAAATTTTAGAAACACCTTGTATTACCAGCAGGAAATTAATGAATTCTTAATAAGCCACACTATAATCTGAAGTGGCTTAACTAGAGTTATATGGATGCAATAAAGTACAGTAGAAATTAGAAACTAGCTGATCCAAAGGGGTTAATCATCATTTGATTAAAAATGTTCTCTATATAAGTCTAGTTTGCTATAAAAGTAAAAGAAAGCCAGTAGAAAAAATATCTGGTACGATGTTAACGCTTGGTACTTATGGCACATATAAATCTTCATTACCAATATAAACAATGTCGTCTGATTTTACATCGAACAATACTTGAAAATTGGTTCAACTGGAGTATCAAGTATCATTTGGCTGACGTGTAAGGCATTACAGCACGGCTAATTTATTAAAATAAAGGCCAATCTTAATCACATCGCAAATTTAAATGCGTTATTATTAGATATTTTAGCGATATAATTAGTAATCCATGTCGTGTAATGCTGCATTACACGACATGGAAGTATCTAGGCTAGAAACATCGTGATGTATTTGTAATGATTACGTATGGTGATTTAAATATTTTAAAACTGGGTAACCATAACTTTTAATAAAACATAATATCACATCACTATTTAGGTATACAGATTTTTCGCTACAGAATGCGAATTAAAAAACCAGTTTATGTGCATTCGTAATGAAATTATCTCCCATTACTCCACTTCCATTACCATCAATTAGTTGTGCATATTAAAAAGCCCGCTTAGAAATCGATATTTGGGTTTTTTGGTTGGTTTATACGGATTTTTAATGTTAATAACTTTCACCGAAACGCCGCGGCATAAATCAAATCGGAGTTCACCCACGTTTTATAGAAATTAATGTTGATTTCTAAGATTTCCCCAACACGGCAATCAGGAACGGGACTCCGTGCACGGCGAATTAAAATATCCGTAAATTCGGGGTGAATGACAAATGGAGATAATGCTTCTAATTACATCAATGACAAAGCGAGGGTTCCAACTTTCACCTACCACTATTTCGGGGATTTGGTGTGATGAATGGGCTCAGGCGAAATTATTCTAAACACACGGTAACTTATTGGGGTACATATTCTGCCGCCCGATTATATTATATGGATTTCGGTGCGGGGAATAAATCACGTCCAATAATAAAATGAATGTTGACGAAAATTTCCTATTGCAGTTTATGTTGGTAAATTTGCAAATGATAATAACATTATACAGCTTCAGTAAAAATAAATTTAATTCCTATTATTGTTCATTTCATTACTTCGTGTTTGTTTTGTAAATGATTTATAAATAAAGTGAGAATTTAATATTTGTGAACCACGTTTTCCATTTATTTATTTGTTATTGAGCTGTGAAATGTGCTTAACTGTGGAAATTTAAATAAACTGTTATTTTATATATTGGTGAGTAAATTACATAGTTAAATAATTACTTATTTTGTTTGGATGGTAAACAAAGTTTCACAAATTTTCCTGATTTAAATGTTGTTTTAATGGTTTTTATTTTTAAAGCTTTAAGTATCGTTAAAAATGGATACAAATGATTTTTATGACTTCACTTTATGAATTTTAAATTTTATATTTATCATTGATTTTTATGACATGAAATTTACAATAATATTCACATATGTTGGTATAAAATATAATTTTCTCTAAAAATATTATATTATTTTAAAATTAAAAATTATGTTTATGGTTTGTGTACTTGATTTTATGAATAAGATTAAATATTTTCTATTTTAAAATGTGTATTTAATGTATTTGACATTAAAAAATCTCTGCAGCACTTAATTATAAAAATGAACAATAATTATTATTGAGATCTGTGCCACTTACTAATTTAAAATAATTTAAAAATTATTTATATGAAATTTTCTCTAAATAAACTGATAAAATAACCTTCTTCACACAAATATATAATTAAAACATTTATTGCTTAATTCCCTATTTAAAATATAATTTAAATATTTTATTGACGTACATAACTTTAATTATTATTTACCTTATTATATATTATACTGTTATATCATCCAATCCAATTAAATATTCAATTGTGTGACATGCTTTAATTACAGGCTAAATATTTTAATTGTTAACAAATATTTAACTAGTTTTTAATTTTTAATGCTATAGTAAAAATATCTATCAACAATTTTAAAATAAGGACACTCAAATGATAAATTTTTAAAATAACATCCAAAAACTATAAATAATAAATTTTTAAAATTTAAATAATAATTAATTAATTATTTTATATTAATTAATTGATATATAATATAAAATAAATAAAATACCCTAATAATAATAAATTTTTCAAATTTGCATTATTTATATTTATTACTTATTTATCTTATATTAATTAATATTAATCATATTTATATAATTCATATCAATTAATTAATTAATTTATATATACTAATTAATTCATTAATATAAAATTAATTATATAAATTTATTTATCTCTCTCTCCCTAAATTTTTAAATTTTGAGAAAACATTATTTTAAATTTATTAAAAATTAATAATTTTATAAATTATTTCGTTTAATTTAATTGATAATTTTATTTAATTAATTAATTTATTTAATTTAATTTAATTTATTTATTTAATTAATATATTTAATTTAATTTATTTAATTTGTTTATTTTATTAAATTTATTTAAAATATGTTTTATTTACTATGTTAATTATTTAATTTATTCAATTTAGTTAGTTAACTAATTTAGTTAATTTACGTAATTTAGTTAATTTAGTAAATTTAGTTAATTTAGTTAGTTAATTTATTTAATTTAAATAATTTATTTTTATTTTTTTTTGGTTTACTTAATTTATATTATTTTATTTTAGCTAATAAATATTGTTTTTTATGTCACTATTTTTTTTAATAATCTAATGTAATTAAATTACATAAAAAATTAAAATGTATATTTTAACTCAAATTTATTCATTTTTTTATTAAATTTATTTTATTTTATATTTTACATTTTTCATCTATTTCAATTTATTTCATTATTTATTATTTTGACTGATAAAATTTTAAAAGGATTTAACCAGGAATTCCTTCTATTTATATTTATTAATTTATTTTATTTATTTATATTATATATTTTAATTTATTTAGTCAAAAAACTAATTATGTAAGAAAACTGTAAAATATTTATTTTTAACTCTTAGCTTTATAAATTATTTTATTTAATTTAGTTTAATTAATTTATTTATTTCATTTATTTAAATTTTTAAATTATTTTATTATTTAATTTTTTATTTAATTTATGTAATTTAATTAATTTAATTGCTTTGTCTAATTTATCTAATTTATTTAATTTAAAATTTACTTAAATCTATTTAATTTAGTTAATCTATTTAATTTAAATTCTTAATTTATTTAGTTTACTTATTTTATTTTCTTATTTGTTTGATCTTTTTTATTTTAGCTAATAAATAAAATTTTTATTTTAGGTAATTAATATAGACTTTATATATATAACTCCAAACATATTTTTTTTATTTAATTATTAATTAATTTATTTTATGTTTTACTTTTTTCATCTATTTTAATTTATTTTATTATTTTACTTGTTTTATTTATTTTGGCTGATAATTTTAAAATTCTTTAACTAGGAATTCCTTCTATTTCTATTTATTAATTTATTTTATTTATTTATATTATTTATTTTAAATTTATAAGGATATTTTAACTATTTTTGTATTAAATTATATTCTAAAAAATAATTGGAATGTCAGTTACATTTTAATATAATTTTAATTCTTAAAAAAGTATTAACATTATAAATTATTTTATTTAATTTAGTTTAATTTATTTAATTTGTTAATTTATTTTATTTCTTTATTTAATTTGTTTATTGTTTGTTTAATTTAACATTTATTTAAATCTATTTAATTTAGTTAATTTATTTAATTTAAAGAGTTAATTTGAATATGTTAGTTTACTTAATTTTATTATTTATATGATTTTTTTTATTTTAGCTATTGTAATAGTTTTTATATTAGAATCTTTTTTTAAATAAATTAATGTAATTAAGTTATATAAAAAATTTTAAATATATATTTTAACTTTTAACAAATTTATTTATTTTATTTATTAATATATTTTATTTTATATTTTACTTTTTTCATCTTTTTTAAATTAAATTTTAATTTATTTGATTATTTTATTATTTATTTTGGCTGATAAAATTTTAAAATGCTTTAACCAGGAATGTCTTCAATCCTATTGGTAGATAAAATTCCAAATATAAAAAAATTAATTGAAATGCCAACTAAAAATTTAAAACATTTTTAATCCCTTTATTAGTACCCAACAAACCATAACTTTCTCTAGTTACATCTGGCCTTGTCCTATTTACCTTGAGTCCACAATCGGATCACCCATGTCTAGTTTTTTAAATTAATTACGGCCCTAGCAGGAAACCACCTGCAATAAAATAATCTGGTTTGCCGGACAAAGGCCTTTCATCATTCAAAACGTTTAATTTCACCCGTAATGATTTATTACGTACAATTCGACGTTAATGCGGATTTAGTTATTTCTCTAGCCCACATATTTGATCCGCTTGAACAAATTTCGTAAAGTAAAAGTGAAATTGCCGGCAACACGTTTGGCGTACTCCAGTTAAATGTATTAAGATGCTATCTTTTTTAATAGTGGCATGAAATGAAAGTACCCGAATTAAACGAAAAAAAAAAATGCTTTTTACTGCAATAATTAACTGTGGTCTAAATAAATAACACATTTAATGGCCGGTGGATCGTAATTAGTTGGTATTCTTTCCTTTTGGAATAGTTTTTATTTGTGTGTAATTTACTGTTTTTAATTTAATGAGTGAAGATTTTAGAGCGATGTTAATTGAAGGATTTTATTATTTGCAGATCTTACTTTTGGGGCTGGCAATGCGGAGCAACACAAGGGACACAGGCACAGGTATAATGTAATAAATATACAATGTTATTATGGCTTTGTAGATCGAAATGTCAGTTGCAGTCTGCAGGAACTAAATATAAACGAAATTCCTTTATAGTCAAATATTAACGGCAGGTGGCGATGTCAGGGTCTTTAGCTTCGACAAAACAACATCCTGTTAGGGTTGAAGTACCGTTAATAATCAAGAAGTCATTAGACCAGGAACTCTCGATTGTCTGTATAATAACGGCGATACAAGGGTGAATCACATAATCTTAGGCCCACTTTCTTAATTAAACGAACCATAACAAATACGAAATTTAACACTTTCAAACGTCTAATTAGTGGGCAGGTTTTTAACCTACGTAAATCAAATCGGTGTGATGCATCTGTCCTTCGTGGAGAGATTTTGGTGTTACTGAAGGCCAATACACGGCCAATAAATTAAGCGATGGTGCGTCAAGGTCCATTCACCGCATTTTTACGGCTGCGGAACCGAGATCTTGTACCTGAACCAGTCACAATATTGTTGAACTTTAAGAGGAAAGTCCATTTTTGTGTTTATTGATGAGTTAATTATCAACGAACATATTTAACGATGAATGGTTCCTTTTTGGGCACAACATGTGCCTCTAAAATTTCGTTATTTCCAAACGTAGTTGTCACCTGTCGGTGACGTCCAATTTACGACAACAAAGCCACAATAATAAAAACGTTACCCACTGCCACAGATGACAGAATAATAAGAAGAAACAAATTATAACCCCCCTGGTTAGCACTGGCACCTTCCTTTTAACCGAAACTGGCTCATCGAATTAGAATACTCTAAAAGACACACAGACAGTGAACGATTCTATATTGAGTGAGTTCGGTATTCGTATTGGTTTTCTGGTTCGTTCGCTCTTGGCTGAGCACACAGTGTCAAGGCATGACCCACTTATGTTGTTTCCTCTTCGGAGAAAGTTTCATCAGTCATACAAGAATAATGGATCATTATTTTTCCCTTTTATTCAACTAAATTCGATTATCTTTTTCTTACACTTGGGTTCATGGGCGGTGGTTTGGGCTATGTTTTTTTTTTTACCACCACAAATTATCCAACACTCCAATACGGATCCGTCGTGCGGCCGTGTCGTAATTTCTATTCTAATGTAAAATTGGTTCAGACCAAACGGATATGCATTCCGATAAGGAAAGACTTCGGATTGTTAGAAACTGTTTGTAAAAATTGCGGCGATACGTAATTAAACACATTTTCTAACGCCATTTTAATTTATTCGATTCACTAATTTCTTTTTAGCGTAATTTTGAATTGGTTCGACTTCCTAAACATAAGAAAGTTATTGTTGTTGGAAGTAACAACAGTCATTTATTTGCATGCTCTTTAGTACTTTCTCAGCCGAAAGAAAGTTTTTGTTTAATTAAAATTTTACAAAGGAATAATTTGTTAAAATTCAAGTTATTTCAAGTCTTCATCATTTACCCTTATTGTAAATTATTCTTTTGATGT
Source organism: Aethina tumida (assembly GCF_024364675.1). NCBI lineage: Eukaryota > Metazoa > Arthropoda > Insecta > Coleoptera > Nitidulidae > Aethina > Aethina tumida. The sequence goes on along the minus strand of NC_065435.1, from coordinate 13,604,448 downwards.
ATATCTGTAAAGTAAGTGATAAAAGTAAAATTATTTTATTGAACTTATTAATATTTTGTAAAACTATTAATTAATTAATTAATAAGGACCTAATGAATTTGATAAGAAAATGAACAAATTTTTGTTCTTAAATAATTTTTTTAGATTTTAAGAAAAACATTTTTTTTATAATTAAACTTATTTTGTCATTCATTTATTTCTTAATTTTTTATTATGTTACACCCCTAAATTTGACTGTTTTGGAAACTTAGTATACAGTTGTTGATGGGGCTGAATTTAAATATACAAGTAGATTTCAAAACACAAAATACCAAGTGTTTATTTTTCCATTACCATTTTTTATTGTCTTGATTATAAAGAGTATAATAGTACAGTTAAATTAATTAATTGTTCTTTTTGTTGTTCATGACTTTAATTGCTTATTATTTTAAAAATTATTAATTATAATTTTGTAAAAAGATTTTTTTATTTTTTACAGTTTTACATGTAATTAAATTTGTTGTGAGTCATTTCATTTATTCATTAAATTAATTTATTGCATCCTTAAGTGTGACACAATGTTCTTAAAATTTGGTCATACGTTATTTAATAGTGCAAAATTTAAATATACAATTAGATTTTAAAAATAGAATGTTTATTTTACCTCTGTCACATCTATCAATATGTGTTTGAAATTGGATACAGATTTTAAAAGATTGAATACCGACTAATAATTTTTTTACTGTTTTACTCATAAGGAAGAAAATTATTTATTTATTTTAATTGTCATTCTTGTTTTTAATTACTTCAATGGCTTATTATTTAAGAATTATTTATATAAACTTATAAAATTTTACAGTATTTAATTTAATTTAATTTTATGTAACTTTTTATTATTTTATTATTTATTATTTATTATTTATTATTTATTATTTATTATTTATTATTTATTATTTATTATTTATTATTTATTATTTATTATTTATTATTTATTATTTATTATTTATTATTTATTATTTATTATTTATTATTTATTATTTATTATTTATTATTTATTATTTATTATTTATTATTTATTATTTATTATTTATTATTTATTATTTATTATTTATTATTTATTATTTATTATTTATTATTTATTATTTATTATTTATTATTTATTATTTATTATTTATTATTTATTATTTATTATTTATTATTTATTATTTATTATTTATTATTTATTATTTATTATTTATTATTTATTATTTATTATTTATTATTTATTATTTATTATTTATTATTTATTATTTATTATTTATTATTTATTATTTATTATTTATTATTTATTATTTATTATTTATTATTTATTATTTATTATTTATTATTTATTATTTATTATTTATTATTTATTATTTATTATTTATTATTTATTATTTATTATTTATTATTTATTATTTATTATTTATTATTTATTATTTATTATTTATTATTTATTATTTATTATTTATTATTTATTATTTATTATTTATTATTTATTATTTATTATTTATTATTTATTATTTATTATTTATTATTTATTATTTATTATTTATTATTTATTATTTATTATTTATTATTTATTATTTATTATTTATTATTTATTATTTATTATTTATTATTTATTATTTATTATTTATTATTTATTATTTATTATTTATTATTTATTATTTATTATTTATTATTTATTATTTATTATTTATTATTTATTATTTATTATTTATTATTTATTATTTATTATTTATTATTTATTATTTATTATTTATTATTTATTATTTATTATTTATTATTTATTATTTATTATTTATTATTTATTATTTATTATTTATTATTTATTATTTATTATTTATTATTTATTATTTATTATTTATTATTTATTATTTATTATTTATTATTTATTATTTATTATTTATTATTTATTATTTATTATTTATTTATTTTATTATTTTATTATTTATTGTTTATTATTATTGTCAATTAATTTTTTTCTTTGTATTTCTTCTTTATCTTCACTTATATATAGATGTATAAAATTTCACATTTGAGGTAGAGGATGCTAATAACATTTTTATATTTAGTTTTTTTATTTGTGTATGTGCAACTATTGATATTGATGAGTTAAATCGACTACTATTGATTATTCTTATATTTAAATTCAGTACTATAAAAAATGAAATTAATTCAAAATAATTAAAAAATTAATATATTATATTATTGTCCCTAACTTGTACATGAAAAATAAACTTTATATCTAATAATGGTAAATAATAATTTTAAAAATTGGTATGCATAAATTTAATTATAAAAAATATTTTTAGAATTAATTAAAAACAAAAGTTCAATAAACAATATCAATTAAAAACTTAAAGCGAATAATAATAATCATATTTAGTTATGTACACATCTGTTATGTTATTGTAGGTTAGGAGAACAGTAGATATCTTCTTAATACTAAATTGGTCAGTCAGCGAACATACATTTCGTTAAGTGATATCCGCTTTATATAGTTAATTGCCACTTTAAAAAAAAGGCGTCTATAATTTTAATAAGAATTTAGTGTCTGCCTGCTTCAAATATGTGTCACTAAAACTAAAACGTTTTTCAAATTTGAAAGTTGATTTCGTCTAAATTAATCGTTAAAGTATTCTGTTACAGTATTATTTAATAACAACAATAATTATATGTTAGGCAGGCACTTACTGACTCGTGTTAATGACTAAATGGATTTGTGAACGCCTTAAAAAAGAAAAGAAAAGACGTACGTAATCAGGTGTAAATAATAGTTTTTGACTAGCTTTTAATTTTTATTCCAAATAAGTGAGTGAAGCAAATTGAAATGTATAATAAATAATTTGCATGGAATATTAGAATGGTCACAATTCCCCATAATCAGGTGAGTAAATATGAAGAATGGCGCAAACCGCAGTAAGAAAATAGATTAATGGACGTTGCAGATGACTGTGGTTATTTTCTAATAAGTAGTTAACACCTTACCGCATAATCTATTATTTTGTTGAACGAGTTGTAAATCTATTAAACGCACCACAATCAACGGCAAATCTTAGACGAATTTGGGCAATGTGCCAGTTAAAAAGCACAGTACCGTACTTTCACAGGTAACATATAATTCAGAAAATTGTTTATTTGGTATTAATTAAAACAATGGAATAAAAGTTCCCAAACAGTAATTAATAGCAGTTTCTAATTTGCCTTTTTTTTTTCAAATGAAACAATACCACAGTTTGGCTGGCCGAAAGTACTTCAGATCTTGGTTACCTACTTTTTATGCATTTTTAAGAAATATCTGTGTTTTGTTTCAGATACAATTATGTTACCACTACTATTTGCTGCTCCAATTAATAATTAGGCATTAATTAAGAGAGACGCTATTATTATGAAGTACCGGCCGATTCATATTCATATCACGCACTATCAAAACGTTCACAGCAACTTTTTTTTATGTGTTATAGTAAAAATTCAATTAATATTAATGGTTCTGGAAAATTAAGAAAGCATACTTTTTTCAAGTACTCGTGTGCACGTAGTACTGGTTTATTTTGTGACTGCGATTGTGGTACCTGATCGTCTAGTTGTTAACAAAACACTGATGAAAATGTCACAAATCGCCGATGCCGTTTGAAAAATGTGTCGGCTACTGTGTCATTTTTAATTTGATGCGGTTATGATCAATAAATTATTAATTACCAATATAAATAGAGCGTTCACTTCAAACACAACGGTTATGAACGTTGATAATGCTTGCAATAAACCGAGTAAAAATAATTAAATCTTTATGGTTGTTTAAGTGCGTTTCAAGTCGAAAAATCTAGCTTTTATTTGTCCACTAATTGATTAAATTTATGTATTTACAAGGCGAATTGGAGACTTTGCAGTATTAATATTAAACTAGGTAAGTTTGCCTCAAAAGTCGTACCGCATTGGCCATCTGTCGGAATACAATATGAGCTAATTAGTGTTTTCTAAAAAAAAAAACATATGTTTGGGTAGGATTTAGAACAAAGTCCTCGAACAATGTAAACACAATCAGCAGGATTTCCCCATTGAAGGTGGCCCCAACTTTTTCAAGAAATTTGGGTAACCGTTCAACAGCAACAATGATGTAAATAATAAAGTTTCCAATACTTGAATGCGGACGTCCCATTCAGATTTTTATTGACCGTCAACGTCTGACTTGAGTTAACAGCCAATGAAAAGAACAAAAGGAAAGGAAAACTCGGTATTTCGATTGTAATTATATCCTAAGCAGAAAAAAGTGACGTTAAAATGTAATCTGATCGTTTTAAAACGTATGAAATGCCCCGGCATTGTATGTATAATGTTGCGAATGGACGGAGAGAATTGTTGACCAGTCAAGAGAGGTCTCTCTAGTATTACTGTCACGGCAGGAGAGCAACTAATACAACCAGCACTTGAGAGCTCGGAGAAATCTGGGACATGTCCGTATCCGGATAGTATGCACTAGCCATCCGACCACATACCATCGCGACCTTGACATTACTTACTAGATCGATTTTTGATAGATAGATTTCATCAACTTTCTACCGTCTACAATTTTAGTCGGGATAAAATTTAAGAAAATAATTGTACTACCGTTTTATCTCCAACGTTCCATCGTACCCATTTTGTCTATCGGTTGTGACATTTCATCAACCACACCGGGCAAAATACGAATGGTACGTGATGGTTGTAATTAAGAGATTTTTCAATGAAACATTTAGATCACGTCTCGTGAATTTATGTGGTTATTTGAAGCGTTTATAAGCGTTAAGCAGAGCATAAATACTAGTGACGAGTAAAAACATTGCTTCTTCTATTGTGTTTCATGTACTAAAACTTGATGATTTAATTATGCAATTCTATGCAAACAACATTGTGTGTGCTTATAAAATTCTATTACACTACTATGTATACGTATTTGTCTTGGCCACTACTTAGTAAAAACAAATGGGTTTGGATACTACCAACGCAGCCTAATGAGTAAATACCCTGAGGCAGTACTGCAGATAAATAAAATTTATTAAACTGTACAAACTATGAAGAAAATTTATGATTACACCTAAACTTTATTGGCTTCCAAAGTATACTTTCCTACATCTTGCATGGGTAAAAGCAGAGAGGAGGAAGAGGTTAATGGTGAAGGTAGTCCCTTCTATAATTTTTGTATCAACTTAGAGCAGTAAGCTGATACTAGATAATTATCACAAATGGACATTTTCAAAAGTTCATTGACACAACACTGTCTGATGGCATTAGTTAATGCTTCTTTGAGAGAAAACAGGTGCACAGGTAAATTTTCATTAAACTCCTCATTATATACTTGGGCAAGATTGCAGCTTGTTCCAATTGCTTATCGTCATCAGATAACTTAGATACAAATAGTTCAAAGTGATCAAATAAGATTTATGGTTGTGTGTCTACTGAATTTCTTCTTAGCTGTCTCAGAATTTATATAGCTTAAAAACTAAATATATTAACATTATTTTTTTGTATGTTTCATTGGATGTGGTTAAACAAACATTATAGCACACTAGAGCAAGATTAGATTAATGTTATATTATTTGAAAGACTAAAAATTACAATACAAAAATATTATAACCAAAGGATAGAGGGAAAACAAAGAATACTTATACTGTTTTATTAAATGTGATTAAATATTTAAGCTGTGCACCATCAGGGGTTGCATACCAAATTTAACGACAATTTTATGTTACATTAAGAAATTTTTTAATGAAGTCCATGATAAAACGTAATATTTTAGCAGTAAGGGCCTCTTGGGAACGTTTAACCGATAATAGAGGGAAAACTGTATACATAATAAAAAACTGGATGTTAATTTTTGATCAAATTATAGTTAATCTGGTGTAGAAAAGAGTCTTACACGCAAACAATAATAATAGTATAATAATTTAAACCATTTACTTATATTTTGGATATAATTTATCTAATATTTATTAAAAATTTATTTTTTATTTTATTATGAATATTATTTACATTTTAGTTAGATACTATATTTATGAAGCCATCATTTATCTAAATTTTAATAGAACAGCTTCAAACATTAATTTATATATTATTATATTTAAATCTATTTTTACTTAAGCTATTGGTGGTATAATTCTCATAATTTGTTAGAATAAATTTTTATTTTATATTTTAACATGGTTAACAATATGAGCAACATTACTTGAATTATTGTTGTGGCTACTGGTCAACCTAATTTTATTCTTTGAAAAGTAGCCTTTCTTATATTTCAATAAACAAAATTATATTAACTTTTTACTTTATGATCTTTCATTGCTCTCTGTGAATTTATTTATTAACAGTAATTTGCTTATTATATTTATTTAATCATTGGTCTAAGTGAAACTGTAAGAAAAATTATAATTCAGCTTTACCAAAACTGAGAGAAACAAGAAGAGATGGTTTCCTGTATTATTTAAAAATTTAGAAAAACTGGACAAATGGTAGCTACGAAAAAATTGGTCTGTGTTCGAAAAACTTGAAAGAAAATGGGTAACTGGGTAATTCGATGTCTAAAAACAATCCAGTCTTATCGTCAACTGAAATTAAAGGCAACTTGGAGGAATGGGACTTGCTGAAATTAGTTCAAGGACTGTAAGAAGGTGGTTACTGGATAGGAGTTCAGACCTACAAGAAAAACTCTGATTTTTACTAAAAATGTGGAGGTCCAATTTTGACTTGGTTAGGAATTTAATTTATAAAAAAAATTATGGTTCAGTGAAACATAGTAGTTGTTCAATTATGCTATGGGAATGTTTCAATTCTTCTGACGTAGGTTCTCTTAGACTGATTTTTGTACAGGGATATATTAAACAACAATTTGCTTTCATATATTGAAGAAATGATGCTTTCAATAAATGTGTTTCAACATAAAAACTGTCCCAAACACAAATCCAAAATTGTGACAGATTGATTGGTTTAAAAACCAAAGCATCGATGTTTTGTCTTGCCTGTCTCAATCACCAGACATTAACCCTATAGAAAACTTGAGTCATGACGTAAATTAGACATTAAAATTTAAATGAACTCATCACAACAATTCAAAAAGCTTGAAGGAATATAAACTTGGAGTATATTGGGAAAATCGTCGAGTCTATTCCACAGATATTGGACAAAATTATAAAACAAAAAGAATAATATATATAAATGATAATGTTAAATTAAATAACACAGATTTAATCACTAAAAATCTCTTTAAAAATCATAGTTCCTATATTTATGTCCAGCTCAATTCAGAAAAATATATGTAACATTCTGTAGAAACAGAATATAGTAGTTTTTATAACACAGTATAAAACAACAATAGTAAATTAATATTATATTAACAGTTCACATTAAATAAATGAGTTATGGATAAAAAATTTATTATTTATTTTAAAAAGTTGCTATAATAATGACCACTACTGTATAACCCACATTTCTTAAAGCAAGAATTTGCTTGTAGAACACAAAATTGTTGTTTATAATGGTGATTATTTTTTGAATAAGAGTAAATAAAAAAAATAAAAGGAATTGGTCCTAATCAGTTTAAAAATAACCAAATTCGACATCAAAATTTAAAAGAACTCATCACAACAATTCAAGAAGCTTGAAGGAATATAAACTTGTAGTATATTGGGAAAATGGTCGAGTCTAAGCCACAGAGATAGGACAAAATTATAAAACAAAAAGGATAATATACAAAGTGATAATGTTAAATTAAATAACACAGATTTAATCACTAAAAATCCCTTTAAAAATCATAGTTCCTATATTTATGTCCAGCTCAATTCAGAAAAATATATGTAACATTCTGTAGAAACAGAATATAGTAGTTTTTATAACACAGTATAAAACAACAATAGTAAATTAATATTATATTAACAGTTCACATTAAATAAATGAGTTATGGATAAAAAATTTATTATTTATTTTAAAAAGTTGCTATAATAATGACCACTACTGTATAACCCACATTTCTTAAAGCATGAATTTGCTTGTAGAACACAAAATTGTTGTTTATAATGGTGATTATTTTTTGAATAAGAGTAAATAAAAAAAAATAAAAGGAATTGGTCCTAATCAGTGTTAAAATAAAAAAGTAATTGCAAATTTGTATTTACTTTATCGTCAAAAATGAAGCTTTAGAAACCTTCAGGAGGCAAAAATGCAATTACACTCGAACACTTATTAACTCAAATTGTCCAACGACATTTTTACGTATACGTATATACGTAACTTCATGAAGTTGTCGTAATGCGATTTTTTCTGGGCCCCGCGATTGAAGCGGAGAATTGAATTTGCAGACAAATGGCTCCCAAATCGTTGTAAAATACTCTAGATTGTTGACTTCGAAATATTTCTCCTCGATAAAATGGCGAAACGTATAAAATTCTTCGGCAGGAGTTTTGTCTTTATAAAATTTGTAAACACGTTCCCGAACAGAATTCTTGAGAACGCTTTTATATAAATGACTTACGGCGTCGTCGTTTTGCGGCTCAATATTTTTGCTACGCGAGAATTATCCGTTTTAATGGGGAAACGTCAACGAAAAACCACTCGTTTCCTTTGATTAACCCACAAATAGCGTAATGTATTACATGCAATCAAGTGCATAATATATTCCGTATGGAGGTTCATTTGCATACTGTGGCGCAAATTATGTGTCACAGTGTCAAAAATGATAAAGGGGAAAGTGGCAAAATCTATCGTTTAAAGTGCATCGCAAAAATGAGTGAAATTATTGTCGATAATTTATAGCCGATTAATAATTCTAATCACGGCTTCAAAACATTTTGTACACCATATTTTATTAATATCAAATTTCACTTTTACGGTGCACAATATGAATGACAATCTGACCCAATGCTTAATATTCAGGTCGTGCAAATTTTCTACCTAGGTTAACATAGGTGAGTAATACTTCATCCCTTTTCTGATTTTTAAACACTTTCACAACGTCAAAATTTGGAGGCATGACGTTATTGAAAAAACCTTTCAGTGGTCGTTATGTAACAGGCCACGACTCTGTTACTTTTTTTTACTGACAGACATGAAATGTCAAAAACTTATTTATTTTTTTAGTTATTCAGCTTTATATCATGCAAGTATGAAATTACAATCAAAAATGCGCTTCAAAATAGATAATAGAATGTTTTTCCTAAAATGGAATTTAATATTTTCTAGTGGCTAAAAATCCCTTGCATCAGGAAAATATCGGTTTAATTTAATATCCTTTCAAAGCTGATATAAAAATACTTCAAATTTAGTAGTTTAACATACAAAATTGGCTGTCCTAATGTTATAAATTGGTGATGCATTACCACCCAAATATTCTCAACTACTGTGTATCACAATAATTATCAAAGCTGGAAATACCACAGAAAAATAATAACAACTGATATGTTATAGATGACACAATTTGAGAATTAAATTAAATTACTTTCTCCAGAAAAAACTGTGACTTCATAATAATAATGCAGAAATAAAAAACTTTTTAAAATAATAATTATATGCACATTTTGGTCATTTAATTAAATAGCATTTTAAATTCAACCTCGTTTTTCTCTTATTAATATTTTCTAATTTACTTCAAAAACATCCTGTTAAATAATTAAATATCTTTTGCTGCAACTGTTGTAAAATCTTATTAAGAACTTGCTTAGCTTACAATCCTGCTGTTAAATACGTTAGTGACATCTATGGGAGACTTACTGAAACTGTAATAGCAGGTTGGAAATCAATAATGTAATATTCAATAAACCCTTCGAATTTTTGACAAAAAAATCAATTTAAAATCTATTATAAAATGTAATTAATAATATATTTTTCTTAATTTTAACTGTATGTGAACAAAATTAAGTCTTGATTTTATGTTTTTATAATATTTAAGAAAGTGACAATATTTTAATATGTTATACAATTATTGATTATTTTAAGCATAAAAGTTATATATTATTATTATTATTATTACATATATATATATATTTTTTTTAATTTATATTTTCTTGAAACAAATTTTATGTATTTTCTAAAAGTCTTAATAAATTTGATATACGTGATGTTTTAAATTAGAAAATCATCCACTGAGTGTTTTATTTGGTATACTTTCTTAATTAAATTGATACAAATTTACTCTAATTCAAAGATAACACTTCTAATATATCAAAAGCACTACAAAATTAATATAAAAGACAATTGACAATAATAATTTCTTCTGTTACCATAATTTATAACGGAAAAAAGTTTTCTGTTACAAATTATTATTTATAGAATTATCTATTATTAAAAAATAAACAATGACAATAATAAAATATGTATATTTGTTTGGTATGATGCATCAACTTCATCTTATTACATAAAATAGCAATTTAAATTCAAATCCATTCTCGTTGTTGCCTTATTAATATTTTCCACCTTCCTTGAGAAGCATCTTGTATAAATTATTAAGTAATTTTGGCTTTAATTGTTGTAAGGTCTTACTAGAGAGTCATTTAAAGCTTGAATTTGCTGCTGTTAAATACATTAGAGACATCTATGGGAGGCTTACTGAAACTGCAAGACTAAGTTGGAGATTAATAATATAGTTTTCAAATTCAAAGTCCTCATTACTGAAAATAAATCTATATAGGGAGTAATAAATGATGCAGGTTAGATAAACTATACATATTATAAATTATAAGTAGTTTTAATTTTCTTTATTTAAATAAAGCAAACTAAGGAATTGTGTATAAATTTTATTATCTATACCATATGAGATTATCAACTATATTTTAATAGAGAGGATACTGTTTATGATACTTGATATGAAATGCTAAAATCGGATGTGTAGTTCCTGAATTATGGGCAATTAATTTAATGGGTTAAACTTCCAAAAAAAAACTGTTCAGTGTTTATTACTAAGAAATTCGATATTCTTACAGAAAATCGGTGTTACAAGGCAATATTTACACAACAGAAGACAGTTTTAGTATCTTGTTTACTCCTGAGTTGTTGGTTGTGCTTATAATAGTTATCAGATGGGAGGGGAGACATTTTACGACCTCACTGTATGTCCTATTGTCATTTTTATATAGATATTTTTTATCTAACTTCTATAAACTTCAGGAAATTTAACTTATATACTGAACTAAGATGTTTTAAATTTTATATTTTGATAAAATCTCAAACAAATTACTGAATAGAATTATTCTTTTTAAATTATTTCTTGTTTATTTGTCATTTCTCTGTGAGTGTGACAGAACCATCATCTTTTTATAAATTTATCCACTAACCATCTTCTTAGAGTCCTGCTGAAATAATTTCAGCCCATTTCTTCCAGGTTGGCTTTCAGTTGACGATAAGATTGGATTGTTTTTGACATCACTTGGCCAATTTCTCTAATTTTTTTAATAATATGGGAAGCAATTACTTAATTTAGCCTTAAATTCTTAACCATCTCTTCTTGTTTCTCTCTGTCTTGGTAAAGCTAAATTATAATTTTTCTTACATTTAAATTAAACTTCGACTAATGATTAAATATTTATAAAAAGTTAAGGACAGTTTGTAAATAATCAATTTCAATTCAAAGAGCTATAAAAGAGTATTATATAAAAAATTACTATGATTATGTCTACTACTGTATACTAAAATTAAATATTTTTCTACTAAAAAACAATTTGAGTTTTTTTTTAATTAATGGTAATAAAAATTAAAAAGATTCATTGACCAATCAGATTTTTATTTTTGAGTACTTCTTAATGTACTTCAACGTGGAACAAGGAATAAGGAAAGTAATAAGACACCAATAATATATTTTCTAGTACTCAAATTGTTTTTTTTTAATTATTGGTAATAAAAATTAAAAAGATTACTTAAAAACAATCAGCTTTTTATTTTTGAGCACTTCTTAAAGTACTTCAATGTGGAACAAGGAAGAAGGAAAGTAATAAGACACCAATAAAATAAAAAATATGTATTTAAATTAAAATTTTTAACCGAGCTTAAAACTCATCACGTTGGCTCATTTAACATGTCTCCTTATATTTATTACTGGTGTGGTATAACAATGTGTCAAGATATTTATAAAAACAATAAAACCTGTCTACAAAATTTTTTGAACTGCGGATTCTCCAACAATGTGCCAATTTATGACTCACCCAGTCATGTGTCTACACCACTTTTAACTTTCTGAAAACTAAATTATAGCTTAGTTTACTTATTAATTTTCTTCTCTAAACAGTGACATGTGTACACCGTTTTTAAGATTGTGTTTTAACATTTTCAATACACGTATTTAAAGAGAATACCCTTTATTGTCTGCTATATAACAGCTGTAATGTAGTTATATCAATCTAAAAATAAATTGTTGTGACAAGATGTCTTTTTGTATACCCACAACGAAATTAAAATTACTTAATTCTTCGCCGCTCAGACAAAGTGATTTATAGCCTTGGGTCTGAAACAATCGGGAACGTCTCAGTCTTTTTCGTAACCAACCTCTGAAAATGATTTCATGCTTTAATTTACTGAAAACATTCAAACATTGTTGTACGAGAACGTATTGTAACAATCATGTGAAATCAAAATTACTTGAAGCCTGTTCGATACAATTAAACTGTGAGTAGCACTGTTACAACAAATAAAATTAATAAACTTTAATCAGTAAAAATATATATATATTACTAATTATATTAGTATATTATTGGGAATCATTTGCTGACAAAATTGAAAGTGTTACTTACCTGTTTAAAATTTAATGTTTTAATTGTTTGTCATTTTAACTGTTAACATTTAATCTACTTATCTTTTAATTGTTGCTGGCAGATAACAGTTTTAAAATAAATAAATTTATTTATAAGCCATGGACATTCGTAATCAAATTGTCAGATTCCTTAAAACAAAGTTTTAAAAATAAATCATAAAATATACTCATGGTCAAAATTTCATAAACAATCTGCCTATTTTTCTATTAATTGCGTTTAAAATATTTGATGTCCCAGTCTTTTTCGAAAGCAACTAGTGAAAAGATTAAAAATGATTTTCTGTATTAATTAGTAATAACGTGAAATCAAAATTACTTGAAGCCTGTACAGTATTATTAAATTGTGAGTAATTTTATTAAAATAATAAATATCAATTTATACAATGGTAGTCCTTACTTTTAAACTGTTAATATTTAAGTTGTAACTATTTTATTTAATATAGACTATTAAAATAATATTAATTTACTATTATTTTTCTGTAACTTAAATTTAGACATCACTATTCGTCACTAAAAACCATTCGTCCCCACTGTTCTGTGGTCCAATAAATGTGATCCAAAAATGTCCCATTTCCCATTTTTATTTTAATTTCAGTTGACGATAAAATTGAATTGTTTTCATAAAATATACTCATAGTCAAAATTTTATAAACAACCTGCCTATTTTCCTGTTAATTTAATTAATTATTGCATTTAAAATAATCAATGTTCCAATATTTTTCGAAAGCAACTGAGTAGAAATATTAAAAATGATTTCCTATATTAATATCCTGAAAACATTCAAATATTGCTGTACAAGAACAAATTGTAGTAATAATGTGAAATCAAAAATTACCTTAAGCCTGTACAGTACTATTTAATTGTGAGTAATTTTATTAAAATAATAAATATTAATTTATACAGTGGTGGTCATTATTATAGGAACTTTTTAGACTGTTAATATTTAAGCTGTAACTCTTTTATTTAATATAGACTATTAAAATAATATTAATTTACTATTATTTTTCTGTAACTTAAATCTAGACTTGTCACTAAAAACCATTCGTCCCCACTGTTCTATAGTCCAGTGTATGTGATTCAAAAATGTCCCATTTCCTCCAAGTTTATTTTAATTTCAGTTGTCGATAAGATTGAATTGTTTCCTAAAATATATTCATAGTCAAAATTTCATAAACAACCTGCCTATTTTCCTGTTAATTTAATTAATTATTGCATTTAAAATAATCAATGTTCTAATATTTTTCGAAAGCAACTGAGTGGAAATATTAAAAATGATTTCCTATATTAATTTCCTGAAAACATTCAAATATTGCTGTAAAAGAACATATTGTAATAATAATGTGAAATCAAAATTACTTGAAACCTGTTCAGTGCTATTAAATTTTGAGTAATTTTATTAAAATAATAAATATTAATTTATATAATGGTGGTCATTATAAGAACTTTTTCGACTGTTAATATTTAAGCTGTAACTCTTTTATTTAATATAGACTATTAAAATAAAATTAATTTACTATTATTTTTCTGTAACTTAAATCTAGACTTGTCACTAAAAACCATTCGTCCCCACTGTTCTATAGTCCAGTGTATGTGATTCAAAAATGTCCCATTTCCTCCAAGTTTATTTTAATTTCAGTTGTCGATAAGATTGAATTGTTTCCTAAAATATATTCATAGTCAAAATTTCATAAACAACCTGCCTATTTTCCTGTTAATTTAATTAATTATTGCATTTAAAATAATCAATGTCCCAGTCTTTTTCCAAAGCAACTAGTGAAAAGATTAAAAATGATTTCGTAGATTATTTTCTTGAAAACATTCAAATATTGCTGTAAAAGAACATATTGTAGTAATAATGTGAAATCAAAATTACTTGAAGCTTGTACAGTGCTATTAAATTGTGAGCAATTTAATTAAAATAATAAATATCAACTTATACAATGGTGGTCATTATTACAGGAACTTTTTAAACTGTTATTTAAGCTATAACTCTTTTATTTAATATAAACTATCAAAATAATATTAATTTACTATTATTTTTTTATAACTTAAATTTAGAGTTGTCACTAAAAACCATTCGTCCCCACTGTTCTGTGGTCCAGTGAATGTGATCCAAAAAAGTCCCATTTCCTCCAGGTTTATTTTAATTAATGGATAAAATTTCATAAACAACCTGCCCATTTTCCTCTTAATTTAATTAAGTATTGCGTTTAAAGTATTCAATGTTCCAGTATTTTTCGAAAGCAACTGAGTGGAAATATTAAAAATTTCCTAAATTAATTTCCTGAAAACATTCAAATATTGCTGTAAAAGAAAATATTGTAGTAATAATATAATTAATAATTATATAATATATAATTTTATTAAAATAATAAATATCAATTTATACAATGGTGGACATTATTATAGGAACTTTTTAGACTGTTAATATTTAAGCTATAACTCTTTTATTTAATATAAACTATTAAAATAATATTAATATACTATTATTTTTTTGTAATTTTTCTTACAGATTCACTTCGGCCAATGATTAAATAATTATAATAAGCAAGTAAATAATGGATTTAAATTCACTGAGAGCAATGAAAGATAATGATAATTTTGTCCACTGAAAAATAAAAAAGTGAGCAATTTTTTAAAGACTAAAATTAGAATGATCAGTTGTATAGCAGACACAACAGTAACAGAAAAAACATTAAACAATAGAAATACTGGCATCCAATTCAATAATACCATACAGCTCATATTTTTAACATTTATATATTATATATTTATAATATATAATATATTTTAGTAAGTTGCTATAATTATGGCCACTATTGTATTTAAAATTAAAAAATGTAAGTCATAATTCTATAAATGTATTACTATTTTGTTAAATATTGTATTCAACGTAAAATGTTATGTAAGGCTAAATAAATATAAATATTTAACAGGGGTTCACTACTTAATACCGCTGATAATTTATAATAAGCTTGCATTTCCTATTTAAAAAACATTGTTGTCATGATACACGTACGAAAAATCTTTTATTATTTACAATTTCAGTATTACGTTACAAAAATTGTTAATGTAAATTAAATAGAAAGTTTAATGCAGTATTATCTAAACTTGTGAATGTCCCACAATACTAAAATTAGGTCTAAACGCGGATTAAACGGTTTATTAGTAATTACAATTATAACGATCACTTATTTGTCGTTTTTGGAAATTAACATGTCGTTTGTTGCGTAGTTACTGCCTACGTTATAAAAAGTATGTTAAAGAGTATATAGATATACTTTTTAACACGTATATATTGAAAAATATTAACAACAGTACAAGACACTTTTTTTTAAATATATAAGCTGTTGCCATACAATTATTATTGTTATATTTTGATTATACAAGTGTGTTTAATAAACTGCGGAATAAATTAAAAAATATTTATTAATTTCTAGAATTAAACAAATTAGATTGATACAAGAATTATCATCACTAATTTAAGACACAGATAATTTTTTATTATTAAATTAAAAGTTTATGTAATATCTTGTAAATGTTGCCAGTAAATAAATTGTCACATTCCTTAAAACAAGTTTTGAAAATATGTTATATTATAAAATATTCCCATGGACAAAATTTTATACTGTCTATACTATTTTCTTAGTATATTTCTGTAAACACTTTTTTATAATCTAATAATTAATGATAAAACTAAGACTTCACTATGCCATTTAAACTTTTCCATTAAAAAACAAATTCTGAATTTTTCCATATAAAAAAATTCCTTGACGACGGGACATTATGTGAAGTTTGACAACAACGTTGCACATGCTGCCGCTAAATGACCAATAGTCGCTCGAATAACCGCTATGTTGCTAAGCAAGAAATTCACTAACTACAAATCAATTTTTAAATTGAAAAGCTTATTCGATAAACAAAAATGCTCGCTAACGAAATGTCAACTAAGGTTTCATTCACAAAAACGACTGGACGAAGCATACAAAGCTGTAAAACACAAATGCCACTGTGAGTATTTATATAAAAGGTAATTTAATCTAACCCAAAAATGTATATTCACGTGGTTTGATTTACAGCTAAAAAGTTACCACAGGATGTGAATCCACAGGCGGTTTTCGCCTGTAACGAGTTAGATTTAAAGGAAGTGAATGTCTACGGATTTGATTATGATTACACCTTGGCCTGCTACAAACCGTCCATGGAACATCTACTTTATAACTTAGGTAGACAAACCCTAATCGAACAGTTTAAAGTAAGAGTTAATGTACTGTAACTAAACGTAACTTACCTTGTTGTTTTTATCCAGTATCCGGAGGAAATAGGCAAGCTGGAATACAAGCCAGGCTTTGCTGTCAGAGGTTTGCACTATGACATTGAAAAAGGAGTCCTACTGAAACTAGATTCATTCCTACAAATACAGTTTGGTTCCGTTTACAGGGGGCTAACGCCCTTATCAAATGACGAAGTTTTAAAACTTTACAAAAACAGAATCATACCTATTGCATATGTTGAAGGGCACACAAAGAATGCATCGGTAAAGGAATTTTGATTAACTTAAGAGCAAATGACTAACATGGGAGGGACAAAAGTAACATAATTTGTGTATTTAAAACGATTATGTCAGAAGCATGTTTTGATTTGTTTTTATATCTGTGCACCTGCATGAGAAGGAACTACACCCCATTTTATCTTGGCTTACTTTATTATGTTATTCTCAATTCTTACTAACAGTGTGAACTTGTGTGCAAATCTTTTCTCTGATTTTTATTTTCCACTTTGTTAATTTCATTTTTGGTTCCTACTTTTTATAGTTAACATTGCAGAACACGAGTCACTCGAAAATGGTGCAATTGGCAGACTTGTTTTCTGTCCCAGAAATGTGTTTGTTATGCAATGTGACTGATTATTTCGAACGTAATCACATTGATTACCATCCGGAAATATTGTTCAGAGATGTCAAGGTAATGCGGACCAGTATCCAACCCTTGAATGGTGTTTCAAAAGTGCGTTTTTAGAATTCGGTCAAATTGTCGCACCCCGTAATGCACAAAGAAGTCTCACAAAACGTTTCTGAGTATATTGAGAATAACGATCAACTAAGGCCGTTTTTTGATAGGCTGCTTAATGCTGGAAAAAAATTGTTTCTTGTTACAAACAGTCCGTATAAGTTTGTGTAAGTAAACGTGAAAGTTAGTGAAATAATAACAGGAATAATTGTTGTTTTTTAGCAATAAGGGAATGGAAATGTTGGTGGGGCACGACTGGAAGAACTACTTTGATGTGCTCATTGTACAGGCCCGAAAGCCCAGATTTTTCACTGATGTCTCTAGACCTATTAGGGTCTTTGATGAACAAAGTGGCACCCATATTTGGGACAAAGTTACCAAGCTTGAAAAAGGTGTAATATATTATGAAGTAAGTAACAAACACATTCTATCCTTAAATCATCAATAATTAATTAAAAATATTTACGCAAATAGGAAATTTTAGCTGAATAATGAAATCAATTTCTGCCTTCATAATTCTAGTAATCAAAAAAGTTTCACACAGTGCCCTTAAATAGAATCATTTGTGAAGGTATTGAGTAAACACCCTTACAATGTTATCTATGGCGACTCCCCTTTCAGAATCCCTCCGCAATTTCCCCTAAAATTTCCGTTCACTTCATTGGAAAACATTGATTTTAACAGAACGCACACTTAGGGATCCCCCTGTTCGTATATAAACCATTATTGTATCACTTATTTTATTTTTTAGTATTTTGTATTTAATTTTTGAGGGAACTGTCAAACAATTGCAAGAGCTGACAGGCTGGCGAGGCCACCAGGTGCTGTATTTCGGTGATCACCCTTACAGTGATCTGGCTGACGTAACACTGGAGCATGGTTGGAGAACTGGTGCCATCATAACTGAATTAACAGTAACTTTTGGACATTTTATGACGAATCAACTTTTAAATAATGTTTATTTTAGCACGAAATAGCAACGCTGAATAACGTAAATTTCAAGAAGAACGCGAACTGGCTGCAAATGTTAACGCAGCTGATAGAGGACCACCAAGACTGTGAGGACCCAGAGGAACAGAAGATTTTAATGAAGTGGATGAATGAAAGGGACAAACTGAGGTACAATTGTATCTGTTAGTTGTTTTACTTAGTTACTTAAATGCGTTTGTTTCAGGAATGACATCAAATATGTGTTCAATCAACAATTCGGAAGTGTCTTCCGCACTTACCACAACCCCACGTACTTTTCAAGGAGGTTGTTCAGATTTGCGGACATTTATACGTCGAACATAACTAATTTATTGAATTACTCGGTGAATCACACGTTTTATCCACGAAGGGGCGTAATGCCCCACGAGTACATCTCATACTTTGTATAATCGGAATCTCTTACTAGTAAATACTTGAATTAAAATAGTGAACAATGAATTTCGGGTGCGTAAATTCATTGTTTACTAAATGTAATAGTCCAATTGAAACAAGTAATATACCAAATTATTGGAAAATATTTTTCTCAAAAAGCTCTCTTTATTGTTTCCGCTTTATACTCAAAAAAAGTGCCTATTTTGGCTGTGCTAAATTGTTGATTCGATCGCGGTTTTTTCTTTTTAATTTGCGGAATATCTGAATATGATTGTTGATATTGTAAATAATATACATAAGAATGTGATAATAAATGTATGCCAAGAGGAAAACGTGTTTTATTTAAAAAACATGAGTTTATTGTCTTAACAATATCCTGTTTGGTTTCATCTGCGCATGCGCTTTGAGTTTATGATCCTAACAATATCCTACTTAGTTTCATTTGCGCATGCGCTATTATATCAAAGGTAGGGCAGCTGAGGCGTGCCTCTAGCCAATCAGATAATTCCAAATACTGACACAAAAGTTCCCAAACATTACCGATTCTTCAGTTTCAAAGATTACATGGTTGTGTGCGTAAAGAAGTACAAATGTGTCACACTGTATATACAAAATCTTCGGAAGCTTTTACGTGGTTTCAGCCAAATAATTCTGCAAAACAATGTTTGTATTAACGATGTGTTTATGCGAGTAAATGAATCATTTTCAGTCACTGTAGCTGGGTAATAAATTAGTTCAATCAAAGGCAGGATGTTTACAAATTTAGGAATCTTTGTACAGATTTCAGGAAAGTTGGCAACGTCGGTGTTGACAAATTTCAGTAAAGCAGCCGCACAAATTCCCTGAAATATTCACACGTGTTCCAATTTGATTAGTTTTCAGCAAATTTATAAAAACTTTTTTTTACATTTCTGAAATCATTTCTATACACTGGATACAAAAATAACATTAACTTCTTTGCCATTTATCTAGGTAGCGACAAATTTGTGTTTTTCAGTTTGTCATTTTACTTACAGGGGCGCACCGAATGAAGGGCAAGCCCAATTTACCACTAACATCTTCTTTTCACCATAACATTTTCATTTTTCAAAACTTTATATGTTTCTAATTGAATAAACTATTGATTAAACATGCAAATATTGATAATTGGAGTTATTTGTTGCTGAAAAATTACTTAAATGGCGACAGTGGTTGAAAAATTACATGAAATTTTAAGTAATCAGCTGTTATTCAGTTACTTTTTTCCAAATTGGAACGAATTTGTTACCGTTAGAAAAGAAATTTAATCACCTTTCTTTTCTATATTAATATTTTAATTGTCCTGACCGGTCATTATGTAGGTCACCTTAAGTAAAGTGAAAGACTGAAAAACACGAGTTTATCATTCCCTAAATGAAGGATATAAGACAAAATTAAATTGTTCGGATCGGATTCAGCACACTCATATTACCCTGAAAATACGCAAAGTAAAGCTTCAACATATTTGCTAAAAACTAATTAGACCTTGTTTAATTTTATTTTCGTTATGCGCAGTTAAGATATTGTGTGACTCATATAAGCAAATCGTTTCATTTACTACATAATGAGCCATAAAAGGTACAATTTAAGGTTGATAACATTACAATGAATTAAATTTACGATTACAATTTTGAATAAATGATTATCCTGTAGTAAACGCAAATTGGCAACAGCGCTTGCAGTGCTGAAATTCTGCAATACGTCAACGAACAGATAAACCTAGTTTAACATTTCTCACACAAGTATACAGTCATGTCACGTACAAAAATCTGTGTCCGTTTACAAATTGTGAATGTCGTACGTTTGTAAAATAATTTGCTGAAGTGCGTGAAGTTTCAGTGTAAATTTGGCAACGTGCCCTAGTGTAATAAACAATGCAATGGCGTTACAGAGATTGTAATGGTGGCCTTTCAGTGGAACTTCGGGTCCCATTTATTTTTGTTTTGTTTACTTGACTGTGGTCATGACAACTGTAATAAAGAAGTATGTTGACAATACAATACATCTAAAATGACCTACCACATATCATCACAATAGACTAGTAAAGTCTTTAAATAATGTCTTAAAAATGGCTTCTAATACAGACAGGTATTCAATCAATATTTAATTGACACACCCCATATTAATAAAGGCTTGATTTTAGGGTGGAATGGGTGGAGATAATAGAGCCCAAAACTAAGGAGCACTTCTACGCGAATTTGGCCACCGGTGAGTGTGTGTGGGAACCACCTGAAGGGGTTCCAGTCAAACGTACCGACAAAAACCAATGGTGGGAATTGTTTGATCCGAACTCGGCCCGGTTCTACTATTACAATGCGACATCACAGAAAACAGTGTGGTATAAACCAGTTAACAGTGACATTATCCCTTTGGCCAAGTTGCAAACGTTGAAGCACAACACCGACTGCAGTCCAGCCCAAACTAGCAATCAATCTACGCAAACCGGAGAGCTCGTGGGACGGGGCCAGGTCCTTAGTTTGTCGGCCAGCACTCCCCAGTTGAGACGTAAGTCCTCAGATTTAATAAGAAGCAGCAGCTTTAGTCAAAGGGGTGCCGAAGCACCGTTATATTCCAATTGGCATGAATCTCAGCTACTTCCTTTAGAACATTTTCTGCTTAATAACAGTAGGGACTCTGACAGTGATCATTCAGATAGTGGAAGTGAATCTTTGACTGGACATGAACCTGATAACGAAGATTCTGATCAATCGGAGGGTAGTTATCTGCCCCACAGGCTGTCACACAGGCCTGTGGAATATCTTAATCTGCCTACTGCTGCTTCTACTGAACCTAGAGATAAGGAAACAACCAAAGATAGACCGCCGCATCCTATTTTAATGAAGCCATTAGCTGAACCACCCTTGCAACCTGAAAGAGAGGCAGACATGGAAAAGTTCGCAGCCGACAACTTGAATCTGGGAGGCAGGGGGCTATTTAGACGAAAAGCTAGCGTCCGCGATTTGCTTAGTTGGTCGGCGAGGAGCTTGCAACGACCTTTACTTGCCTCTAGTAAGCCTGTTGCCCGACAGGCCCTAGATATGTTTAGACAAGTACAAATGTATATGGGTGATAGAAAGGCACGTCCAGGTGTGTCCTTGAACTCCCTATTAATGGAAATATTAGGCACAGCCCATGCACAAGCCTTGCTGCGAGATGAGCTTTTTGTACAGTTATGTAGGCAGACCACAGAAAATCCCAGAAAAGATTCTCTATTGAGAGGCTGGGAATTGCTAACCATTGCCCTTGCTTTCGTACCTCCTAGTCCAGTTTTTCAACCAGCTCTTCTGGGGTACCTTAACCGACACAGGGATCCCACTTTCTCGAGGGTGTTCCCTGATGTCAACAGATGGCCAATTCATGTACAAGTAAGTGTGTTGTTTAATGTTTAAATTCTTAATAATAATTAATTAATTTGTGGAATTGTTTACTAATATATAAAGTAAATAAAACGGGACTTTTATTTTAAATTCAGATGAATATTGTTGTCACATTAGTGTACAAATCCACGAATTGTGGATCACGATAGTATATAAAAACACAGGGTGTTCTAAGAAAGATTAAATTACTCATTTGATGATTAATCTGTCTGTAATTATATTGAAGTCGACTTAATTAAAACAAAAGTTTTGCAACAAAAATGACACTTTGTTTAGATAATAAAACTACATACATAGATTTGTTAATATATATAAAATTTATGTTATAGAAAAGGGCAGGAAGTGACTAAATATAATAGTCTTCCTTTTCTGCAAAAAATATACATTTTATCTATGTAATTAATATGTTTAAAGAATTCTTATGAATTTTGTTATCTCATGTGAGTAGAATAAAATACTAACTGATAACAAGCTGGTAGATTGAAATCTGGAAACCACTAATTAAAAAAAAAAACCTTACGCAGTGATGTAATTTTTGTTGACGTAATTCCACGAAAATCTAGGTTTTATATCATCTCTATTATTAATACATTAATATTAGATTACATTGAATTCAATTTATAAGAATTCATTTAAGGTTGATTAAAATTTGAGCAAAGACGTAATTTAAGCTTGATAAAACATAAAATTAATCATTAACTATAAAAATAATATGTGATACTGGAACATAATTGATAATTGCAATATGTATATACACAATTTAAAATTAATATTTACTTTATTATGTTAGTAATAGTAAATTAATTACTAAACAATTGATTCATATAATAAATAAGGAAAGGAAAACCCGACAACTGATATCTATCTATCTATCTTACTGGACACAATTGCAAAAAATAAATAATAATATATTTTTGGAATATTATAGAGAACGGAAAAAAATATTAATTTGAAATTTTTGTATCAATTATAACTTGACTTTATAATTTATTTTGAACAAACCCTGTATATTTTCAAATTCTACATATAATTGCAAATAAAATGGCTATACCATGTTCTTACTAAAATGTCTGTAAAGCCACCAATTTTGATGCTGGAAAGTTTATTTTTGACATACACGTTCACCAAGGACCATCTTATAAAGAGTCATTAGTACACTCAAGTTTTATACAGGGTGTTCGTTATTTACTTTTAATTTTAGGTATCTTAAAATATCAATAACTTATTTTCAACACCATAAATGTGTTAATAAAATATATATTTATTATATAATACAAATTTCTAATATTGTATTTTATTTAATAAAATTTTTAAAATATTACGTCATTTCTCAGATAAAGGAATTAAATTTTAAATTATGTTCAAAATAAATTTGATGAAATATAAAATAAATAATTAAAACTAAAAATAGTGAAGCATTTTGATAATTACAGTAAATACTAACAGTTTTTTTGAATATTTAATACATTCCTTATAAATAATATAAAGTAACAATTTTATTGTTGTTTTAATTGATATAAAATTCAACGTAAATAACGAAGATCCTGTATAAAATTTGGAAGTCTTAATATTGGCTCTTATTATTAATTAAAAAACTATTGAGTTTAAATATAAAATATGGTATAGCCATTTTATTTCAAATTACATGTAGATTTTAAAATTTCAAAAATATACAGTGCGTTCCATTGAAAATAACAAAGTTATTGATGTTTTGAGATGCACAATTAAACATGAAGAATGAACAGCACTAATGGGAGCACTAATAATGGCTCCTTACAGAATGGTCCTTGGTTAACTTTACAGCGTCAAAATTGGTTTGATTTAAATTTGAGTCAGACATAATTTAAGCATCATAAAACATAAAATTAATCATTAACTATAAAAATAATCTGTAATACTTTACTGGAACATAATTACTAATTGCAATATGTAGGTACACAATTTAAAATTAATATTTACTTTATTATATTAATAATATTAAATTAATTATTAAACAATTGATTCATACAATAAATAAGAAAAGGAAAACCCGACAACTGATATACAAACATCCGGTAAATAATTAACATTTATTAATTTATATACATTTTCTTTTAATTATTTGCTACTTTATTGGACACAATTGCAAAAAATTAATAATAATACATTTTTTGGAATATTATAGAGAACAGAAAAAAGATTGATTTGAAATTCAATCATTTATGACTTATCTTAAAATATAACTTAGTTATTTTCAACACCATGTGTGTGTTAATAAAATATATATTTTTATTTTATAATACAAATTTCCAATATTTAATTTTATTTAATAAAATTTTTAAAATATTACGTCATTTCTCAGATAAAGGGATTTCAAGTTTAAATTATGTTTAAAATAAATTTGATGAAATATAAAATAATAATGTTGTTAATTACAGTAAATACTAACATATTTTTGAATATTTTAATATCTTCCTTATAAATAATATAAAATGACAAATTTATTGATGTTTTAAGTGATACAAAATTGAACTTAAATAACGAAGACCCTGTATAAAATTTAGAATTATTAATATCGACTCCTATAGAATAGTACTTGGTTAAAGTATATATTAAAAATGAATGTTCCAGCATCAAATTTGGTAGCTTTACACACACTTTAGTTATATCATCAATCTGTCAAAATTTTTAGAAAAAAATTAATAACTCAAAAACCATTGGGTTTAAGTATAGGACATGGTATAGCCATTTTATTTGCAATTACACGTAGAATTTAAAAATCTAAAATATACAAGGTGTTCCACTAAAAATAACGAAGTTAATGTCACTTCCGGCGAAACCGGAAATTTTATTGAAGATAAATTAGAAAAGTAGTTCAAGTTAAGTTATAATTGCTACAAAAATTTCAAATGAATATCTTCCGTTTTCCATAAACTTTTAATGATTAAGTTATGTTTGACAATTAAACCTCCAGTAAATAATTTGTTTGTACTAAAGACATTTTTTTACATTACTTTTTATTAATATTGAATTAAAGTTAATAAATAATATTTATTGTGCAATAAAATTTATAAAAATCAAGTAATTTCTTCATTATCTTAAATTACATATGCATTGTCAGTTCTTAAACAACACATTCAGGATGTGCCTTGTGTTGCAATTCTTATCGATTATTTGTTTATATACACACATAATTACTGCAGTATACAATATATATATATACATAAACAAACATCAAGTAATAAGTTGATGGATGAATAACAGGAAACATGTGGATATTGAAATTTTTCTACATTACTTTTTATTAATATTGACTTAAAGTTAATAAATAATATATATTGTACTATAAAATTTATAAAAATCAAGTAATTTCTTCATTATCTTAAATTACATATGCATTGTCAGTTCTTAAACAACACATTCAGGATGTGCCTTGTGTTGCAATTATTATTGATTATTTGTTTATATACACACATAATTACAGCAGTATACAAACATCAAGTAATAAGTTGATGGATGAATAGCAGGAAACATGTGGATGTTGAATTTTTGTTTTCAAAACTGCTTTAGTAAAGTCTACTAAAATACTAAGAACATTTTTATTAAAGTCTGTAGACCAATATTTTTTTATGTGAAATATTCAAATATTAAGTATTCTTCGAAAATTTATTTATTAATTTATTTATGCCCCATCTTTAGGGTGGGTGGTTAGATTAGCTAAGTTTAGTACTAGGATATTTCCCCTGGAGAATGATTAAATTGTGATTTTTGATATTTTTTCATAGAGTGCTTATGTGGCGAGATATTTGAAAGTCTCAGATTAAAACAGTCATCGCACTAGATCTTGTAGGTAATTAACCTAAATTTCATAATTTTAGGTAAACCATTACGCGACAGTCGCATGTCAAAGGTTAGAACGGATCGGCGCCGGCGGAAAGCGGAGCGCCCGTCGTCCCCAGATGGACGAGATCGAGTCGGCCAGAAAACAAATATTCCAAGCTAGTCTATTCGGCAACACGCTCCGCGAAGTGATGCAACTGCAGGCGAGCCGCTGGCCGAAGAACCGACTCCCCTGGCCCCAGGTCGAGCTGTCGCAGCAAGTGCTGAAGCTGCAAGGCCTGACCACCGAGGGCATCTTCAGAGTGTCGGCGGACGTCGACGAAGTCAACAGGCTGAAGGCCCAGATGGACCGGTGGGAGATCAGCGAACCGAGCGACGCGCACGTGCCAGCCAATCTACTTAAACTGTGGCTCCGCGAGCTGTACGAGCCCCTCATACCCGACTCTCTATACCCCGAATGCATTGCCGAGCCCATGACACCGCGACGTGCATGCGATTTAGTACTCCGCCTGCCCACCCTCCACAGACTGGTCCTATGCTATCTGATACGGTTCTTGCAGACGTTCAACAAGCCGGACGTCATCCAGTACACCAAGATGGACGCATCCAACTTGGCGATGGTGTTCGCGCCCAACTGCTTGAGATGCATGGCAAGTGATCCCCGCACGATGTTCGACAATGCACGCAAGGAGATGACGTTCATGCGTTGTCTCATTCAAGAACTAGATACTGAATGTGTTCGCGATATGATCTGACCTCAACTACCACTTTCATTTGTAAATACATACTTACATATTTATACAATATTTCATTATTGTACCATTTTTTATTACGAATCGTTAGATATTCATCGGCAGTTAATTTTTTTTATTATTATCTACTTTACAAATTGTGATTTAAATTATATAGAAATAAATATTGTTTTCGTATGAATATGTACCGTTTTGTTCCCTTGTTCACACTATAGTCCACGTGGCACATCCAGGCTTTTGCAGGTCCTGTTTTGATATTGTTATAAAAAATAACATTGACACGTGAAACATTATGCGCCCGAAAATGTTTGGTTATTGATTAAGTAATAATATGATATTATTATTTTGCAAATAAAATTAGTGATTAAACAAATATATAAAACAGCTTCAGTTTTATTACCAATTTACCATTATTGTAAATAATGTACCAACACAAATTTTATAAGTTTCAAAAAAATCGTACTCTATCCATGAATTGTCCATTTCTGAGGGAAATCCCAAATTCCTAAAAATTAACATCACAAAATTTGTCATTTTTTACGGTGATCATATTAGATCTTCTAAAGGCTGAAGAGAAAAAATTATAAAATATAGATTGTAGATCAAAGAAAATTCTTTGTTTTGATCCTAAGTTTACTGATCTCTGTTCAGGCAAATTGAAGTTGCAGAGTTTTTTTATCTTTTTCAGTGTTTAATGCACAAAAAACAGTTCTGTTCAGTTTTTGGGGGAATCCCTAATTCCACTGTTAAGTGTCCGAAGGATTTCAATAACTGAACAGCTTCAATTTTATTACCAATTTACTGTTATTGCAAATAATGTATCAACACAAATTTTATAAATTTAAAAAAAATCGTGCACTATCTATATACTGTCCTGTTTCTGTGATTAGATTTAGATTTTCTAACGGGTGAAGAAAAAAAGTTATAAAATATAGATTGTAGATCAAAGAAAACTCTTTCTTTTGATTCTAAGTTTACTGATCTCTGTTCAGCCAAATTGAAGTTATAAAGTTTTTTTATCTTTTTCAGTATTTAACACGTCACCATGACCTTATTTTAAGAGATATAACAAACAACTTAATATGGCAAATGCTCAAAAAATAGTTCTGTCCAATTTTTGGGGGAATCCCTAATTCCATTGTTAGCTGTTCGAATGATTTCAATAACTGAGCAACTTCAATTTTATTACTAATTTACCATTATTGTAAATAATGTACCAACACAAATTTTATAAATTTAAAAAAAATTCGTGCTCTATCCATATACTGTCCTGTTTCTGGGGGAAATCCCTAATTCCTAAAAATTAACATTACAAAATTTGTCATTTTTTACGGTGATCATATTAGATTTTCTAACGGCTGAAGAAAAAAGTTATAAAATATAGATTATAGACCAAAGAAAATTCTTTTTCTTCAATTTAAGTTTATCGATTTCTGTTAAGCCAAATTGAGTTACAGAATTTTTTATCTTTTTCGGTGTTTAACACCTCACCATGAGCTTATTTTAAGAGATATAACAAACAACATAATAATGTGGCAAATTCTCAATAAACAGCTCTGTTCAATTTTTGGGGGATCTTCACTATTCAAATATTATTCATATTCATCTTTTTATTTGATAATTCTGTGTTGATAAAGTGAACTTTCTTCATTGCAGATTATGGTTCGTATCAGAGGAGAATATGGAGTAACATAATGAAGTGAACTAAACACATATACAGACGTCCAACAGATTATTATTTATGTCACTTCCAGGAACAAATATGATCTTTTTTACTAGTAAATCAATAATCATTGTATCAATAATAGATAAAATCTGTAAGTAAGCCTTTACCTCAAAGTTTAGCTTAATTTTGCGACAAGATAAGGATTATTTTATTGATTACCAAGAAGAGTAACTGATTTGAATCTTGTTTAACATTAATCCCCAAATAATAATAAATATAAAACTGAAGAAAAAAACATGATAAAAAATTTATTACCCATTAGTTTTAGACAATTCACCAAATATGTTTAGGAACTTTGAACACATTATGTTCAATTTTTGGGGGATCTTCACTATTCAAATATTATTCATATTCATCTTTTTATTTGATAATTCTGTGTTGATAAAGTGAACTTTCTTCATTGCAGATTATGGTTCGTATCAGAGGAGAATATGGAGTAACATAATGAAGTGAACTAAACACATATACAGACGTCCAACAGATTATTATTTATGTCACTTCCAGGAACAAATATGATCTTTTTTACTAGTAAATCAATAATCATGGTATCAATAATAGATGAAATCTGTAACTAAGCCTTTACCTTAAAGTTCAGCTTAATTTTGCGACAAGATTAACATTAATCCCCAAATAATAATAAATATAAAACTGAAAAAAAAAAATGATAAAAGATTTATTACCCATTAGTTTTAGAGAATTCACAAATATCTTTTGGAACTTTGAACACATCATGGTTGGTGGTAATCCTATTACAAAACAAATTGATGAGAATGAATTAAAAAGATAAATAAGATATATATATATATATATATATTTCAAATTTGAATCGAATTATTATGGTGTGCAATCAAATAGACAAACAAACTGGCCTTAATCAAGGATCTAGTCCAAGCGGACTTTTAATACAAAAAATTGCCCAATATAAAAAATCTAGAGGATCTTGAAATGTGACTTAGCATTTAATTATGGGGTAAGGTTATTAAAATGATTTATCATTCATTTATTGAAAAGTGATTAGATGTTTTTCATAGAATTTTTAATTAGTTCTTATTAAAGGTGGTGGTGATGGTGGTTAATATTATTTTTTAAATTTTTTATACAGACATTTTTTTTAAAAACGTTTCAACTTTAATTACCTTTTTTGTATATGCTATATTTGTCTTACAGAAGCATTTTCAATTCAATGTTTGAGTTAACCCAGATCTGGAATTTTATTTTATTTACCATTACGTACGTATTTTAATGTTAAAGATTATAAGTTTCTAACATTAAAGTCTATATATAGACCTAATTCTTAACGAAATTAGTAAAATTTTCATAGATAATGAGTAATAACTAAATATTTACAAAGCTTTAAAAAACCTCTACTTAAATTGATTTATTTATCTTAATTCTGCAATATGAACAAAAATTAATAAGTCTTAAAATAAATAATTTGTCATATTATCGCATTTCTAAGCAATGTTTACTACCACAACATGCATTTGAATGTTTGATGCATCTACCATGACGTACAAATGGAAAAATAACGGGGGGTTATCACATTTATGACACCCCATGTTTATAATTTTCCAACAGATCAAGAAAAGTAAATATTGTTACCACTAAGGGAACGCATTGTTCTAAAATTTCGTAATATATTTAATCTTGTTTAGAATGTATTAGTATATTAAAATATTCCTGGGAATAATAATTACACAAACAAATTTTATTTTTAACGTGCGAGTTACTAAGTAATAAACAAAAAGATACACTTACGCAGAATAATGGAAATATAAGAATGTCTTAAAATTAAAACGGACAAACAAGTTAATCAATATCTAATTATATGAAGAATGGAGTAAAACACGTGAATTTGCTGAAAAACGATAACATCTTCGGTTTCAATTAAAATTGTTGTAACTGTTCGTGACAAACCTTATTGGTTTAAATTGTCAACGAATATTTTCTCTGGGTAATTTACATTTCAGTAAAACGAATATAATTTTTTTTAATTTGTATCTTTGAATTAATCTTGATTTTTATGATTGTGGACCAACATAAATAATAAATATTATTTGAGGTACTAATTACGATAAGATCAATAGCTTACTTAGTTCTGGGTAATTGGTAGAGATATAAAAATTTTGATAAAATCACTAATAAATTAATACGTTTTTTATCTTCGAAAAGCTCAACTTTGATAAATAATACGAGAACAATATATAAGCCAAGCTATTGTTCACGTATCGTTTAGAAATGCCATTCTCTTATATTATTTTTACTGACGAAACAATTCTGAAATAAATCCTATGCATACAATATCCAAGGTTAAATAATATATTTACCATTTACACATGAAACTAAAATCAGTTGCAACGATACAGTTGATGAAAACACACAAACAATAAGAGTAAGTACAACTTAAGCTATTTCCTATTATTTTAAATATGCTAATTTTCCCGCTTGTATTCAATGCCCTATTGCCAAATAAAGTACAACAGTTTTTTTTAAAGAAACTTACCGTGGATTTCATGTGCGCCCACTGTTTTTTACTAAAGTGATCGTTATGGATTAAGAAAAATATGAATGAGGTTTATTATCTTTTTTTTTTAACGCGATCTATTATTGACGCCGGGACGGTGAAGTTGGCAACCCTGTTGCCGAGGTATCACTTTGACAACTACCGTCAACTCTTTCTTTTGATGTTTTGTGTCACACGAAAGCGGTAGATACAATTTGCGTTGGTGATACACGCCACATTTACCATTGACCGCCGCCTCCGATTGTAAAAAATTCAAATAAAACACGCAAAAGTACAATAAGCTTTTGCCAAACCATTATTAAAATAAACAAGTGACTATTGATTTTTGTGCATTAACCTCATTGTTTCACCACGTGTTACACAAAATAGTTCAACATGTAAGTATTTTTTTTTGTTTATTTCACAATTAAATGGGGCGGCCGGTGTGCAAATTTAATGGGGAATTTCGAGCTAATTACCACGTGTCGTTTACACGGGATGTCATTGCGTTCTTGTTTAATATTATCGTCAGAAATCGATAAATTGACCGGGCTTTTAATAGATGATGTAGGGTTTGATTGGCACTTTAAGGGCTTTCTCGCGTTTCCAAGCATTGTTCCAGTTTTATTCGGTTAACTGTGAGCGAAAGTCACCTTTTGTTAACAACACCAAGGTTCGTTTCATACATCATTAATTAAATGTAGCAGTGAATAAAATTTTCCAAAATTTACACAATTAATTTTAATAATTATTTTACCTTTGCTTTTGTTTCGTACACATGGCTAATTAATAGAAATTTTATTGTCCCACTGCATCATGTATTAATTAACTTTAATTTCAATATTAACTGATTGACCTCATCTTTGTTAATATCTTAGATAAGCCTGTTTAATTAGTTTCATTATACTGACTGAAATTTATTGGGTTTACTATAGAGAAATGGCTGCTACTGGTAACTCTAAAGTTTATGATGAACTCGAAGATGGCATGACTGCTGAAGACATGATCCAAAAGGGGAATGGCCTAACTTACAAGTAAGTACCTTTTTATTCATTTAAAACTATTTTTATAAAACATCCTCAAGGTTATTAATAGTTTTTTAGCAACAAATATATTCAAGTTGAATATTTATAGTCCTCCATAAAACTTTTAATTATCTAAACTGGTTTTAAATTTGAGATAAATTTTATGTTTTTGTGAATCAAGATAGTGAGGAAGAACATTTGTTTACGTTTTCTATGTTATCAAATTTATTTAATTATGTGCTTGCTTTTTAAAATAATTTAAAAAATACTGAAATTATTATAGTGGACTTCAATACGTGTATTATTTTGAAATAATTTTATTTTTCAAAATTTTGACTGATTAAATTGCCCAAATGTAAGTTGTAATTTTGCATAATATATCATTTTGAAATGAGTATACACTAAATTTTGTAAAAAATTATGTGGAAAAATTAAAAATCATATTCTGTTTAGGAATAATTTTTTTAAACAAATAATCTATGGAATAAAAATAGCACAAATTATCTTATTTTTTCCACAAAATTATAAATGCTCATAATTTTTTACGTAATTTGGTATATAGCCATTTCGGGAAGGGCAGTGGTCTAATTACATTTACTATAAAAAGTTTGCTAGTATGATTTCTTCAATTTTTATGCTCACAAAATTATCCTGTAGGTTTTAGTTTTGAGCCAAAAACGTGACATTTTGCCTATTATTTCTGTTATAAAAAATTTAGTGTATGATGAATAAATTTAATCTAATTTTTGGTTCATAAAAATCGGTTCTCAAACAACTGGATTATGAATTCTGTATTTTTTTGTAAATCATGTGCTATGTCACGTTTGAGTGTTTATACAGTTTTTATTTGCCCATTGAATTAACATCCATTACAGGAATTTTAATGAACAATGTGCTATTGCACAAAATTAAGATAATGTAGGGTATGAACCAAGATTAAAAAAAAACAATAACTCTTACGATAATATAAGTAGTATATAATAAAATCACAAATAAATATGACAGAAAATTGAATGATAAGAAGAGATATTGGTAAATTAGCAGAACTGTGATATTGACATACTTCTTGCAGATAATGTAAGATGTAAATGACATAAAACATCGTAAACAAACTTATTGATATTAAAGCATGTGATTGAAAACAATGACATGGACAAAAAAAATAGTTATACATTACGTAGTTAAAAGGTGTTTCATCCAATAAAAATTTAACGTATTTATTTGAATCAAAAATAAATAAATCGTGTGTATATTTTATATTTATTCTGAGATAAGAAACTAATAACACTGTATCTGACAATCGCTAAAACACGATTTAAAATTTAAAACATTGATGTAATAATGTATTTATGACGTACGTTGTTAAAGAATTAACTTGTAGATTATTCTCCATTTATCCAAATATCTGTTTTATACAAATTTTAAAGCTCAGTTTCATATTAAAAAAATAAACAAATATTTTCCTTAATAAATGATTTAAAATTTAAATCATTGATGTAATAATGTATTTATGACGTACGTTGTTAAAGAATTAACTTGTAGATTATTCTCCATTTATCCAAATATCTGTTTTATACAAATTTTAAAGCTCAGTTTCATATTAAAAAAATAAACAAATATTTTCCTTAATAAATGATTTAAAATTTAAAACATTGATGTAATAATGTATTTATGATGTAATAATGTATTTACTCTCCATTTCAAATATCTGTTTTTATACAAATTTTAAAACTCAGTTTCATATTAAAAAATGAACAAATATTTTCCTTAATAAATGATTTCATAATTAGATTATCAACCGGAAGAGTTGCGGAATAAAAGTATTATGCAGTGCACGTGGCAAAGATCAACAAACAAATTGTTGTGCAGCATATATGAATTTATTTGATAATTGCTTTTTGTTATCGAGGTTTATACCCTCCGTTTGCATATGCAATTATGTCGTTAGACTCATTGGAAACGTAGCATAATTTTTACTAAATGATTTTCTTAATTCTAATTTTGAAAATCTTCCAAATTATTCATAAGAAACAATATCTCTAATATTTTAATTTTATTCAACAAAATAGTTGAGATTTTATCTGTTCTGCGTAATGTTTCATTCGAAAAATGTTTCATACAATGAAGAAAAAAAAATAAAAGTTTCAAATACTGGATAAGTTAGGTAACTTATTCATTAGAAGTTTAAGAAGGTATTGATTTGAATTTTTTATAGCAATTATAACTACTTTTCTAAATATTTTAAACAAAATTTCATTTCCGGTTTCGCTGGAAGGAAATGGATATGGAACACTGTATATTTTTGGATTTTTAAATAGTTTTTGACAAATTTTGGTAGTCTATTAAAATGTCGTCAATTTTGTTGCCGGAAAGTTCACTTTTGGCATACACAGACCCATCCTATAAGGATCCTACTATTAGTACTAGTATTAGTAATATTATATTGGATGTTCACTATTTAGGTTTTATTTAATGAATAAGTTAGGTGAATCACACTATATTTGAATGTGTTCTTTCTTTGATCAAATTAGACTATTATGAGCGTTTAAAATATCCCTCCTTTTTGGACGCATAAGAAAAAAAGCTAAAATAAAAACTCTGCCCATCACTGTTTATTTTTTATAAAATATTAGAATGATTTTGAGACATAATTTTATTGATTAATTATTCAAAAAACTGTAAAAAAGTTGTTATATTTCAGTGACTTCATCATACTACCAGGTTACATTGACTTCTCCCCCGACCAAGTCAGTTTAACGAGCCCCCTGACCAAAAAAATTAACATAAAAGCCCCTCTGGTGTCGTCCCCCATGGACACTGTCACAGAAGCAGATATGGCTATAGCCATGGCTGTAAGTCATATTTAAACCGCATCAAAACCTCTTAATAGCAATGTTTAATATTGTAGCTCTGCGGTGGTATTGGTATAATCCATCATAACTGTTTGCCAACGTACCAAGCCAACGAAGTTTTGAAAGTGAAAAAGTACAAACATGGTTTCATTCATGACCCCGTCGTTTTGTCGCCTACTAACTCAATCTCGGACGTAATAGCCGTTAAAAAAGCTCAAGGATTTTGCGGAATACCCATCACCGATAACGGTAAGCTGGGTGGACGACTTCTCGGCATCGTAACGTCGCGTGACATTGACTTCGTTGACGAGAAAGATGCCAGCGAAACCAAACTGGAAACGGTAAGTTTCAAATAAATTTTCCCAGCGTACGTTACATGACCGACAACATTTGTTCACTTCAGATCATGACAAAAGACCTTGTCACCGCACAATCAGGAGTGACGCTCCCGGAGGCGAACGCAATCTTAGAAAAAAGTAAAAAGGGTAAACTTCCCATCGTGAACGCCCAAGGCAACTTACTGGCACTGATGGCCAGGACCGACATTAAGAAGGCCAAAAGCTACCCCATTGCGTCGAAGGACGACAACAAGCAACTTCTGGTGGGCGCCGCCATCGGTACAAGGGAGGAAGACAAGGAGAGACTCGCCTTGTTGGCTCAATCGGGAGTCGACGTTGTCGTCTTGGATTCATCCCAAGGCAACTCCATCTATCAAATCGAGATGATCAAATACATCAAAAACTCCTACCCCAATTTGCAAGTTATTGCCGGAAACGTAGTAACGGTGAAACAAGCCAAAAACCTCATTGAAGCCGGAGCGGACGCTTTGAGAGTGGGTATGGGAAGCGGTAGCATCTGCATCACCCAGGAAGTTATGGCGGTGGGCAGAGCTCAAGCCACTGCTGTGTACAGAGTCTCACAATATGCTAGGAAATTTGGCGTACCTGTAATTGCTGATGGAGGAATACAATCTATTGGACACATCATTAAAGCTCTGTCTTTGGGTAAATACTTAACAAGTTTAATGTATGTATTATTAAATTAATGTATAATTTTCGCAGGTGCTTCTACGGTAATGATGGGCTCTCTCTTGGCCGGTACCTCTGAAGCCCCAGGTGAATACTTCTTCTCTGATGGTGTCAGATTGAAGAAATACAGGGGTATGGGTAGTATTGAGGCTATGGATAGGAAAGATGCTATGGGCTCAGCCATGAATAGATACTTCCATAAGTAAGACATTCACCACTTCCATAAATCTTTAACTAACTTTGTTTTTTATTTACAGTGAGGTTGACAAATTGAAGGTGGCTCAAGGTGTTAGTGGTAGTATAGTAGACAAAGGCTCAGTATTGCGATTTGTGCCGTATTTACAATGTGGTATAAGACACAGCTGCCAAGACATTGGTACCAAGTCCCTCAAGGAACTTAGAGACATGATGTATGATGGAAAACTTAGATTTGAATTGAGATCAAACTCGGCTCAATTAGAAGGCAATGTTCACAGTTTGTTCAGTTACGAAAAACGATTGTTTTAAGATCATTCCTTTTATTTTAACTTGTTGACTATCAACATTTACTTAAATATTTTGAGCATTTGTTGTGATGATAAGTTTTTATATTTTTGTTTGTTTTTTTTTTATTAACCGAATTATGCTGGAAATGCATACTTATCAGATTGTGATTATTGGAGACTTAAGTCCAATATTGTAGACATCCTATTGTGTTATTTGTTCAAACTTCCAAGTGACCAAAATAATTTTTTATATAAAATCCAGATTACCTAAAATTTATAAAAGTATGTATGGTATTAAATTTGTTATTTAAAAATATATTTTAATATATATTAGATAAAAGATATAGTTGATGTGTGTGCCACAAGTTATTTTTATATACATGAATATTATGTACATGATTTTGATTGAGCAACAGCATATCAATTTCAATATATGCATAGTTAGAACAGAGTGTTTTTTTAACCTTCCCACTGAATACTTTAAAAGATACTTGAGTATTAAATATAAAGTCTCATTATTAAATAGTTTTTCCATAATTTTTAACACAATTTAGTTGAAACTTTTAGAAAAAAATATATATAACCAGTCCATTTAATAATTTTAATGAATGATATCTCAAAAAAATTTCTTTATGTCAGGTGAGAAGTAAGTGTGATATAACATTTATTTCTAAAAGAATGTTCAGAGTTAAAATCTTTTATACTCTTTTTAACTATGCTAGGCTGTCTCAAGTTGATCAAATTCATAAAAAACTTACTCAAAGACGAGCTTTTTTAATAGGTTGAAGACAGTTTGCTTCTTAAGATCACATGACACAACGGAGATTCAGAAGTTAAATGGGAGAGTTCTACCTCATCCACCGTATAGTACAAAAATTTGTCTATGTCAATTTTATTTAGTTTTGTTTATGTGTCAAATTTTCTAGGTAATAAACAGTAAATAAGATAAAGGAAGTCAAAATTCATCATTTCCTCATCTCCAAGAACCTAGAATTTATTTCTAGCGCTTGTAGAACGTTGGCAAAAAATTATTGATTATAATGGTGATTATTATGTTGAATAAAAGTTAAAAAAATTATGAAATGTTTTCCATTAAAACCTAAATTACTTTTCCAGCACCATCTAATTACGATGACTAATGCCTTGAGTCAGTACCCAATAATCTCACAATACATATTAAGAATTTCAATTATTCATTAAAATGAAATTATTGATATAAAATTCACGGAGTTTTTATCTAAAATGGGTTACATGAAACATTTTAAGTATATATATTTATTTATTAGGTTAAAAATTAAATAAAATTGTGTATCACTAATATTTATTAATACGTATAAATGCAGTTACAAATTTAATATAAAGATTATTAGAAATTTCCGGCAAATCTTCCCAATCTTGGCGAGAACGCACTGCTTCTACTTCTGCCCAATCGTGGAGAGAATAATGGAGATCTTTCAGCCACATCAAACTGCAACATGCTATCGTTGCTTCCAAAATCATCATCCACCTCTCTGCCTAATCTGGGCGTGAAACTGGAGACGTGGCGTTTCCCATCTAAAATTACGGAGTAATTAATTGATAAAACAGTTAATATTGATGACTAACCAGTCATTGCTACTATTGCCCATGGGTTATCCTGTAGAATTTGGAGTAGGTTATCCAACTGTTCTTTTTGTTCCTCCCTGAAAACTTCGTCATCAAGATTTCTTTTCTTCCTACCCAACCGTGCCCCCGACCACAAGTGCGATATATACTTTTCGTATCCAGTTTTCTTGCCTGATTTATCAGGCAAGTTTTCATACTAAAATCAACAAAAATTTAGCCTATTAATGTGTGAGGTATGAGACGACGTAAATTATTTTTATCGACACCTAAAGTAAAAACAATTTTACAATAACATATTGTTATACTTACATTATGGGAACCTGTACAGTAAACTTCCAACACAATGAGACTGATAAACACTAAAGCACAGTTGATTCTTGTTGATTGCCTCATGTTTGACTGTACAATTTACTACCATCCCTTGCATTTTTATACAGTTTTTCTACTGAGACGAAATCAGCAGGGCCCCAATTAAATAACGTGGGGATGTCGTGTTAATGAGTGTAAATCTTTTAAATTAATCCGCAGCTTTGTGCAATGGCAACGACATTTTACCACCAGTGTTTCAAAATAGCTTTAATGAACTTTAAAATAAATCATAAAGTTCTATTTGTCTAAAGATTATTCTACTATAATTATTAAAAATACCGTTTGTTCTATAAAGGTGATAACATGGGTTAGTACAAAAATACTCCCCACATAATACATAAACTTGATTTAAATTTGGTCAGTAAGAATTAATGGGCACTATATTGGAAAATCTTTACTTTCTGTATAAAATAAATCATTGTTAAAATAAGGGTGAATATATATAAAAATTTTTATGGAGTTTTATATATCAACAAAGGCTTCCAAAGTATTAATTGATCTTGGCATTCTAAAGGAAGGAACCTTTTAATTTACAGCAACATTAGTTAATTATTTTTTTATTATATACGTTTACTATGATATTTATTTAATTAATTTGGATTAATAGTCAATATTTATATTGTATTTATATTCTAAAATTTAAGTGAACCTGTCTATATAAGAGGCATTTATAGCAAAAACTATAATAATGCTAACTTTTCCAACAAATTGAAAAAATTCTACCCTCTTTAATTATTTATTATAATTATGTAATTATATTTGTCTAAAGATTATTCTACTATAATTATTAAAAATGCCGTTTGTTCTATGAAGGTGATAACATGGGGTAGTACAAAAATACTGCCCACATAATACATAAACATAATTTAAATTTGGCCAGTAAGAATTAATGGGTACTATATTGGAAAATGTTTACTTTCTGTATAAAATAAATCATTGGTAAAATAAGAGAGAAGATTTATCAAAATTTTTATGGAGTTTTAAACATCAACAAAGCCTTCCAAAGTATTAATTGATCTTGGCATTCTAAAGGAAGGAACCTTTTAATTTACAGCAACATTAATTATTTTTTTATTATAAACGTTTACTATGATATTTATTTATTTAATCTGGATTAATAGTCAATATTTATATTCTTACTTAAAATTTAAGTAAACCTATCTATATAAGAACCATTTATAGCAAAAACTATAATAAAGTTAACTTATCCAATAAATTGAAAAAATTCTACCCCTTTAATTATTTATTCAATTATATAATTATATTATAATATAACTAATGTAGTAAAATTTGCTCATTTTAGAAACACTTCACACACACAAAATAATTTATAAAATTTAACTTACCAGTTTTTAAGAACTAACCAAATTTCTCTATTTTTGTAATCACTTTCTGATTGTAATTTGTCACAAATATTTCAATGTTAAAATGTGTAGTATGGATCATTTTATGCGTTTTCAAAACGATGGCACATGGAATACTGTAGTTTAATCAACGTTAACAATCTTTACGATAGTCAGCAGTATTTAAAATAACCATTAAATAATGCCAATAAAAATAATTCATTTATGACCATGCAAATTTTGCATTTTTTGAATTTTAATTTTAAACAAGATAATTTTACTTCAATATAAATCAGAACATAATAAATATTTCTGATAATATGATAATAGAACATTTTTGTTTTTAAATGTAACAAAATGTAAGAAACTATTTAAATAAATTTTATTTTAATATATTATTATTTATATAGTATATACAGAAGATGTATCTTCTTTATACATCTAAGTTGTATCAGTCGTAGAAATCACCTAAGAGGTGAATTGGTCAAAATATGAACAGCGACCACTTTTTATTAGAGTATCTTTAATGAAGTAATATATATATTATCTATATAATTGAATTTGATCTTATAGCATTTGTCTTAACACCACAAAATTTAATTCATTTTATTAATCCAACAAATATTTTCTTGTACTTCATCATATAACCATTTCTTATGGTGCCTCCATTTTTTTAGTTTCATGACTCGGACATTATAAATAAGTAGACATTGTTTTAAAATTAATTTTCTAGTTTTTTCCAACAGATTGAATTAAGATATCATTAAACCGTTTTCAGCCATTAAATATTATTAATACCTAATCAAAATATTATATTTCTGACAAAATTTTGAGGTATAAGAATAGTACATTTAAGTTCATCTTAATTTAT
Source organism: Aethina tumida (assembly GCF_024364675.1). Classification (NCBI taxonomy): domain Eukaryota; kingdom Metazoa; phylum Arthropoda; class Insecta; order Coleoptera; family Nitidulidae; genus Aethina; species Aethina tumida. The sequence goes on along the minus strand of NC_065435.1, from coordinate 13,563,544 downwards.
TACTACTAGTTTGTTAAGTACAACAAATATATTAAATACATTTTTTGGTCTATCTTCCTAATCTTGGTGAAAATGGAGTCATTCGTTTGCCCAATCGTGGAGAAAAAGGAGACCTCCCAGATAGTTCAAATTCCATATTTGACCCAAAGTCGTCTTGTAATTCTCTACCTAGTCTTGGAGTAAAACTTGATACGTGACGTTTTCCATCTAAAATCAAGTTAAATATCAAAGTTAATTTAAAATAAACAATATATTGCTTCCTTACCACCAACTGCGACTACAGTCCAAGGAGTGTCCTGAAGCATATCAAATAGATTAGCCTGTTCCTTTTGCTCCAGTTCTTCCCTGAACAGATCGTCACTTGGGTTCCGCTTCTTCCTTCCCAATTTTGGTCCGTGCCACAGCTCTGAAGCGTGTTTTTCATGCTCAGGTTTATCCGCTGACAAATTGCCATGCTAAAATATGCACAATTCATATTTTGTCAAACAATTAAACGTAATTACTTACATGAGATTCTGCACAACAAATTTCTAGGATAATAAGGCTCATAAAAATCAAGGCAAAGTTTATCTTTGTTGACTGCTTCATGGCTGAATGTGATTATTTGCTAGCATCCCTTAGATTTTATACAAATTTTCAATGCGTCAAAGCAGCGGGACGTGACAACCCCGTCGGCATTTAAATTAGTCTGCATCACAAATTAATTTCTCACAATTAGTATCAATGAAGACTTTTACTCTAATATTCTTTGTTAATTGTTTTACGTGACTAAAATGAGGGAACAAATTAGGTGAAAACACTTCATGAAAATATCTACATCTGTAAGCAATTGAGCACAGATTTTCAAGTACTTTGAACCAATACTAGAAATTTATCAGTAATAATTTTTAGTAGGTAGATACTATTACATTTATTTATAACATAAAATAGATAGCTTTTGTAATAGCAAATTATTTAACACCTCCTTAAATTGAACTTATGAATCATCAGTTCAATTTTGTTATGATATCCATATTAATTCTTGTCCGTAACAATTTATGCTTTAAGATTTTTGTTTAATTTTTTAATTAATTATTATTCTGTAGTGTTTCTAAAACAATTTTTTTCTAAAAAAAATTTGGAATAAATCAGACATGACGTGACAGATTGACAATGATGAAGGGTAAATTTATTATCTATATGTTTGAATTGGATACTTGGTTAGCTTTATGTCCTCTATATTATCCCTCCGTAAGTGAATTAATTGTAGCAAAAATTAACTAAAATATCATTAAGAAAAATAGCCTCATGTTTCCTTTTGGTACTTCTGATGGTATTTTCACCATACAAATATTATCTTTGCCTTAATGTGTCAGTTTTGAGAGAATTAAAGATGTAGAGTTCATCTATCCTCATAAAGAAAGAAATCTATCAGTTCTTTCTGTTAAATAGATAAATTAAAACTACAAAGATTCTTTCTTACAAAATTTATTTTCTATTTTTTGATATTAGATAACATTAAGGTGTTATCGAATTATATTCAACCATTAAATATTATTAATACATAATTAATTTATTTTTTTTTTTTTGTATTAAAAAAAATATAGATGGACAAAATAATATCTCGAATAAACTTCATCTTATATCAATTTATTACTTGTTTATTAAATACAACACATATCTGAATTAAAATCGTTCAGCATATCTTCCTAATCTTGGCGAAAATGGAGTCATTCGTTTGCCTAATCGTGGAGAAAAAGGAGACCTCTCTGACAGCTCAAACTCCACATTAGACCCAAAGTCCTCTTCTAATTCTCTACCTAATCTTGGTGTAAAACTGGATACATGACGTTTCCCATCTTGAATCAAGTTAAATGTCAATGTTAATTGAAGATGAACACATTGTTTACTTACCACTAACTGCTACTACAGCCCAAGGAGTGTCTTGAAGCATATCAAACAAATTAGCCTGTTCCTTTTGCTCCATTTCTTCCCTGAAGACATCATCACTTGGGTTTCGTTTCTTTCTTCCCAATTTTGGCAATGATTGTGATGCATGCTTATCATGGTAGGTTTTCTTCTCTGATTTATCTGCTGATAAATTACCATGCTAAAACAAGAACAGTCATAGTTTGACATTTTGTGTTATGAATGTTATGTGTTACTTGAGATTCGGTACAACAAACTTCTAGGACAACGAGGCTCATAAAAATTAAAGCAACGTTTATCCTTGTTAACTGCTTCATGGTTAACTGTGGTGATTTGCTGGCATCCCTTAGTTTTTATAGAAACTTCCAGTGCGCCAAACCAGCGGGACGTGCCATCGTCCGTCGGGTCTTTAGATTAATCCTCGGCATTGTAAATTAATTTATATCAATCCATTGTTAATTATTTTACATGTGTAAACCGATTATGTGAAAATATCCACATCTGCAAGCAATTTGACACATATTCCCCCCAAGTGCTTCGGACCAATTCTAGTAAATTGATACACGCAAATTTATCAGTAATAATTTAATAGAGCGTATCTGCAAAGTAAAAGGCTTTTAAGAAAAAAAAGATAAGAAAACGAGAGTAATGTGTTATATTAAAGGAACATTTATCTAAAATTTTCAAGTGGTGTTTTTAATACTGTGGGAACGCCGTACCATATGAATACACGGCGCCACAAACGTCTGGACCATCGGACATGTAAAGAATATATTGCCCATCCTAAAATTCCTATTATTGAACTTGTCACTTACTAGAGCAACCTTTTTCAATTGATTTACAACTTTTTTTGTCTGTCCTCGTTCGTTCCGCTTTCCACGATAAAGGAAATCATCATTTTGGATGTTTATATTAAGAGAAAAATAAAAATGTGTTATTTAGAAAATGTATACAAACATTTATTTACATTTAACATGTTTATTATGTATTTAACATTTATTTTTACTTTTTAATATATATTATACGGTTTAAATACAGAAATAACGTTCTTACCAAATTAAATTTATAAATTTAAAATATAATGGCACTAAAAAGTTATTTATACGATTTTTATTCTGTTTTATTAAATTATTAATATTTATTTATAATTGAAAAATCTAATTACAATTTAATAATAATAAATTTATATTTACATAAAATATATTTCATAAAAAGTACATTATTAATTAATTTTTAAGATATATTTTAAAATCTGCCACAGTACTTAAAAATATAATTATTATTATTGTTATTATTATAATTTATTTAAATTTAATTTATAGTGTTTATATTATTGATCCAAGTACTTGTACCTATTTTGAAATAAATTGAAGTTAATTACATATATTAATAATTTATTTTTATAATTTATTTAGATGGACAATAAAAGTACTACGTTTTATATTTAAAATTAATTATTATAATTTAATAATATAAATATAAAAAAAATTAAAATAAAGTTGTTTTATAAAAAATATAATTGAAAAATAACTATTTGTAATTTCTCTTACATGAATATTATTTTAGTGGTTTTCTTATAAGCAATTTTTTTTCTTTAGTTTCTGTATTATCTACATAAAAAATTTATTACTAATCAAAATGGTTAAAATTAGAAATATAATAAAATTCTCCACAAATATTTATATATTATTCCTAATATTAAATAAAATAAATTCTTAATTTAAATATGGTTATTTATGAAAACCATTTACTAAACATATTTATAAACAGAACTACCAAATTAAATATTATAATTTAATAACATGAATATAGAAAAATTTAAAGTAAGGGTATTTTATAAAAAAAATATAATTGAAAATTAATTTCTTTTTATATTTTTTTCTTTTTTTTTTAATTTTTTACTGAAAAATAATTATTTGTAATTTTTTTTTACATTTATAAATATAATATTAGTGATTTTCTTATAAGTAACTATTTTTTATTTAGTTTCTGTATTATCTAAATAAAAATTTATTATTAATCAAAAAGGTTAAAATTAGAAATACAAAAAAAAAAAAAACATTTACCAAACATATCTATAAACAGTAGTTCTAATTAATTATTATAATTTGATAATATAAATATAGAAAAATTAAATGTAAAGGTGTTTTATATAAAAAAATAATTGAAAATTATTTTTTTGTTATATTCTGTTTTTTTTTAATTTTTTTTTTAAATAATTATTTGTAATTTTTCTTACATTTATAAATATAATATTAGTGGTTTTCTGATAAGTAATTATTTTTTTTCTTTATTTTCTGTATTATCTAAATAAAATGTTTATATTTTACTATTAGTATTAAATAAAATTAATTCTTAATTTAAATGTTTATTTACAGAAATCATTTACCAAACATATCTATAAACAGAACTATAAAATTATTATAATTTAATAGTATAAATATAGAAACATTAAAAGTAAGGGTGTGTAAGGTTTCTTACATTTATAAATATAATATTAATGGTTTTCTTAAAAGTAATATTTTTTTTCTTTAGTTTTTGTGTATTCTAAATAAAAATTTATTAGTCAAAAAGGTTAAAATTAGAAATACCATAAAATTTTCCACAAATAATAATTTATTTTCTATAAATTATTTAGGTGGACAATAAAAGTATTTCGTTTTATTATTATAATTTAATATAATACATAAAGTAAAATTAAAAGTAAGGGTGTTTTATAAAAAAATATAATTGAAAATTAATTTCTTTGTTATATTTTTCTTATTTTTTATTGAAAAATAATTATTTGTAATTTTTCTTATATCTATAAATATAAATGTAAATATAATATGTTTTCTTATAAGCAATTTTTTTTTCTTTAGTTTCTGTATTATCTAAATAAAAATTTATTATTAATCAAAATGGTTAAAATTAGAAATACAACAAAATTCTCCATAAATCTTTATATTTTGTTCTTAGTATTAAATAAAATTAATTCTTAATTTAAATATTTATGGAAACCATTTACCAAACATATTAATAAACAAAACTATAAAATTAATTATTATAATTTAACAATAAAAATATAGAAAAATTAAAAGTATTTAATTTTATAAAAAAATATAATTCAAAATTAATTTTTATTTTTTTTTAAGGTTAGGTAATTTTTCTTACATTTATGAATATAATATTAGCGATTTTATTATAAGTAATTATTTTTTTATTAAATTTCTGTATTATCTAAATAAAAATATATTTTTAATCAAAATGGATAAATTAGAAATATAATAAAATTCTCCATAACTGTTTATATTTTATTCTTAGTATTATGTAAAATTAATTCTTAATTTAAATATATTTATTTATAGAAACCATTTACCAAACATATTTATAAATTTCTACTATATATAAATATAATAAATATAAAAAATACAAACAATAATAAAACTCTATGTTTAGTTTTATAAGAATACATTAAAATTCAATTTACTGAATATTCAATATTATTATATATTTTTTAAACTACATTTATACTTAATAAAAATAATAATTATTACCTTCACAATTTAAACAATTAAATTTACATATTAACTTTTCATAAGTTTCCTACTCAATTTAAAAGTAATTGAGAGACTATGACGACGTTTATTAGGCTAATTCAAATTTTATAGGTTCATTTGTCAATTTTTTGTGAGTGTGTAACATAATAAAGTGGCCCGCCTATATAACATTTCAAGCTGTCACTCATGTCATGTCGTAGGCAATAGGGCACAAGTGGCGTACAGTGATACTGGCGTCAGTCTGAACACATTTACAACTAGACACACAAATATCTCCACGACACCTATAAACAATGGCTTTTTGTCATTTCGCACACAAGCTGTAAACATCACAAACGCATTAAACTCTTGACAGATTGAATGGAAGAGCTGCCCAATTTATAAAAATATCATGTAACAGTTTAGGACGTACGATTTTACTATCCATATTTTGTCAATGAAATGGATCTATTTACCTAAAACACTAACCCAATAAACAATTAATGTGATTGTGCGAAAAATAATCATCGTCGCCTGAGGACATAAATCGCAATTAAACGCCCATAATACAATTTGGCCGACGTTTGTCGGTAAACAAAAAATAAAGGGGAACTTAATGTAATAATAATAATCGAAGTGTGGAGTGAATAGAATCGGAAGCCGGTATCTCTACAGCTTCCCTTTTTCAAACCGCACGTCACGGCTCATATCAAGATATAAACCAGAAGTTGTAATCAACTAAGTGAAGTTCGGCTTATTTTCAGTAACTACCACCTCACTACTATCTATACCGTAACCTCAGTGGCATGGAAAACCCTAATGGACCCCTAATAGACACTAAACTGTCCCGAGGGGGAAGAATTTTAATTCGGCTTAATCTGTCACTAACACAATTACGAAATTTTATTTATATTGTCATAATGACTTATCATTTTAGCCTTTGGAGATGTTTTGCTTAAAATTTTTTAAATTTGAATGAACGGAATAACTAAAAATTCTTTATTGGTGTAGTTTAGTTAAAATTATTGTTATAACAGTCAAAATTAATTTGTTAATATGTAAATTAAATTATGTTTTATATTAATATAATTAAATTAATATACTTTTTCACATTTAGTGAATTATTATTTATTGTAATTACTCAAAAATAATTTAACATAAATTAATATAAAAGAAGACACTGCATAATACATTTTTTAATGCAAAAAATAATATTTTTTTTTTATTATTTATTGTATATTGGGTATCCAGAAATACGATAAATAAAAAAAGTATGGGATGCTGTGAACAGGAGACTTTTGAATCTCCAAAACCATTAAGGAGACCACCAGCAGCTAATTTTTGATTTATAGGTGTCTGGACCAAAACCTATTCGATAGGCTGATATTGAGTATGCCAAATCGATGTAGGGCGGTTGTTATTAGGATATTAGGTTTTAATAAAAAAATAAATATGGCATAATTATTATAAATAACATAATAATAAATATTTGGTAGGTGTTATTATTTTTATTGTTGAAGGGGTTGTAACATTTTACAATATATTTTTTATTTAATTAGTAAAAAACACATTTTTGGGTTTATTGCAATAATTTAAAAATAATTTAGGTGTTCCCTAGACATTTTGGCTGTGTTTATTTTAATAAAAAATATACAATTTATAATTAAATAATTATATTATTAAAATTATAAATAAATTAAAAAAATAAATGACAAATATGTCCAATTATAAAATATTACTTTTAATATATTTATATTAATATAATATTATAATTACCTGAAATACTAATTTAAAGAAACTTTATATTTCTGCATATGAATATTTGATTTATTTTAATAGAATACACCAACTTTTAATCTTTTATATTTATTAAACAAACACATTTTATAATTTTAAAATGTTTACTGTAAATATTAATAAAATAACAAATATTCCAGAATATAATATATAAATTAAAATATATATTATATAATATAATATAATATCAAACATTAAAATTGAACTTTTTTATTTTAGTATTAATTAAATATTAATTAAGTAAATATAAATAATAATAATAAAAAGTTTTTAAAATTCTAATTTTTTTATTATATTTATTTCATTTTTAGAATAAATTATTTAGGATAAATACACAAAAATTTTAATAATTATTTATTTTTATTATACATATTTATTTTATTTTTAAAATAAAATAATTTTTTTTTCTATTTTATTCTTTAATTTTTTATGTTATTTAGATGTAGGATAAAAAGTGATACATTCTAATAACATAATTTTAAAATTTTATGTATTTTTTATATTTGTTTTATTTTTATTATTAATTATTTTAAATAAATACAGAATTTAAATGTTTATTAAATAAAAAATTAATATAATTTTAAGAAAAAAAATTTAATAAATACTGAAAAAATAAAATTGTGTTGTATAAAAAATTAAAATTGTATTTTTTATTTCCTTTTTTTTTAATTTTTTGAAATATTTGAATTTATTATTTAATAAAGTAATAATTTAGTTGATGTAAGATATTTGTTCCTTTATCTTTAAAAACATGAGATATAAATATAAAATAATACTTTTTACTTGATTTTTTTTATTTATTAAACTGCTATCTTAAACGAAAATTAACTTCTATTCCTGAAGATTTTGTACTAAAATATTTGTTTTATTTTTATAATTAATTATTTTAAATAAATACAGAATTTAAATGTTTATTAAATAAAAATTTAATATAATTGTTTGCTTGTAATATAATATAATAATATAATTTTAAGAAAAAAAAATTGAATAAATGCTGAAAAAATAAAACTGTGTTATTTAAAAAATTAAAATTGTATTTTTTTATTTCCTTTTTTTAATTTTTTGAAATATTTGAATTTATTATTTAATAAAGTAACAATTTAGTTTATGTGAGTAAGATATTTGTTCCTTTATCTTTAAAAACATGAGATATAAATATAAAATAATACTTTTTACTTGAGTTTTTTATTTTTTAAACTGCTATCTTAAACGAAAATTAACTTCTATTCCTGAAGACCTTGTACTAAAATATGATATGTTAGTATTTCATATTTATAAAAATTTTTATTACATTTTAAGTTAGAATTGTAAAAAATTAAAATAATTTTAAAAATAACATTTTCTAATTTAAAAATTGACGTTGATAAAATTAAATAAAATTATAAAATTATATAAAAATAAAATATAAATTTTCAATTCTAAAGATTAAGCCTTTCGTGACCATTTCTATAGACTGTTTGGTCTAAATGTTCACCCACCCTTTTTACTGGGACATTCAAAATAGATATTTGGTTCTCCTTCTCCAATTCCATTGTGAATTTAATATTGTTATGTCAAGAATTTAGGTGTTTTAGAAACTAATCTAGTTTCTCTTGTTCATGTCTTCATACCACAAAAGGATCATCCACGTAACGATACCAAAACAGAAGGTTTGTGTTTAGAAGACTGCCCATTGCTAATCCTTCAGTCTGTTCCAAACTATATAGCTTTTAGTAAGATACGTACTGAAAAGATCCACTATATCTGGAGGCAATATTTCTGATATCATATTTAAGAATTCATTGACAGGAACTTTAGTGAAAAGTGACACTACGTCGAAACTAACCAGTCTATCATCTATATCAAGATGCAATCCTTTCAATATCTCAACCAAATGAGTGGAATCTTTGATAAAGGTTGGTGTGTTTCCAACACGAGGTTGTAGAATCAATAAAAAATATGTTTAAATGTATTGATATTTATTTATAATTGTTTGAATTATAAATGTTTATTTAGTAAGTGAAGTAAATCTTAAAAATTAATAAAATTTTCAAATAAATTAATATAGCTGAAGTAACAAAATTATCAAAAATATTTCAGAATAATTATTATCATTTTAGTTTTTGTGTTTAATACATGTGTTAAACCTAATAAAACATTTAATAATACGATTTAAATAATCATTGCTCACGTAGATAAAACATGAAACCCAAACAATTTATTTTCGAAAATAACGTTCCTCTTATTAGGGCCGTTAACCCAATAAATTCCCAAATTACAAACAACTCGAGCCAAACAACAGACCAACATTTAAATATTGATTTTGCGTATTTCGAGTGAGCCCGTAGGAGGATCCAGGAATCCGGGGAAACTCCCAGCATCCAGAGTCGAGCAATACGGTACATTCTGATAACGTATAACTCCACCCACATTTCAAAATGAGATTGAGAACTGGAGAGTCCGCAACATCGTGATTATCCCGAGGCGAGAAACCCCGGTGCCTCCGTACTGGAGCTGTGCAGTGTGTTTGTGCATCCCGATTTTCCAACGTGAAGTCCTGCTTGTGATTTGTGTTAATTAATTCGTTGTTTGTCAATTTATTTAAGATACAGAAGGAGGATGGCGTATAACTCCTCGGGTGATCCTATGGATAACTTTCAGTATCAGTACCATCATTCTTACCATTATATATCCGGTGAGTCTTATTAAAATAAATAAATAAGTACATGCTAAGATGTTTGGCACTTATTTATTTATGCAAAATTCGATTATAATTTGTGTGGTGGATGCTATTTGAATAATTACTAAACTAACATAGTAATAAAAATGAAACCCCATTTCGAAAAAGGGAAAATTTGTTATAAATTTCCTTTGTATAACAATATTTTTTAAAATCTGAAATTGAACCAATTTTTATTTTAAATATAAAATACAAAATAAAATAAATATAATACAAAAACTTAATAATATATAATATTATATTTAAATAAATTACAAAAAATTTATATATTTATAATTTATTTTGAAAATTATTAAAATGTACTATATTGAAAAATAATAATACAATTATTTCCATATTGAAACAATCAATAAGCTTAAAACAATGTTATTGAAATTAATTTTAATATTCAGTTTTTAATTTTCTTTAAATATATAATTGATTAAATTAAATTAAAATAATTAATTTATTAATTTCCTATTTTTTATTAAAAAGAAAAAATTTGGATATGTTTAAAATTTAAAACATAATAAATACAATTTTCTTAATCTTTTCCCTAAAAATTTGTTTTCATTCTAAAAAACTTTTAATCAAGACAACAAAGACAATTTTAACTTAAAAATATTAATTATTAAAAATTAAATATAAAATTTTGTAAAAATACATATTATTTTTTGATTTAATAATAATATAAAAGTAATTAATTCTAAAATATTAATTTTGTAAAAATTATTAAAATATAAATGGTAAATCACAATAAATAATTATTTTCTATTTAAATTATAATAAATTAATAGATTTAATTTAATAATTATATTTATTTTTTAATTATTAAATAATATTTTTTTCTCTAAATTAAATTAAAATATATTTATAAATTAAAGTTTATTTTCATCCTAAAAAACCTCAACATAAGACAAATAATATTTGTAATTTTTGAATAAAATATATTATTTTTACCTAAATTAAATTAAAATAAAATGTTTGTACTAAAAAATAAAATATTAAGCAAAATATTCAAAACTATTTTAGCCATAAATGTTGAAAATATTTTTTGAAAAGGAATATAAAATTAAATATTTTTTATAAATTTAATACTTTTTAATTAATAAAAATATATATACATATACAATAATTGAAGATTAGAAAGATATTTATTTAATTACTTAAATAAGAATTGAACAAATAATATTTGTAATTTTTTAAGTAAAATATATTTTTCTCTAAAATAAATTAAAATTTATAAATTACAAAATAATCACAAATAATTAATTATTATATCTTTTAATTGTAATAAATTAATTATTTTATTTTACACATTCAATAATTGAACATTATAATGATATTTAATAAATAATATTTGTAATTTTTGAAACGAAATATAATATTTTTATCTAAATTAAATTAAAATATATTTTTAAATAACAGAATAATCACAAATAATTAATTATTATCTATTTTAATTGTAATAAATTAATTATTTTATTTTACATATACAATAATTGAACATTATAATGATATTTAATAAATAATATTAGTATTTTTTTAAATAAAATATAACATCTAAAATAAATTAAAATATATTTATAAATTACAAAATATTTTTGAAAATTGTGAAATTTTATTTTTATTATAAAAATACCATTTAGACATCAAAAACTATTTTAACTATTAAATATTGAAAATATTTTTAAAAACAACAATGTAAAATTAAATATTTCCTTTTAAATTTTGACAATTATATTAAAGTATTTAATTTAGAAATTTTATTTTTTTATAAATTTAATACTTTTTAATCAATAACTTTAAAAATATGTATAATGTAAATAGAAAATCACAAATAATTAATTATTATCTTTTTTAATTATAATAAATTAATTATTTTATTTTACACATACAATAATTGAAGATTAGGAACATATTTAATTACTTAAATAATAATTGAATAAATAATATTTGTAATTTTTTAATGCCATTAAGACATCAAAAACTATTTTAAATATAAATATTAAAAATATTTTTAAAAACAAGGGTGTAAAATAAATATATTTTTATATTTTGACAATTGTGGTAAATGGTAAATCACAAATAATTAATTATCTGTTTTAATTGTAATTAATTATTTTATTTTACACATGTAAGATTATTAATTATTTAAATAAGAATTGAATATGTAATATTCGTAATTTTTTAAATAAACTATTATAATATTTTTATCTAAATTAAATTATAATCTATTTATAAATTGCTAAATATTTCATTTTAAATGAAAATTTACTTTTATTCTAAAAAACATTTAATCAAGATATCATCAGAATCTATTTCAATCGTAAATATAAAAAATATTTATGAAAACAAGAATATTAAAATATATATTTTTTAGTTTTGAAAATAATAGTGAAGTATTTAATTCGTAATATATTTTAATCAATAGCTTTAATAAAAATATGTTTTAATTGTAATAAATTAACTAAATTGTTAATTATTTAAATAGGATTTGAGTAAATAATATTTGTAACAAAATATATTTTTATCTAAATTAAATTGAAATTTAATTATAAATTAATAAATATTTTATTTTAAAAATTGTTTAAATAAAAATATAAAATTAAATACTTTTTTAATTTTGACAATAATATTAATATATATGATTTAAAAATTTTTCATTTATTACAATTTTAATAATTTTTGATCAATATCTTTAATAAAAATATATAACTGGTAATTCATGAATAGTAATTATTATGTTTTAATTGTGTATATCTCATTTAAACAATTGTGAATATAATATTTAAATTACAACAAGATTAAAATAAATATTAATTATTTTTGTGGGTTACACCCAAGAGGACTTCCGTCTGACAATCAATCATCATCTGACAAATCAGTCAATTTGTACCTGTCGTCACAACAATTAATGATTCTGGTAAAGCAAAAGCTAAACATCATCAAACAACATGTTTATTAAAATCAGTTCACGAACTTTTTCTTTGTAAAGGTTAGAAAATTGTTCACAAATGTTGACATTTTAAAATATACACAATGTTTATTATTCTTAAGTTTTTGAAGAAGTATATCTACTACATTTGCTTAACAAATGTGCATATGTATGTATAAATTTAAAGTGATATTCCAAGGGAACACTATTAATTATATCATTTTTGTAAACAAGACGACTATTATTACAGTTGATGTTTCTTAAATACAGCTGGATAAGATTTTAATTTGTCACTATTAATTGTACCTCAAAAGATTTTGCAAAAGTGCCTCAATTCAAAGGAATATATACGTTTGGGCGGCTCATCAAACGATTTTAGTAACTGCCCGTGTATCATTAAAGAGTAAGTTTTAACTATTTTATGATCTTGTATAGACATCATGTTTATTTATCAAATTTTATGTGCCGACGTATATTTAGTTGAGCTATTTTCGTTTGTATTAAGGCGGTTACTGTAATGATACAGGAAATATTTTTTCTTTAACCACAATTTATTCAACTCCAATTAATTTGGCGGTCTTTCTGTTACAGATGGAGGCACAATTGGGGGTGATGAATCGAACTTCTGGCCAAACAGCCCGTCAAGATCAGATTCACCATCACCAAACAACATGCAAAACATCGGAAACACGTACCAAATATTTACACCAGTCGGATGTTCCACACCGACACACAGATACACCCCTTACAGATCAGGTCTGAATTCAAATCGATTACAGTGTGATCGGTGAGTGTTGAATGCTTTTAATTTTTTATTTAGGATATGCTACAATGTCACCAGATTCCGATATACCTACTCACATACCCGGTTCATTTGTAAGGGTTGTTAAGAGGCGAACGACCGCGAACAAGAAAGAACGACGAAGGACGCAGAGCATCAACAACGCGTACGCGGACTTAAGGGACTGTATTCCGAACGTACCTGCCGACACCAAATTATCAAAGGTACTGCTCCTGAAGCTTCTATAATTGATAGCTTACTCATTGCGTACAATTGTTTTGTCACAGATAAAGACTTTAAGGCTGGCCACTTCGTACATATCATACTTAACAAGGGCACTGGAAACAGACGACCCAGCGGGCGGTTTCAAGGCGGAATTGGGCTCGATTTCCCGAAAATCGAACTCAAATCCGGTACAAGTGAACGATTGCACCCCCGGTCAAGCGTCACCCCGAAGCGACAGTTCGGTAAGTGGATTCAGTTCATTTTATGGTCGGGGTACGACTTCTAACCCCAATTGCGGGTTAATAAGGGACCGTGACATAATAATTTACTTAAATATATCGACGGGGCGGTACAGCGTGGTGCCACACTGATTTACGACCTCGGTGCGTGTCCCAATGTAATGTGATATCTTTGGCTACTGTGGATGTCTATGTTTCAATGCGTCGTACAGGAAATTTACTTTTTTCAGAGCTATTAAACTGAAACTTTTAATATTAAATTAATACAACAGGTGAAGAAACTGTCTATCTTCTGAATACCCAACACCAATTGTGATGATTAAATTATATTTCTACTTATGAAATTCGATGTTCAAAATATAATATTATGCACTTTGAAGTAAAATTCACCTAAAATTGTTTCCTCTTTTTTATTTATCTGAAGTTTTATGCTGAGGTAAAAAAGTAAATATCAAATCTTGTCTTTTATGATGGACTAGACTGTGAATATCAACATTTTTGTATAATCTATTTTTAATAATAAATCTATACAAAAGTGAAGAAATTATTTATCTTCTGATTACCCAACATCAATCAAATAAACTGTGAAGATTAAACTATGTTTTTAATTATGAAATTCGATCTTCAAAATATAATATGCAGTTTGAAGTAAATTTCACCAAAAAATTGTTTCATCTTTTTTATTTATCTGAACCTTTATGTTGAGGTGAAGAAATGGGTATGGAATATCTATCTTGTCTTTTATGATGGAATAAACTGTGAATATTAACGTTTTAGTATAATCTATTTATGATGGAGTAAACTATGAATATCTACGTTTTAATATAATCTACTTTTAATAATAAATCTATACAAACGTGAAGAAATTACTTATCTTCTGATTATCCAACACCAATTTGTGTAGCATCATCAATAAACTGTGAAGATTAAATTATGTTTTTAATTATGAAATTCCATGTTCAAAATATAATATGCAGTTTGAAGTAAATTTTACCAAAAAATTGTTTCCTCTTTTTTTATTTGTCTGTAGTTTTATGTTGAGGTGAAGAAGTGGGTATGGAATATCTATCTTGTCTTTTATGATGGAGTAAACTATGAATATCTACGTTTTAATATAATCTACTTTTAATAATAAATCTATACAAACGTGAAGAAATTACTTATCTTCTGATTATCCAACACCAATTTGTGAAGCATCATCAAGTAAACTGTGAAGATTAAATTATGTTTTTAATTATGAAATTCCATGTTCAAAATATAATATGCAGTTTGAAGTAAATTTTACCAAAAAATTGTTTCCTCTTTTTTTATTTGTCTGAAGTTTTATGCTGAGGTGAAGAAGTAGATATGAAATCTTGTCTTTTATGATGGAATAAACTGTGAATATTAACGTTTTAGTATAATCTACTTTTAATAATAAATCTATACAAAGGTGAAGAAATTATTTATCTTCTGATTACCCAACACCAATTTGTGAAGCATCCTCAAATAAACTGTGAAGATTAAACTATGTTTTTTATTACGAAATTCGATCTTCAAAATATAATATGCAGTTTAAAGTAAATTTCACCAAAAAATTGTTTCCTCTTTTATTTATCTGAACCTTTATGTTGAGGTGAAGAAATGGGTATGGAATATCTATCTTGTCTTTTATGATGGAGTAAACTATGAATATCTACGTTTTAATATAATCTACTTTTAATAATAAATCTATACAAACGTGAAGAAATTACTTATCTTCTGATTATCCAACACCAATTTGTGTAGCATCATCAAATAAACTGTGAAGATTAAATTATGTTTTTAATTATGAAATTTCATGTTCAAAATATAATATGCAGTTTGAAGTAAATTTTACCAAAAAATTGTTTCCTCTTTTTTTATTTGTCTGAAGTTTTTTGCTGAGATGAAGAAGTAGATATGAAATCTTGTCTTTTATGATGGAATAAACTGTGAATATTAACGTTTTAGTATAATCTACTTTTAATAATAAATCTATACAAAGGTGAAGAAATTATTTATCTTCTGATTATCCAACACCAATTTGTGAAGCATCCTCAAATAAACTGTGAAGATTAAACTATGTTTTTAATTATCAAATTCGATCTTCAAAATATAATATGTTTGAAGTAAATTTCACCAAAAAATTGTTTCCTTTTTTTATTTATCTGAACCTTTATGCTGAGGTGAAGAAGTAGATATGAAATCTTGTCTTTTATGATGGAATAAACTGTGAATATTAACGTTTTAGTATAATCTACTTTTAATAATAAATCTATACAAACGTGAAGAAATTATTTATCTTCTGATTACCCCATACCAATTGGTGAAGTATAGTCAAATAAACTGTGAAGATTAAATTGTTTTTAATTATGAAATTCCACCAATTTCTGTAGCATCATCAAATAAACTGTGAAGATTAAATTATGTTCTTGATTATGAAACTCGGTGTTCAAAATATAATATGCAGTATGAAGTAAAATTCACCAAAAATTTGTGTCCTCTTTTTTAATTGTATGGAGCTTTTTGCTGAGGTGAAGTAGATATGGAATATCATCTGTTTTAATATAATGTAAAGGAAATTAATTTTCTTCAGAGAAACCGATTGGTGAAACATTTTTTAATAAACTGTAAATATATGTTTTTTATTATAAATTTCAATTTCCAAAATATAATTCAGTTTTGTAACTATTATATATGTAAAATATATTTGAAACTTAAGCAATTTTGTCGTTTCAAAATTGGCTCTGAAACATGAATATAGTATTGATTAGATATTATTACTTTCTGATGAGACGAAGAAATATATTCATAACTTAAGACATCACCCATCTAATTTTATCGTTTCGAAATTGGCCCTGAAACATAAAATAGTTTAGTTATGGTCACACCATTAGTCCAAACAGGAGCAGCCGATAATATTCCTCTTCCTCATTTAAAATCGTCAGTAGCATTGAAAATACCGTAAACGCCTTTCAGAAGGAAAACCTATAAACCGTTTGTTTTGCGGGAAAACAATCAGTTTGTAAAACACGTGCCCTGTTACCAACAAATCGATTTTCAGTCGTAAATCACAAGTCAAAGGTTTGTCACTGGTGAGCACGGTCGGACATAAAACCAAACTAAGAATATCTTTTCGCAAGAACTCTGTACATGTGCTGGTTAGAATCGGAACCCTTTGTAAACGAAACATTCTGTCAACGTATCCGCAAAACGGCTCATGTGTTTTTGTTGTTTATATATCCATTTTTTTTTGATAAACAGGAAGACCTTACGAACTCGAGGAAGGCTAAGGGACGCACAGGTTGGCCGCAACACGTGTGGGCGCTGGAACTGAAACAAGAACAAAGTCTGTGAAAATGAAGTGGAATTTGCCAAGCTGAAGATAAATGTAGGTTTTAGAGCTCCTCTTATCTCTATTGTTTGCAATGGCGCCAAGTAAAAGGAAACTGCAACTCCTCAAAATGTACAAGTACTGTAACATCTATTGTAGAGGTTTGTTTCATCCCATACAGATAAATTCAAAGTAAATTCCAAATTGGTGAACGTAGAGTTTCTTGTATCGGTTTATTGTGTATACATCCATGCCATAAATAATATTTTATGTCCCAATAAATACTACTGTCTATTAAAATTAAAGTTTGATGCGTGTACATTGGATGTAGATTTCTTTTTATCCGGTTTTGTATC
The DNA here is from genome assembly GCF_024364675.1 of Aethina tumida. NCBI lineage: Eukaryota > Metazoa > Arthropoda > Insecta > Coleoptera > Nitidulidae > Aethina > Aethina tumida. The sequence continues at coordinate 13,545,750 of NC_065435.1, read as the reverse complement.
TTTATTATGTAGAGGTTTCCTGAAATTGTGTATAATATATCTATTTTAGTCTTGATTATACCAGATGGCCCCTCTTATGTATACATTTACCTACACCTTTAAGACTTTTATATATTATAATTATAGTACTGTATTTACTTTATCGGATTTGTTTATGTTTTTTACTTTTTATTTATAACCAAAGAAAATTATATTGTATAAAATTATGAATTACTTATATTTAACTTATTCTATAGCAATAAATCGTTTTGTATATAATCTCAGCAGTTTTATTTCATGTTTTCACGATTGGAACATCAATAATAGGTAAGTGATAACTCATGTTGAAATGCTAAACTGTGGTATAATAATAAATCTTCACTAAAAAGGCACACAAACGTGTGGAAAAGCCAATGGCTAAAAAACTACGCGTTAATTGGTGTGAGTTATGTGATTTGTTTATGTTTGACTTGGAGGATGCTGTAAAACGATACGTCTTTCAATCAATATCTTTGTTTAATGTAGCAAACGAGTGGCAGTGGGCGTGATCTCTAAGAGATTCAAATATCATGTATCAAATTAACGGCATCAATCCAATTTATTTGTATTTGAATTAGTTCACTGATATCGAATGATGCTGAGTAAAGTGCACTTCAAAACAACTAAATTATTATTGGAATTTGTTGTTTTTTTGTTGTAGAAGTGAAATAATATCACAAAATTAATTTTAGAGATGAATAAATAAACTATTTTTAACTTGTTTACTTAGAAAAATTTATTTTGATTTTTGTAGTATTTTTTAACATGTACAGTGGAGGCCATAGTTATAGCAACTTATTAAAATATATTAGAAATAGAGGCTGTAGTTGGCTTGAATTGGATATCTAAAATATTGTAGGAATCTTCTGTTTATTATAATTATTTAATCATTTGTCGAAATTAAACTGTAAGAAAAATTATAACTCACCGTTACCAAGATCAAGAGAAATAAGAAGAGATGGCTGAGAGTTTACTGCTTCTATTTATTACAGACACATAAAGGTTTGATATACCCATACTAAAACTATTAAGCCTTTCATATTCTTTGCTTGATTTAGAATAAAAAAGATGCCCTTGATTTATTTTGATTATCATAGCCGTTTTTGATATATTTCAAATTTAATGTTTCTATATTAGAAAAATATTATTTCTTCAATTTTTGAATTTTACAGAATAATAGATAAATTTTAATATTTTCTACTAAAATAATTAAATTAACTTTTATATTAAATTAATATATAAATATTTTTGAATATCTTTTTTATATATTTGATATGTTATTTTATTAATATTAAAATATAATAATATCAATAAACCATGACATAACATACATTTTTGAATATATTTATTTAAAATATTTGTATTAATTTATAGATTTAAATATCCATAATTTACTTAATTCAAAAATTAAATATACAATACAAGTTGTATAATATATAAGTAACAATTATAAAAAAATTTATCAGTATCTCAGTATAATTAAATGTAAGTATTATTGATTAATTAAATAAAATATAATTAATATAATCTATAATAATAATAAAAATAATAATAAATAATATAATTAAAATATTTTAAATTATATACTGAAAATGTTTATAGTAATATAATAATAAATTTGAATTTACTCCATTTTAAAAAAATATTTATTGAACTCTTATCAAGATATTTCTAAAATAGATAGATTTGGGGGCAGTTAGGACGTGTCCAATAATGAAGAAAATCTAAATAAATTTTTTTCTTAAATTTTGTCATGAAAAAAATACTCTTCAAAATTAAATTTCAAAAAAATTTTTTAGTCATATTTCCATTATCTTCGTTCCAATTGTATTTAAAAATATTTATTCTATAATATATACTTACTTTTTCCATAATATAACAATGGCGTAGATTCTGAGGGTTTTCCTCTTTTTTCGCCATATTTTCTATGCCACTGAATATTTTTTAAAACAAATAAGCTTTTCATATTCTTTGCACAATGGAGAAAAAAAATGTACTTTTGATAAATATTGATTATTACAGCCGTTTTTAAAATATTTCAATTTTGATGTTTATATTAAAGAGAATATTAAATTTGAAATACCTTAAAAACGACAGTGATAATCAAAATTAATCAAGAACGTCTTTTTTTTTTCTAAATTATGCAAAGAATATGAAAGGCTTAATACTTTTAAAAAAGATTCAGTGGCGTAGAAAATATGACAAAAAAAGGCAAACCCCAGAATCTACGCCATTCTAATAATAAGGAAAAAGTTTATCACATTAAATTGTAGGTATGTATTTTAGGATAATACATACCAAATTTGAATAGGATTGGACCAAAGGTTTACTGAATTATGAGTAAAAAACATTTTTGAAATTTAAGGTGCTGTACTTTTTTCAGGAGAAACTTCAGCAAAAAAAAAATTATTGAACGTTATTGTACGTGTTCTAACTGGTCCCAAAATTTTATTTTTAGAAGTGACTTGTATATGAGTCAAAATTTATACAATTTTTTTTATTTAACAGAATATTGATGATTATTAATGATTTTTATTAATATAATTAAAAAATACAGTATAAAAATTATATTAAATTATTATTATGTAAAAATATTATTTGTGTCAATATTCAATATTTTTAAGAATATTATTTATTATTAATACTGTTCACTTATATAAGAGATATATCAATAAATTTGCTAAAAAATGTTCTTTTTATTAAACAAAAATTATAAAATCTTGTTTGCAATTGATACTAAATACTAAAAATATTAACATGTGTTACATTATAACATATTTTTGAATATATTTTTTAAATAATTTTCAAAATTAAATATCTAGAACATTAAATTCAAGTATTTTAACATTATGACAATATTTTAAAGTAAATAACAGTTATAGAAAAATGTAATCATTAAATTTAATTAATTAATTAATCATATAAAAATATTTTAAGGATTCTGAGGATTTTTCCTCTTTTTTTGTCATAATTTTTACGCTACTGAATATTTTTTAAAACAAATAAACTTTTCATATTCTTTGCATAATTTATAAGAAAAAAGGTACTCTTGATAAATATTGATTATTACAGTCCTTTTTAAAATATTTCAACTTTAATGTAACTTTTTTCTTCTAAATTATGCAAATAATATGAAAGGCTTAATAGTTTTAAAAAATATTCAGTGGCGTAGAAAATAGGGCGAGAAAAAAAAAGGAACCCCAAAATCTATGTCACTGTAAGAACAAGGAAAAAGTTTATGTCATTAAATTATAGGTATGTATTTTAAGATAATGCATACAAATTTGAATATGGTTGGATCAAAGGTTATTGAATTATTTCCATTTTTGAAATTTAAGGTCCTGCAGTTTTTTTCAGGAGAAACTTCAGTAGAAAAAAATTATTGAACGTTATTGCACGTGTTCCAACTGGTCTCAAATTTTGATTTTGACTTTTAGAAACTTGTATATGAGTCAAAATTTATATAAACTTTTTGTTTAACAGAATATTAATAATTTTAATGATTATTACTAATATAATTAAAGAATACAGTATAAGAAAATTATATTAAATTATTATTATGTAAAAATATTATTTTTTATTAAATATAACTGAATCTGGAAAATTATCATGTGCCAATATTCAATATTTTTAAGAGTAATACTTATATAAAAAATATATAAAATAAATTTGATAAAATTTGGTCGTTTTATTAAACAAAATTTATAAAATATTGTTTGTAAATTGACCATTTTTTGTACATTAGTATTAATTAAAAAATATTATAGTTTCTGAAAGAAAAATGTCTGTGAAATATTCAGTTTAATTATTTTCTTAATTTTAAATTATTTGCATCAGTCAAACATGGTGGAGTTTCAATAATGCTATGGGAATACTTCAATTCTTCTGACCTAGGCCCTCTTAGACTGATTTATGCACAGGGATATATTAAACAACAATTTTCTTCCATATATTGAAGAAATGATGCTCTTAATAAATGTGTTTCAACATGAAATCGATCATTGATGTTTCGTCTTGCCCATCCCCAGCCTCCAGACATCAACCCTTGAGAAAATTTGACATAAAAATTTAAATGAACTCATCACATCAATTCAAGAAGAAATATTGGGAATGGTCGAGTCTATGCCACCTAGGTGGGCCAAAATTATAAAACAAAAATAATATTATACAAAGCATTAATAACACAAATTTGATCATTAAAATTAAAGTTATTATATTTATGTCCAGCCCAATTCATACCATTCACATTGGTATTTTTGAAATAAAACTAGCAGTGATTTGTATGTAGAAAAATAATTTATTTAAAAGGTATTAAATAATAAATAGTACTGATACAATTAATTATAATTTATATGGCAAACAGTTATATTTATTACCTAAAGTTATTTTAATCTAAAAATATCAGCCTATACGAACATTTATTATTTAAACTGGAACGAATCATTTGATATTTTTAGTGATCCAAGGTAAGAACTTCTCTACCCTGGTGTACACACCCGGATACTGTCCCTTGCCGCAGCCAATGCCCCACGATACGACGCCGACCTGAGTCCACTTCCCTGAGTTCACCATCAACGGACCACCGCTGTCACCCTACAATAAAAAAGGGAGTTTGTTTCACATTTAACTACATAGTAGGTGCACCAACGAAACGAACGTTATTTGCAGTCATTGTAGCCGTGAACCTGTCCTATTACATAAATTTACAGGCACTTGAATCTTTGCTGAAATTTAAATACGAATTACTGTGCTTTTATTGCAAATAGCAGTTAAAATAACTGTTCTGAATACCGATCGGAAGACGTTTATTACCGCGTTAGGTTAAAGCTGAGCATACATAATAATATGTGACTTACACTGCAGGAATCTTTGCTCGCCTGGCCGGCGCACAGCATATGATCGACGATACCGCCGGGGGCTGCGTGACCGTACTTTTGTCTGCAGTCTCTGTTGGACCAGATCGGGATGTTCACTTCTTGGAGGATCGCAGGTTGTGGACCACCTTAAATACAACATACGTATTTTTGTAATAATATAATTTATAATTTTTTGCTCTGCTTTATATTTTTTTAACTAAACAAAAATATTTTTCCTCAAGTCTAATATATATGACAAAATTTACAGAATTATAGAATTTCACCACAATAATTAAAAAATACAATTTTAATTAAATTAGTTTATAAATATTTATAATCAAATTTTTTATATAATTTAATATTTTTTATCTTACATTAAAAATACTAAAAAATATTAACATAACATATTTTTGAATATATTTTTTAAATAATTTACAAAATTAAATATATAGATATAACTTTTTTAAATTCAATTATTTTAATATTATGACAATATTTTAAAGTAAATAACAATTAAAGAAAAAAGTTTAATTAAGTAATATTTCTTCAGTTTTTAAGTTTTACTGAAAAATTTGTAATATTTTTTACTAACTAAATTAACTTTTACATTAAATTAAGTAAATAATATTTAATTATATAACAATTGTACAAAAATTTAACTCGGTATAATTAATTGTAATAATTATTCATTAATTAAATAAAAGATAATATAATATATAATAATAATAATAAACAATGTAACTAAAATATTTTAAATTATATACTGAAAATGTTTATAATAATATAATAATAAATTTGAATTTATTCCATAATATAAAAATATTTATTGAACTCTTATAGAAGGTATTTCTAAAATTGGTAGTCCAGACTTGGGGGCAATTAGTTTTTTAACCCTTATTTCTGTTATCTTTGGTCCAATCGTATTTATTGTAAAAATATTATTTTTTATTAAATATAACAGATACTGAAAAACTATCATGTGCCAATATTCAATATTTTTAAGAATTTTATTTATTATATTAGATGTTTTACTAATGTTTACTTATATAAGAAATATATAAATAAATTTGATAAAAATTGTTGTTTTTATTAAACAAAAATTATAAAATTTTGTTTGTAATTGACACTAAATACTAAAAAATATTAACATAACACATTATAACATATTTTTGAATATATTTTTTAAATAATTTTCTAAATTAAATATCTAGAACTTTAAATTCATTATGACAATATTTTAAAGAAAATAATAATTATAGAAAAATGTAATCATTAAATTTAATTAATAAATATTAAAACTTTAAAATATTTTTTTTAAACAATATAAACAATATTTTTAATACAATTTGAAAATGTTTATAACAATATAATAATAAATTTAAATTTATTCCATATTAAAAAATATTTATTGAACTCTTATACAAGGTATTTTAAAAGAGTTAGTCAAGATTTTGGATTTCCTGAAGAAAATACTGTCCCTCAAAATTAAATTTCAAATTTTTTTTTTAACTCATATTTCCGTTATCTTTGGTGCAATTGTATTTAAATTTGGTAAGTATTATCCTAGAATATGTACTTATAATTCAATATAATAAACTTTATCCATATTATTACAGTGGCGTAAATTTTGAAGGTTTTTTCTCCTTTTTCGCCAAATTTTATACGCCACTGAATATTTTTTATAACAAATAAACTTTTCACATTCTTTGCATAATATAGAAGAAAAAAGGTACTCTTGATTAATATTGATTATTACAGTCGTTTTTGAATATATTTGAATTTTAATATTTGAAAAATATTAAAGTGTACATTAAATTTGAAATATGCTGCTGTGATAATCAAAATTAATCAAGAGCATCTTTTCCCTTCTAAATTATGCAAGGAATATGGAAGGCTTAATAATTTTTTAAAAATATTCAGTGGCGTATAAAATAGGGCGAAAAATAAAAAAATATGAAAAAGTTTATTCCATTAAATTGTAGGTATGTATTTTAGGATAATACATACCAAATTTGAATAGAATTGGACCAAAGGTTACTGAATTATGAGTAAAAAACCATTTTTGAAATTTAAGGAGATTTTTCAGAAGAAATTTCAGCAGAAAAAAAATTATTGAATTTAAATTGAAAATTTATACAATTATTTAACAGAATATTGATGATTTTTAATGTTTTTTATTAATATAATTAATAATATAATATAATTAAAAAATACAGTAAAAAAAATATTAAATTATTATTATGAAATATATTATTTTTTATTAAATATTATTAATTGATTATTATTATTTTTTTAATTTTAAATTATTTGCATCAAATTAACAAAAAAATAAAAAAAACTAATGTTTTTTATAATTATTTTAAAATATCTTTATTTTTTTATATGTATCATCTGAGAATTAAATAAATAAATATTTTATTCAAATATAATGCTCTAAGACACTTGAAGAAATAAAAAATAAACACGAAAATTAATCAACTGATTAGTTATTAAAAAATCCAATTAAGTAAAAATAAATAGTTGCAACTGTGGTAATTTAAAAAATATTTGTATCAATTAAATTATTTTCAGTAATTCCTGAAAGAAAAATGTGTGAAATATTCAATTTAATTATTTTTTTAATTTTAAATTATTTGCATCAATTAACAAAAAAATATATAAAAAAACTAATATTTTTATAATTATTTTAAAATATCTTTATTTTTTTATATTTAATATCTGAGAATTAAATAAATAAATATTTTATTTAAATATAATGCTCTAAGTCACTTGAAGAAAAAAAATAAACACGAAAATTAGTCAATTGATTAGTTATTAAAAAATCCAATGAAGTAAAAATAAATAGTTGCAACTATGGCAATTTAAAAAATATTTGTATCAATTAAATTATTTTCAGTAGTTCCTGAAAGAAAAATGTGTGTGAAATATCCAATTTAATTATTTTCTTAATTTTAAATTATTTGCATCAAATTAAGAAAAAAAATAAAAATAAAAAATAAATATTTTTTATAATTATTTTAAAATATCTTTATTTTTTATCATCTCAGAATTAAATAAATAAATATTTTATTTAAGTCACTTGAAGAAAAAAAATAAACCCGAAAGTTAATTAAATAATCCAATTAAGTAAAAATAAATAGTCGCAACCGTGGTAATTCTTGATTTAACTGCAATTTTTTTCATAATTTCATATTAATTACATAAAAATATTCATAACAGTTTAACTAAATAAATTTTGTTTTAATATATGTATTTTTTAAAACTATAATTCATTCAGATTAAAGATTGTCTGTACAAAATAAATGAAAAAAACTCACTTTCTCTTAAGCTTCCCCATCCGATGACCGTACCAGTTTGTCCGGCAAAGTCCCTACCCGAAGAAGGTAGACAGACTGGTCTGATGTTCTTCGTGAATTCCACCGGACTATCCAGCGTCAATATGGCGATGTCATTATACTGAAGCAATAAAATTTAGGATCAGCGAAACAAGATTATCGGCCAGTTTTCAGCTTACCAATGTCCGCGAATCGAAGCCCCTATGTCTGACCACTCGTTTCACTCGTTTTTCGATGTGTCTCGTTTCTGTGTGGGTCTTTATGTTGTGGTCGCCCAAACGCACCGTCAGACGGGCCACATCCCAGGAGCTCATGCTGTAATATCATATTTTATGGGAGCGTTTCGGGCTAGTTGGCAGGAGCTTGTACTTACTGGGCGACGCAATGGGCGGCCGAAAGAATGTGGATGTCGTCGATCAACGATCCGCCGCAGAATTGCCTGCCGCCGTTGAAAAGGGCGGCGATCCAGGGCCATTCGTTCACGTCCGCGTTGTGACCGCCGACGATCCTCTCCTGGTCCTGGAAGCCGTTCTTGGCGCCGCAGGAGCCGCCTCCGATTACGGGGGCTTCGGTGGCTTGTGCCGGAGGTTTGGTGGATGGTTTGGTGGGCTTTTTGGTGGGTAGGCTGGGGTACCAGGATGAGGCAATTTCGGTAACTATGCCGCTTGGTGGATGGGTTGGTAGTGGTGGGATTGTGTGGTGTGGTGGATGGGTTGGGAGTGGTGGCGGCCAGTTGGATACCACTTGGTAGTTGGGTCTCTTGGCCGACTCACTTCCTGGTTCGTTTTCCTCGGGAAATTCGACGTTCTCGATGATCGGCTCTTCGGTGGAGCCCTCCGGTTTTGGGTCATCGCTAGGTGTGCCGGGATTGGTGCAACACACTCCAAACATCTGAAAGAATTTGGCGAATGCTTCATTTATGTTTTTAATTTAATTGCTGGAATTCATAATGTCTCTATATTCGGTTTATTAGGTCACTGAAATAAAAAACTAGTTATGTATTCAAATTAAAACAGTCATCAGAGTGAGGTAGGTAAGGTTGACTCATTTTAACATAATTTGCGTTAAAACTAAAAATAATGTACCGCTTTCTTATTCTAGTTTATCAGATCTAATCTTCATTCTTCACAAAATTAATGTCGGTAATATATTTTATTGATGTAAAACGAGGCAATAAATTTAATTTATCATTAATTTTATACAGATAGTTCCTCGACAGCTATAAACGTTTTTTGATTTTATTTCATCTGGACACTGGACATTCTTTCGATGGTCGCTTCTCAGAAATGTTTACCAACAGTAAACCGACTACCTGATAAAATATTTACATCGACAGGTTTTTTTATACACTAATTAAATAAATGGGATTCACAAATAAACGAAATATTTGTTCGATTGGACACAAAATAAAATGATATATATATCTTTATATTTCTTAAATAAGTTGAATAACTGAAGCTAAATCACTTACTTGTCTTCCTTGGGCAGTGTAATAGCTGCAAGCATCGTACATTCCAAGCACCCAACTGTCCCAGCTGGTCAGATCTGGGATTTTGAAATAAGGGTAGCATTGCCTGAAAGACGTGCATTTTCCAAGTAGCCCTTTGCTGGTGATGCACGGACCCGTCGACAACGGATTTGTGGTCCAATCCTGCTGCTGCTGTTGCTGTTGCTGCTGCTGTTCAGCCACCAAATACGGGGAGTACGCTTGAAGAGGTAGTGCTGGTCCTTGGAGGAAGAGTTGTCTGGTGCTACGTTTCAGCTCGGTTGTTCCTTCTGGTTCAGCTGTAAACGGAATTAATTTTATTGTTTATGAAAAAAGTAGTAAATTAGTAATTTAATTGTGGAATAAAAATGATTTTTGGTAAATTTTCCTTAATTGTTATTTAATGATTCTATAATTTTGCTCCATGTTAAAGATTATTTAAAAACTTAACAACTGAATAATTAATAAATTTTCCTAAATTAAACTTTGTGATTAAAAATATACCCTATCTCTAAATATTAGTTAGATTTAATATCATAATTAATATTTTTTAAATATATTTTTAATTAAAATAATATGAATAAAAAAATATTAAATCTGTTCCTTTTATTTAAATAATAATTTCTAATATTATTTTAGTTTTAAAGTAATAATTTGTTAATATAAAACAAATAAAAGAAATTTTGAAAAAAAAAAAAAAATAAAATATTAATATACTTAATTTAATAATTTTAACATTAATTACATTATGTAATCCTTTTAAAAGATATATTTTGCAGTTAAACCATAAAAATTTTCAAATATATTAAAACATAAAAAAATAACATTTTCTACATTTTTCTTCAACAAATAATAATTTAAATAAAAATATAAATATTTTAAACATATTTTTCAAAAAGCAAATCAAGTATTTAACAAAACAAAATGAATACTAATATTGTTGTAGAAAAATTTTTTAATAGTAGTTTTAGTAATTTGAAATAATATTTCTATTATAAAAAAAAATGGAAACATTTTAGTTTAATTTTTTAAATAAAATTAAGTATAAAAATATTTAAGATGACAAATAATTATTTAACTATTGAAAAATTTGTCATTTAAAAATGCATTTAATATTTTTTATATATTTTTTATTTAAATCTAATTAAGCATTATGATAATATTTTTTTTTGTATTTTAAAATAATAATATTTTTGATGAATATCAAAATTTTGTAAGTAAAATGTCAATATAAATAAAAATTATTTTAGTACATTTAAATTATTTATATTTTATTATTATATTTTTAAAATATTAATTAAATTATTAAAAAATTGAAAAATTACGTGTCAAAAAAAAAAGTAAAAATTTTCAAATTTAGTACAACAATCTAAAAAAATATAAACATTTTTAAATAGCAAATAATAATTTAAATAAAAGTTTAATATTTTAAATATATTTTTTATAAAACATAAGAAATGTTTGACAAAGACATAACAATACAAATATTATTGTAGAAAATTTTTTTAATGATAGTTTTAGAAATTTAAAACAATGTTTATTTTATAAAAACACAAACATTTTTTAATTTAAATATTATTTTTTCTAATTATAAGAAATTTTTAATATGAGAAATAATCATTTAACTTTTTTTTATTTAAAAATATGTGATTAAGTTTAAATTTAACATTTTTTATATGTTTTTTATTCAAATATTCTAATTATATTTTTAAAATGTTTTAATTTTTAAAAAAATAGAATAAATATATGTTAAATAGTAAAATTTTCAAATTTATTAGAACAATCTGAAAGAAAAATACATTTTTTATATTTTTGTTCAACAAATAATAATTTAAACAAAATTTTAATATTTTAAATATATTATTAAATATGTAAAGCAAAACAAATGTTTGACACAAAATAATATTAATTCACTTATTTTAATTAATTTTGCTTTAAAATAATTAAATAATTCTCTTAAAATATATATTTTGTAATTAAACAGTAAAATTTTCAAATATATTAAAACAATCTAAAAACAAACATTTTCTACATTTTTGTTCACAGTCTGGAAGAAAAACATTTTCTATAATTTTGTTCAACAAATAATAATTTAAACAAAATTTTAATATTTATATATTTTTTTTTATAAAGCAAAACAAATTTTTGACAAAAAATAATATTAATTTACTTATTTTAATTAATTTTATCTTAAAATAATTAATTTTTTTAAAATATATATTTTGTAATTAAACGGTAAAATTAAAACAATCTAAAAACATAAACATTTTCTACATTTTTGTTTACCAAATAATAATTTATATAAAATTTTAATATGTTAAATATATTTTTCATGAAGCACCACAGATAGTTTTAGTAATTTAAAACAACATTTTTGTTATAAAAAGAGAAAAGTTTTAAATATAATATATTTTTAATAAAATAAGTATAAGGAATATTTAAAATTTAACTAATTAAAAAATGTATTATTTAAAAGTATATTTAATATTTTTTATTTAAATCTTAAAATCATAATTTTTTTTGTATTTCCAACTAATATTATTTTTGAAGGACGATAAAAATACATATTTGTTAAATAAATTAAATTTTATTAAAATTAATAGATTTTTAGAGAATTTTGGAATAGAATAAAAATATATTCGTTTTCTTCAAGAAGAAAAATTAATTAATTGGAACTATTTTTTATGTAAATGATATTGGAAAAATAATATTGATTTTTTATAATTTATACAGAAATATTTATTTACTTTTAATGGTGTACTTGAAGACATATAATTGGTTGGTCAAATAAAAGAATTGAGATATGGGCTGACCGTTTATAGTCGATCAGATATGTTAATGAGTCAACCCTAATTAAATGGCGAAGTATTAAGAGGAAAGAAATGTAGCATATCAAAACCCGGGTCTTTCGAGGTGAATGAGCTTATCGACCTTGACAGTGGCAATCAGCAAGGTAGGTACTTGCCACTTATGTTGCAGGTGGTACGAAAATTTTGCAGGATGAACCATAAACCATTTTGTGAACGCCTCGTATATCGGATTAGAATAATTCATGAGCCAATAGAGATTAGTTTGGACACACCGTGAATTTTAAGTGCGAAATCTAAAAGAGAAGATCAATTAAAATATGTTAATAATATGATAATCCCAGTCGATTTGTATCTGTACTGAACCAATTTGTGTAACTGTTTCCATCCTTCTTTTTATTTTGTTAATATGTTAAACATGTTTTTGCAAAGCCCAAATATTTGCACAAGAATTTTTAACATTGTGTGGGCACTACCGTTACTGCGTCACTGATTAAAAACCGCGGCGTGTCGTAAAACCAAAAACAAATTAAATTAACCATTGTTAATCTTAGTTTAATGACATCGGAAAATTCACTGAAAAATTAATTATCACAATACCTTCAATAACAACGGTGTCGTCGTCGTCGTCGTGGATGCTGTTCACCACCGAAGACAAGTAAACCACAAATAGTAAACACAAAAAACCAATATTACTCCTCCCCATTTTATTGATGGGCCCACAAAACAGTTGAGTCTAGCTGATGACCGTACAATGTTTCTTTGGTTAAAAGTCCCTCTTATAAAACGTGAGACATGCATCTTCCCCCACCACGGATCTGAAGATAGGATTCAATTTGCAAGAGACCAAAGGATCTTGTTTATACTAAAGGACCAATTACATGATCACACTTCAACAAACTATAATAATTAGTAATTAGTAATGCAACGGAAAATAAAAAACTTCTTCGATTAGCCAGCAGGACAAGAAACCACCCTTCAACTTTTTCTTCACTTGTTTCATACAATTAAGAGCAATTTACATTAATTAACAGACGTTCATTAGTTGTTTTACCATTTACTTATGATGCATTTATTTTTGTTGTTATTTGATATTACATGTGTAACAATAAACACACCCATTACAACAAATTGATTAACTTTGTTGGAAAACCTCCCAATTAACTTAATGAGTACTAAACAATTTAAATTATATATTATTAGTATATATATATATATTAGTATGTATTTTTTACAATTAATTAAAAATAATAAATTAAATTAATAAAGAAGGTATTTTTAGCTTAAAATACATGTTTCTTATACTTTTTTTATTTTCTTAATTAACAGGTAAATATGAAATATTCTCATTTTGTTGTTGATATTTTTGATGTATGTATTCATAACTGAATTAATATTCAAATAATAAAACAACACAACACAAAAATACTGTTGTACTCCCATAAACAAATCGAAATTTATTGCAATAAATTATAAAATGCAAATTTCAGATAATTTTATAATGTCCTTTACAGTTTTCCAGACACGCTTATAATAAATAAATTATTATTATACTAAACTGTATTTAGTTTAAAGTAGCACATAGTTAAGTTGTTTATTGCTAAATTATACGGTTTCATGAGATTTTAAATATTTTCTTAGTGAATTCATAATTTAAAATAATTATCTTAATTCTGGTTAATTATGATTGAATTAAATTAGTTCAACACTTAAAAATACTTAGTTTGTCTTCGAATTATTTGAAAAAAAAAATATTTTTTATTAAAATTAATATATATATTTTTAAATATTAGTGATATTTTAAAGTAATATACGGGGTGACTCACCTAAAATATTCATTTATGGAGTTTATGGAGAACGGAAAAATGTATTGATTTGAAATTTGTATAGCAACTATAGCTTGATTTGAACTACTTTTCTAATTCAATTTGAACAAAATTTAATTTCCGGTTTCGCCGGAAGTGACATCAACTTTATTATTTTCAATGGAACACCCTGTATATTTTTCGATTTTTAAATTCTACAAGCAATTGCAAATAAAATAGATATACCATGTCTTATAGTTAAACCCATTAGTTTTTGAGATATTCATGTTTTTCCAAAAATTTTGACAGATTGTTGGTCTAACTAAAATGTCTGTGAAGCCATCAACTTTCTAGTCTTAGTGGCCTTATAGACATTTCAGTTAGACTATGAATCTGTCATAATTTTTGGAAAAAAATTAATAACTCAAAAACTATTGAATTTAGATATGGTACAGGGTACAACAATTTTATTTGTAATTACTTATAGAATTTAAAAATCTAAAAATATACAGGGTGCTCCGATGAAAATAACGCTTCTGGCAAAACCGGAAATAAAATTTTATTCAAAATAAATTAGAAAATGGTTCAAATCAATTTATAAAAATATCTATAATCTATAAAAATTTCAAATCAATACTTTTTTTCGTTCTCCATAAACTTCTAAAGAAAATGTTGGGTGAATCACCCTGTATTGGCTATTTTTTTAAATAATAAAAGATGCTTATTTCAAAAAAATATATTTTCTTACAATTTCGAGATAAAAATGATTAAATTTTTTGTCAAAAATAAATATTAGAGAAACATTAAAATAATAATTATAACAAAAGTATACTAATAAAAAACATTTGTTTAATAATTCATTCAAGTTATAGAAAACAATACATAAATACACTCATATCAATTTTATTGTCCGGCCTTTTTGTCATCAAAGACCGACTAATCAGTACACTAAAACATCCCAAAAGTTCCCTTGTTTCTCGATGTTTCAAATATCTAAATTAAGATCAACACAGATAAAATTATTTGGTATCTAAACACAATTTTTATTTCTATTTCACATACATTAAAACTGGTAATTTAACATATTACAAGATAATTCAACATCAATAACGATAAATCTAATTGGATAAGAGGTATTGTTACAAAAGAAAGCTATTAGGAGTATAAATTTTATTCACTTAACACTTCTTAACTGCTTGTTTTAGATTAAATTGATTTAGAGTAGCCAACTACTTTATCAAAGCTCTTAAGAAAGTTAAACATACGACAAAAAAAAACGAATGTGTTAGAATTAACATAAAAAGTGACATTAAGTTCTTAACCTAACTATGTGACGGATAACATTAATACCGAAATTTTCTGTCACTTTCGAAAACAATAAAATACAAAGAAACGTACGAAAATGATCAGTCAGTATGACGCAACTCATTAAACTGTTGCGGGAGGCTACTGCTGACACTTCTTCAGAACCAATTAAACTTGGGTTTTCGTTAAACGAAATAAAACTTACTAGATCAGTCCTCAATGATATCATTAACTCTTATTCGACAGTTATATTTACAGTTCCTTGTATTTTTTCATATTAAAACCACGGATTATCTGTTGTTTAAGCCATAGAACAACAAAGATCCATTTAATATTAAAATTTCTTAAAAGCTCTGTAGTTCATCAGAATATTTACGTAGCATCTAATTTACATTTATTTAATCTCTATAAATTATACAGATCATTTACCTACCCAGAATAAATATTCAATCACACATTCGGCGTAGGTTATTCCGAACAAAAAAATAAGCCAATTAACTGACTGATTAAAAATCCAATGTTAAAATAAGTGTTACCGATCATATCGGGCCACAAGTTTATTAGTAAACGTCAGCTTGTATGACAAGTAAATACCAGAATTAATCTTAACCCATCTTGAGATTATTTACGGAAATTTTATGAACACATCCCAGTTTGATAAATGATGATTATTACTTAATTTGCATCAATGACATTTTTTTCTTGTTAATAGACCATTAAAAATCCACGATTCCGGTTATTTCAGGTTACAACCAAGTAAGGCATCATTTTTGTAATTATAATTTTTAATTATGCAAAGAATTTTTGATCATATGACCCATTAAATTAAATCTATATTAATTTGTCTCTTTGTATATATATGTATACACATAAGAGTAATTCGTGTTATTTATATGTAAATTTAAATTATTTACCATCAGCATGTACATAATTAAATTAAGATCAGTTTTTTTATTACTCTTCTTGACATCAAATTTGTCATTGTATATTGTACAAGTCGTAAGTGACACAAAGGATATAATAATTTACGGTTACAAGAAAAAATGTGATCTCAGTTTTGTCACATCCAATCAAAGACGTTTTAAATTATATTATTTGGAAAAAAACATTAAAGGACTTGAATTGTGGGTGTCGTCCCTCAATATTTCTTTGTACAGAGATAAAATTTAATGAAGATGCATAAAAGACAAAGAAAGATAAATTTATTAAACTACCATTAAATTTAAATGTTTATTTTTTCAAGTTGATTAAACTTAATGTAAATTTAATAGCTTTAAATATAGATTTTTATTTTAAAATTATCTACGAATTTCAGCGAAGTTTTTTTTAAACGTGACTTTTAACATTTTGTTCAAATTTATAATGGAGACTTTTGGTATTTTTTAAGCTTTTAATATATTCAATGTAAATATAGATATTATATTGGGGGTCGTA
Organism: Aethina tumida; assembly: GCF_024364675.1. Lineage (NCBI taxonomy): Eukaryota > Metazoa > Arthropoda > Insecta > Coleoptera > Nitidulidae > Aethina > Aethina tumida. The sequence continues at coordinate 13,528,704 of NC_065435.1, read as the reverse complement.
ATCTTCATCCATAGATTATTGCTAAAATATTACGTTCTAATTATATTTACATTATACAAAAAGAAATGATAACAACATAATTAGATATTAAATGTATTTTTATACTACGTAGATTTATTAATCATAACTTTTTGTGGATTATTTTCATAATTAATTTTTGACAACTTGTGGTAAGCCTAGATCACTTTTCTTTCTTGTTTACGTAGCTCAGTTTAATATATTAGATGTCTCCACACTGTATACAATGTTTGCTTATAACTTCGAATCAACTTGTGGTGGTATACAACATACATAAATATTCTTATGTATTATTCATTCCACTACTTTGTGTCTAATATTTCTACAGAATATCAACAAAAGAAAGACACCAAATTGAAATATAATTTAACCAATTATACACACACTGTATATTTATGAATGACTTGTAATTTTTTTTTCAAGATGTCTGTTTCTTTTTGTGCAACTGTAGCCCAACGTTTAGACATGGTATGTAATTTTAATATTATTAATTAATTTTTTTGCTTATTTTTTTACTTAAAACTGATTGTTACCAAACCTTGTCTACTGATCACTTAAATTATCTCTTCTATCTACATATAAAACACGGTAAATATAACAACAAATCAATTTATATTTTAATAGAAAGTAAAATCTTATTATGTCACTAACATAAATTCGTAATATTTTAAATATGTATATGGAGTCCAATCATATGCTGTTATGCATACTAAAACATTGTTTTATACACAACAACAAAATCAAAGTAATTAATTAAATACAAAGCAAGCCTCAATCAATTGACGGTATTAATAAATGACTGTTAACCGTTACTTTGCTTATTTTAGAAATGATTTAATTTTATATCATCAGTTAGTTGACCACCTTTGTGTGTAGCTTAACGAGTACATAGTCTTGAAAAATATAGTAAATATTTTACTTAGTTTTTTACTCAGAATTAAAACAATAGGAATTTAATGTGAATTAAATGAAATTTAAAGAAAAATTAAATAATATATTTCGATTTTATTTTATTAATTTATTATGGTGCGCAATCTAATACACAGACAACCTGGCCTTAGACCATAACCTGGTCCAAGCGGTTTTCGAACCGGACATTTAATATAATTGCTCAAGTTATAATGACCCATACAAAGTTGCTCCCAATTTAAATTGACTTATTATAAGGAAACACTTATCTGGTACCCTACGTATTATATTAATATAATTTTATGTGAATTTAAGAGATTTTATGTTATTTTATATATTGTTAATTTTAACAATAGGATGGTGATAGATGTGGCATTATGTAGTTCTTATAGTTCTTTAATTTAATATTTATAATGATTGTCAGTTCACTTTATTAGCTTAATACTTCTCAAATTACTTCATATTTTGAACAGTATCTATCTCCGCTCTATTTATGGGTAGTCCCACATCTATGAAAGTTATTTAGTCATAACGTTAATATTAAAGAAATATTTTTTTTATATTTTTCTTCTTTAACAAACACAGAATGTTGTTTTAAAACAGACAATTAAACAAACAATAACAGTTTTACATTAAATTGCAATGAATATTTTATGTGAAAGCTCCAGAGGCACTTTTAAATTGGCTCTTCGCGCCAATTCGTTTCATAAGGAAGTCTTGAAAATTTCAAATTGGTACCAACATTCACGCATGCGCTTTAAGGTCGGGCAGTTCTTTTAATGGTAATAGAGCTGAGGTGTGCCTTTACCCAATGAGATACCTAAACAAACGAAGTTCCAGAACGTTACCGAGTTTTCAGTTTCAAAGACTTCGTATCTGTGTGTAATGGATTCAGCTATAAAGAGATTTTTAAAACTGCATATCTTTTTTATTAAGATATGGAGTCATAGCACGAATGAATTTATTAACATAAGAAATGCTGTTGGGGATTTTTTATTAAATAAATTTGTATTTCCTGTTTAAATTATTACGACAAAATGTTTATTGTTAAAAAGTTAAACCGTCCAATTCCTAATTTAAATACTTTAACAAATACGGGACAAAAAACCGTAGATTTAATATATCTAGGTACGACAAATTTGAAGTACAGTAATAAATAAATTATTTTGTTGAACATGTTTTTTATTGCCAAAGCTTTTTTGTTTTATATATGATGTGCCTCACCAGACTCAAACCTTAACGAGCCGCTACTGCTTATAGTTGAGTATAATTCTAATGAATGGTTTACATGTTTCAAATTATATTGGTTTCTTATTCAATGCCATTTATTTTAGCAAATCAAGCAAATTACATAAAGAAATGAATTTGTAATAAAACAAAATAAACTACCTACGTTTTATAAAATTAAATGATTAATCAACAAAACAATATAAGTTTTTTAATATAGTAATAAACAATTAGACATTTTATTCGAAAGTGAGCAACAATCGAATGATTTTTAATATTAGAGTTTCACCTTAACTCGAATTAATTGAACTTTCATAATTTACTTTAGCGGCAAAATTACGCCGCACGGTAGGCAACCAACGTTGCGCGTGTTCCAATTACGCACTTCTTCTCACCGCCTGGCGTTGGAACACAAAACTAGACGATTCCGAGACGACATTTACGTTCTACGGTTCAAAGTTGTTTGTTTGGCTCAAAGTGACAACAGAAAAGGTGAATTCGCATATTGGTCCCTAGTTTTCAATAAACTAAACGTTTGTTTAATCATTTCACACAGAATTTGTAATATCGTTAAAGAATTACCACGTTAGTGACCAGTCGAACGGTCGTAAGACTTGTTTTTTTGTCAAATTGTTCCAGTGCCTAAAATGGTGGATATAGAGTGAATCTCTTCATTTCAACAAACATATTTATATGAGTTTTTGTGATTGCAGAGTATGAAAATGCCAGGAAGTCACGCCAACGACAATGGTATATATGACTATGAAGAGAATTCCTACTTCTCTGAGACCATTGAGAACACAGGGGTGGAGGAATTCAATGCTCAAGAGGACTTCTCTGAGTACCTCTGGATGGAGAATGAAGAGGAGTTTGATAAAGAGGTAGGTGCTTAAGACACATCCAAACAGCATAAAACATAACTCTACAATTTGTTAGGTCATGCAAAGATTGGAGGAAGAGGCACTGATGGAACAGTGTATCGAAGCCATGCTTGATGATGAAAATTCAGAGCGTACGACTCCTAGTTCTGCAACACAGGAGTGAGTATTTTATTTATTTATTATTACACACTTTTGGCTTTGGCTTTTTTTTTCCACCACTTTCTGTCGAACATCCAATAAGGTCACACTTAGTGTTTGAGTAATAATAATCCTTTAAAAAAAAAGGCCAATTACAAATGAGTAATGTATTTCCAAATAGCTTAAACTTGAAAAAGATCCTTGATGTCTCTTGCATACAAATCTGTATACTTTCTCTGGTTTAGTACAGTGGCATTGAAATTAGTATAATGGTTTAATATGCACTGATTTCCTCAGCTTTAATTTTCATTTTGTACATTGTTTTTGTCAATTCATATTTGTTTTGATTTAAAAATTGAATGTGTTTACTACAAATAATGCATGTGTTTACTCACTCAGGTCACATATTTCAGGACAATGTTAAATATGGGTATTTTTAAACAGAAGTTTGTTGTCATTAATTTTAATTATTATGTATCTAGTTGTGAAATATATATTCCAACTATGCTAGAATTAAAATACTCTCTTAATATATCATTTAAATATAAATGAAATGTATAAAATAATATTAAATTGAAATTGATTGTTAATGTAAGAAAATAACAGTTTATTTTTTAGTAAAAAAATATGGAAGTAAATATAACTTTTCAAGTATACAGGGTGTCTTCTGTACAATATTCTCGAGGTCAAATAAATTATTATTAACACTACATCTCCATAATTGTGAACTTTTGTACTATGGTAAATCGTGCTCGAGAATTCTGTATAGAAGTTTCGGAGACACCCTGTATATGAACAAAATTTATTTCGTGTTTATGAACAAATCAGCATTTTATTTGATACTCTTGATCAAGCGATTATTGACCGATACTTTCATAAACAAAACGTGCGTAAGTTTGTAATTTAAGTACATGTTGTACTCAATAATATTTAAATTTTCATTGTTTATATTGACTATTAATACTTTTATATAATAATAAAAGAATTTATACACTTGTTTTCAGATTTTAGTAGAAAAATAAATAAAAGTTTTTTTACTTAAATATCGGTAACTAAAATGATATTAGATCATAAAGAAACGAAATAATACACGTAAATTTGTATTTATAGTTAACACAGTAATAGAAATTCAAAACAAATAACCTAAATTATAATACATGTATACAAAGTTTGTATTAGAAAATGTTTCTGATTAAAAACAAACAAGTCTATTTTAAAATAATACTTAAGATAAATTATACCACCTAATTACAAGATTAGTTTTATCAAAATTTGTTCCTATTTGTGAAGAAACCGGTTATAAAAACAAATAGTCCAAGCACATTCTATATTTAAATATCTAAAACTACATTATCAACCTTCTGACCTGTAAATTTTATATAGTAACAATAATATTAATCTTTATAGGAAAGACAAAAATTGAATTCATAAAAATATTTTTTATTTTTCATAAACAACAATACAAATTTAAAATACAAAATAAATGATAATAGTAATATAGATATACAAAATGTCTTAACATAACATAATATGTACATTTTAAAATGATACAAACAATACCAATAAAATAAGAGTTCATATGTGTATTGGTATTAATTTGTTGTTTAATACAGTATTGTATAAACTACAATATTGTTATTCTATAAAAAGTTACATATATTTTTCTGAATTGAACTGGTCATAAATATAACTTTAAATTTTAAAGCAATCTTTAATTATTAAACATGTGCTATTTAATTTAACATTAACAATTTGTTATACAATTATGGCCACTACTGTTTAAATTCATTTTAAATATACAAAAGATAAAATTTGATGTACAAATAAAATGAAACTAATATGAAATAAAAAATACTTTTGAAGAAACTATTAGAAATTTAATAAACACAAATCATTTAGCACACTTCCTTTATTATTAAATGGCTTTGAAAGTTTTTGTGCAAAAACCATGTAAGTCAATTCAAAAAAATTATATTTAACATGTATAAAATTGTTTTAGGTCGACCAATGAAGTGGCTAACCTCATCAACAACTTAAAACTGGACAACGTCGACGTGAAGGGAAGCAATTTGAATCCGCTGGCAGCTGAGTTTGTACCGGGTGGAACCACCCCGAACAAGACCACATCCACGGAAACTGCACCAAAAGTTTCCTCGTAAACAGTTCCACTGGGTAAAAAGATGAATTTGGAATCTCACGTGTATATAACACACACAAACAAAAAAAAAATAGTCATTGTTGTTTCATGTTTAGACTTGTTCAAATCTCTATTTAAATTGTTGTAATTTCCGTTCCCTTAAATCTATTCCCTTCTCCACACAAAAGCAATTTTTTAAACTCTTTAAATTGATGTTGTAAGCTTAGTACTGATGCTTACAAAAATATAATGTAGTAAGTGAGATTACATATTTGTTCTTGATGTCTAAATGGCAGTTGCATAAAGATCTCATATTTTTTTAAAGTTATTAAAGAATAACCCATACTCTTATTAGTGTGATTATTCAAGCAGCTTTAATCAACTTTAGTAATGTGAGTTTTTGATGCTATGTATATCTTGGTTTGAAGATTAGTTGTATATTTTTAATGTATAAATGAATCTCGAAAAATACATAGATTTTCATAGGTGTACTTTTGGGGTTCAGAGGAACAGCGTCTTAAATAATATAACTTAGTGTTATATGTTTTTTTGTATTATTTTTTTTTTAACTTTGTGGCAGCACCTTTAATTTTAATTACTTATTTCTGCCTACTGGTTTATAGGATTAATTATTGATCTTTGTGATACATAATGTAAGAAATAAGTATTTTTAGTAGAACTTAATCTTAATACTTTTCGTCTGAACCCTGTGCTTTTAATGGATGGGGCAAATTATAAGAAAACCTGGCACTCTATCACATTTTTATCATTAAGTACCGTTCCACCACTACATATTTACTTTTTGTTTAATTAAGTAATGACTCCATACATTTTAGATTTGACTCTTAAAGTTTGTCCTACGTCACCTGTGTTTGATTATTAAAAAAAATACTGCATTCAATTTTTTGTATTGATGTATTCTGTCCTCGTCACAATCTCTTTAACTACACTGAACCTCAATTTTTCGGTTTTGTGGGTGATAATACAAGGCTGTGCGAGAACAAAAGAAAATAGTTACTTTTGTACTTTTAGCCTCAATTTTTTTGTTTGCTCTCTTAAAAAAACGATGGTGCGAAAGATTGTATAAGTTTGTATGATTCTTAAAGGATAAATAAATTATTTGAAGTACACTGTAGAGATTTTATTTCAAATAAGATAATTTGTTTATTCCATAGACTACTTCATTAAAAAAAATAAATTCAAGAATTCATTTTTAATATTTCTATAAAATTATAAATATGCATTATTTTTTTATGAAATTTGGTATTTACCCATTTTAGGGGGTGGTTAATCCAGTGGTGTAGTTAGATTTTGTAGAAAAATATTGCTAGTACGATTAATTTTTATGACAAAAAAATTACTCTGTAGTTTTTCATTTAAGGCCAAAAATATGACATTTTGTCTATAAGTACATATTTTCATATTTTACAAGTGAAATAAAGTTGTTAAAATCAGACAAAAAATACAAATTTTATAAGGGTGTTCCGTTTAAATGGACGACACTGTATATATAAGATTAATACCATTGACTTTAAACTATTTGTCTTTATCATTGAATGTTTATAAACAAACAATGGTGCATAAACATAACATATTTTAACATAATATTTGTTATAATTTAGGAAAGTGTTTGTAAATTAAAATTCTTTGTACTGATGCTTCCATTTACATCAAAATACAGTCGAGTTCCTTATTTTTTTAATATGATTGTAAAAACCAGTAAAAACGTATATTTATAAACTAAAAAAACTTTGTATTTTGGTAGTTTTAACATTATACCCTACCCAAGTATGGAAAGGAAAATTAATTACCATGTTGAATCAAATTTTGGTTCAGATTAAAACAGTTTTGAAAACAATTTATTAATGCTGACATCACACTAACACCATTATAGCATTTCCACATTGAGACTTGACATTAAAAGAGTGTTTTGTAATTCAAATTTACTGTCTGAAATTGTCATCACATATTGTAATATGTAAATAATAGGCCATTAATATTTTTAATGTATTTTATTAAAAATTAGTTATTACAAATACAGAACATTAAATGTAATGTTACAATAAAATTGAACATAATCATTTACACAATAATTCTGTAAATTAGAATTATCCTGGTGGAAGTTTGAGGTCCCCATGATAAATTATTGTATTCTAACTTTTACGGTGCATGTGAAAAGTTAGATTGAATTAATTGTTTTAATCTTGCACTCACCTTCCACGTTTATGTCAAAATTAAATTACACAATATACAAAATTTTTAGATTAACTTTCAAGGAAACTAGTTTTAGTTACTTTGCTGTTTGTTGTTTCGCTTCCTCTTTCTTTTTCTGTTTTTCCCTCATTAGTTCGGCATCCCTATAATAAAACGTTTAAGGTAAATACGTATTAAAAGTAATTAAGCGTATAAATAAAAAGTAACTTAATTAGCCTGCTATATTGTACAAATTCTAAGATAAACTGGCAATAAAAACACACGGAGTGAGTGAAAAAATACGTATTTTCTGTTAAATATTAATTACACAAAAATTAGTTACCTTTGTTTTCGTTGCTCCAGTGTGAGGCCATCGTTCTTTTTACCTTTATTTGATTCGGTTTGTTTCTTTTGGTTTTTTAGGCGTGCGAGTTCACGCTGATTGCCACCTAAATATTATATTATTAAAATATTATTACTTAAGTTAATTGAGCTACTTACGAGTCATTTTTGTATAGATTGGGGAACAAATAGTGGAAAATGTAGGCTTCCGATGGCCACAAGATTGGATCTTCTAGAAACGACGAGCAATGTGCCAATAGAAGGAAATAAAATGTTTTGCCTCTTATCACTTCGATTTCAACAACATTAACGCCCTCTCGAAAGAGCCTTATAGACTCTAAGTAGATCCGAGAGAGATAGCTAAATTTGACGTTTGCAACAAGCGAACACAAACATGTGCGGGATAAATTTAAATAACCTATAAACAAATTGTTTTTTATTATTATTTAACGTAATGAAACAGCATTAGTATTTGTTTTTGTAACTAACTGGTGAAAACGCACGTACGTATTTTTTGTTAAATTTTAAATGTTGTTTTTTGTGTCTTGTTGGCAACGCTGATTATTCCAAAATTCCCAGTCGAACGGCGGGAATGTAAATTTAAAGTTGTTCATCGATTTTGGTTGTTTCCAATTTAGTTTCCCAAAATTAATTGATTTTAAAATCCCATCACTCGGAACTGAGTTTGAAATACTCACGGACGCTGCATATCAAACCATAATTGAAAATAAATTTGGTTGTGATAAGAAATATCACTGTTTTATTTATTAATATTTATAATAAAAAACATTACACAAGTTTACGAGTCAACTGAAATTATTTTATCCAACGAAAATTTCGGCGTATCAAGTTTTAAAATTTACACTACCACTGAAGTGATTTTAAAAATTCAACCCATGTGGCTGTCACTTACAGTGAAATATATAATTCAGTTTTAAATCACATCAGTTGAGAAATGGAGCAAATGAATTGGTAATGTCAATTCAGAGGTTTAAGAAAGCTATTTTTATATGGAAAAGAAAGAAAAACATTGAATAAAAGACATAAACGCATAAATTGACTCGACTTAAATTTTATGAAGCTACGCTGGTGCAAATAATATATTTGTTTGTTTAAAAAAATGTTCATTGAAACCTAAAAAATAGGTAATTCTTTAAAGAATAAAATTAGATTAACCAGTTTCATAGTAAGCATAACAATAACAGAAAAAAAACAATAAACATTCATCAGAGTTGATGAAACGGTATTAGTAATTCATTACCAGGACGTCCTTTACGACCATTTCATTGGAAATTGTGATAAAAGCTTATTTACTTATAAATTAGAAAATGAACACTTTAAAACTCATCTTGTATTTGCCATAATTAAATTTTTCTACAATTTTAATACGTAATTTTAAATGTAATATTTGAAGTTAATTTAAATCACAAAGCAAATTGAATTAGAAAATGCTTAGCAACGTATCAATCAAAATGACAAGTCCCAAATCCCTGAGGACATGTTGAGTAATGGATTTTTTATTTAGAACACGACAACGTCAAAGGAAGAATAAGTATCACATTGTCAGCAAAAAACAACACAACAGCATTATGCGGCTAAAGGGACACGGGTTTATATTTAATTTAATCCCTTAATCAAAAAGTCAAAAGTTAAAATTGAGGTGTGGGTTAAAAGGGTGGAAGGGTTAACCAGAGGCAGCGATACATGCAGGAATCATGTTAACAAATAAGGACGCAGAGTTGTACTGGCCTTCATCATATTTACAATTTGCGCTCCTTGATAATTACGTATTGATCCTTCAGACTGTTCATTAATTTACAGTGAACGACTTCGGGAAACAAATAAAAAATCGGTTTCTTTTATTTGTCTACGTATGTCAAGCGACAGTTATTACATTTTGTTTTATTACTAATGTATTTTACTTAAAAAATTAAGTTAGAGCTAATTTAAAAATATAATATTCTCATATTAATTAAATATTCGGTTGTATTTGTTTATAAAATTGTACAAAATAATCATATTATATTAAAATGTTTTAGGAGTATTTTGATTGTAATACATAAATAATAGTTTTATAAAATATCCATAGAACAGGTACTTCGATTTATGGTCTGGTTTAGAATTAACATAATAAATATTTATACAGCAATTGATTTCATGGAATAAATTATAAAATAATATATGTATGTAAATAATGTAAATTTTATTGGTATATTTATTTATTTCTCATACAAATAATACAATTATAATTAAGATGTTAACTGGAGAATAAACTTAATCTAAAATATCTTCGTTAATTAACATTTACTAATCATAAAATATTACATAAACTAAACAGAAAACTGTAATTATATGTATTCGTAATATTAGAGTACTAAACTAATACTATTAATTATATAGTGAGATCATAAAAAATCTCCCTCTTGATAACTTAGCCTCATTTAAATGGTATTTTTATTATTTATTCAATGCTATTTTGCTGTCTAGTAAAGTATTATAGGTCAATATTTAAACAACAGAAAACTTTTATAGTATCTATTATATTATATTATATTTTGTAATTATTCAGTTAGTTTAAAATCACCAATTTTAAGAAACTTCACCAAAGATGGAAAGTGAAAAAATCATACATTAATTACTTTGACTTAAAGAAATTATAAACACTTAAAAACGTTCGAAAACTTACAAATTTCTTCAGACTATCATTTTCTTTTTCAGTAATTCAGTAAAAATTCTATATTCCTACAAAAAACAAGTATTACAGGTCAATATTTAAACTACAGAAGACAGTTATAGTATCTGGTTTAGTTCTGAGTTGTTGATTGTCCTTATAATAGTCATTATAATGGATCACACTGTATATAAATTTAATATTTGTTGAACTCTTAAATTTACTAAAAATTATTTATTTTTCGACCTTGTTTGAATTAACTCTGGTTAATTATTAAGGTAGCCCAAAATTTACCTTTCAAAAATCATCAAATAAACATGTTACATATATTTTAACATAAATAAATTTATTAAAACGTGTAGTCTCATATTTAAATTTCGTAAACAAAGCAGAAACATATTTTGGGATATCACAATGGAAACAGAAAACACAAAAAAGTAGTAACACAAAATTTTACAACCCTTCAATTCCTCCAGGGTGACATTATATTAATGGATTGAGATTACTATCTGTAAAAAGTGTGTTATAAAGTTTGATTGTAACTCCTTACGACTGCGAGGGGTCTCCATTAAGAAAAGTAATGTGTGTACTACATAAAAATGGAAAGTTATATTCAACATCAAGTGGCTGTTCAGTGTGTGCGGTGCAAACACAGACAAAATTGATAACATCTGCAGTAACATGCAGCAGTGTTTGCAGGACTAAATTAATACCATGTTGACCCGCAAAAAAATGACGGGGATATGCGTGGATGCGTAGATAAATGATGTAGATTGTCGGGGGTGTATGTGATGAGGCAGTGTGATAAGGCGAAACGTACGGTCCTGCATGGACGTGGGGGTGAATATGTCATATTGATTGTGAGAACAGCTGTGGGTGTGTGCGCAACAGGAATGACCGGATTGGAGGTTGCTGTTACGCAGGTACAGTATTCCTGGTATAAAGTAATACTAGGTAAAGGAAATTGTTCTATTGTGGCCTGTCTTCTACCAGTCAGTGACAAGCACCACCATGATTCGGGTGGCGGTATCGCCTCACCCGTTGCTGCTCGTAATGGTGGTGGTTACTATTGCGGCGGCTCTTCCACATGCTGTCATGGCAATTGACCTTGCCAAATTGTATGGACACATTAGCTCGAAACGGGGTAAGTCCAATTCGATATTTTTCCCCGCCCATCAACTTGTTGGTGACCGCAACAGTTGTTGTCGCAGTACTCGGATCGATATTTCCATTAAATGCACTGGCTTTTTGGTTAAATTTATTTGTTTTTCCTTTTGTCAACAGTCACGCCTTCGGCCACTTTGTCCCAACACCTTGCGATGCATGCAACACCTTCCTCACATGTTCCATTTACATGACAACAAAGCCCAATTTACCCACATGACTTCCCAGCACGACATGAATGAAAACGTCCGTTTCAGTTGATTATGTTATCACACTTTTCAGCTTTTAACTGTGTTTACCTAAAATTAATTAATTAATTGCGACGCCATAACGTGTTCAACGTTGAAAATTATTTATGTTTACTGACGTGTTCATAATTTATTGGAGGCAACGCTTCTTTGTATTACAAAAGGGATTTATTTTATTCGCACTGGTGTCTCACGAAACTTTTCTTTGTCGCCCTTCCACAAAGAAAGTTCACCAACTTTATTGAAATATTAAATTAAAGCTCAAGAATTAAGCTTTTCTTTATTAGTTTAATTTTCACTCGAGTACTTCATTAAAATTTACTTCAATTCAAACAGTATTTTTTGTTGCTGGAAGTTATTTGCTCGAATGTACTTCCCCCAATTTGATAACAAAAGTTTAAATTGAAAAATTATACAAAAAAAATTACGTTTCCTTCCTTTGTCAGGGTTACAAAGAAAATTCTTGACACTTAATTTGAACTGTACATAAATATATTACAACTAGTAATTAAACATTTTAAAAAATTACAAATAATTTATATATTATCACTTGTTAAAATAAATAAAATAATATGGTGAATTCACAGGAACCCGATGATATTAAAATGAAATGAGAAAAATTAAAAGACTGGAATTTTTAGAAATTTTTTATATAATTTTTTGTATTAACGTAAATTGTTTATTAATGCGTTTTCTGAATTTCTTTTTCCTTTAAATATGTATATAAAAAAAATTCATTTACGTATATTTTTTTTGAAAGATAAATAATTCAGTTAAATAAACAAGTATTTAATCGATTAGTGATTGATTATATGATTATTTCAGTAACATCCCCATTATATAAGTTATATCGACAAACAATTAGAGGGACTATTAGTATGAATTCATTCGATATTGGATGTATTTAGTAATTATTAAATAAGAACAGAATGAAAAAATGATTTTTTATTCATTCCATGTCTTTTGTAATTATTCAATAGGATAAAATCGTCACCAATTTTAAGAAATTTATCCAAAAATAGAAACTGAAAAAATGAGAAAACAACAAAAAATTTATTTCCTATTATTTTATTTTTATGACAATAATTACTTTGATATAAAAAAGTTATAAACACTTAAAAAATGTTTTAAAACTGAGAAAATTCTTCAATTCACCATTTTTTTCATTAATTTTTATATATATTATTCTCTTGATTTCAAAAAATATTGAAGGAAATATTTGAATTATTTCATTCCATCATTGGATGTCTTTTGTAATTATTCAATAGGTTAAAATCGTCACCAATTTTAATAAACTTCCCCAAAGATAGGAACTGAAAAAATCATAAAAAACAGCGAAAAATTTATTTCTAATTATTTTATTTTTATTACAATAATTACTTTGACATAAAGAAATTATAAACACTTAAAAAATGTTCGAAAATTGAGAAAATTCTTCAGTTCACCATTTTTTTCAGTAATTTTTATATATTATTTTCTTGATTTCAAAAAATATTGAAGAAAATATTTGAATTATTTCATTCCATAATTGGATGTCTTTTGCAATTATTCAATAGTTTAAAATCGTCACCAATTTTAATAAACTTCCCCAAAGATTGAAACTGAAAAAATCATGAAAAAACAACCAAAAATTTATTTCCTATTATTTTATTTTTATTACAATAATTACTTTGACATAAAGAAGTTATAAACACTTAAAAAATGTTCGAAAACTGAGAAAATTCTTCAGTTCACCATTTTTTTCAGTTTTTTTTATATGTTATTCTCTTGATATTGAAAAATATTGAACGAAATATTTGAATTATTTCATTCCATAATGGAATGTAATTATTCAATAGGTAATCGTCACCAATTCTAAGAAACTTCCCCAAAGATAGAAACTGAAAAAATCATGAGAGAACAACGAAAAGTTTATTTTTTTTTATTTTTATTATAATAATTACTTTGACATAAAGAATTTATAAACATTTAAAAAACGTTCAAAAACTTACAAAATTCTTCAGCCCTTTATTTTTTTTCAATAATTTTCATAAACTTTTAGAAGAAATATTAGAATTAATTCAATTAATGATTGGGTGTATTCAGTAATTATTCGATAGGTTACAATCATCACCAATTTTATAAAACTTCAATTATTTTATTTTAGTTACAATAATTACTATGACATTGAAAAAAGTTAAAAACATCTGAAAAATGTGTAAAAACATCTGAAAAATGTGTAAAAACTTATTCAGTACAACATTTTTTCAGTGACTTTTTTAAAAACGTTATAAAAAAATTATGTAAAATTTAAAAACTGTCAAAAAAGTTTTTAAACTCCGATAAAACTTGAAAAAACAAATTTAATTGGAATTTAATGTGTTGGATGCAAAATGAAGGCAATCAATCACTCATTTATATTTCTGTGTAAATCAACAGAAAGATTGGAACAAACCTAAGGGAACGTGGAAATAAATAAAACCACTTTTTTTTCCACAAAAAACATAAATTAAAACAGGCAATTTCCCCAAATTACTCATTTACTTCATTTATTACGATGTCCACAAACCTGTAATTAGGTTTTTTTCAAATTTACCTCCTTATTTTTATGTGATTAAGTTTCTTTCAGTAAGATTTATTATTCCTCTTTCCTGACTGACGTTCTTATTTCTTTTTTGCTCCAAGAGCAATTTATAAAAATTTATATAGCTCAGACAACAAAATAATAGGTTTAATGTCACACTGTTATTACTCATAATTTATTTTTAACATTTTTCAAGCTAAATTCATTGTATACTCAACTCTAACCCAAGGGGTGTTCTTAAAAGGTTCCTGCAGAGCTGTAGTAGATAAAGGGTTATTTAAAATACACAGGAACAAAGTTGCATTGGCTGCTTACCTCAAAAACTACAATTAATGTCAATCTTTTACTGTCGGGGCCTTCAGAACAGTTCACCTATGGTGAATAAGTGTTAAATTTCTTTATCCCAAATGAGTTTTTATACCTTTTTTTAGAACACACTGTGATCATTTTCCTTTTGTTATTACCTGCCTCTTGTATGTTTCAAATATTTATTTGCATAATGCTGATCCTACAAACTATAGCGTCCATTATTCTTTCAACAACTTGTTGATGCATCACACTTGTACATGCATAACATTGGAATCGATACGTTTTATTTCCTTCGTTTTGTCATATCAAGCCCTGTAAATTTTTATTCAACGTCTAGTCACGTACTTTCACCATTTTGCTTTGTACATCACGACATCCCTAAATATGTAAAGCCTTTTCTGCCATACACAAAGTATAAAAAATAGGAAGTTATGGCATGTGTTGAAATATTGAAAAGTAGGGCGACTGCATTGGTAATCGCGTTCAAGATTTGCATCTTGATGAACACTGTCAGAAACGCAACTCGAAACGATTGTATTTATTCAACTTGTTGATTTTTTTCCCTGTTTCATGTCAACCCGAAACAATATGCGGAGTCCATTTTGATTGAGCGACGTGTCGTGCCTTCGAGCTCGTAAAATATGCAAAACGCCCATAACCTTTTCAAGGGAACAATCGTTACATCTAACGGGGTACACTTTCACATTTAATTGGAGCAGCGATTTTATCCGCTCAAAATTTACGGCACGAAGCGACGGACGGAGTTTACCCTTTGTGTATTAAACTCCCAAGTTTTACGGTTGCCTCTCGTTTAATCGGTAACTTTTTCTTTTGGGAAGATGATGCAAGCTGTCTACGTGCCGTTCGTTCCGAGAACGTGCCAGATTAGTTCAAAATTGAATTCACACAACTAACACGAATCTTTCAGTTTGGACGGCCCTTTTCGTAGGCTTTCGTGACACGTGGGTGGCCTCTTTCGAGTTTTTGGATGCACTCTACGAAACACTTTCATTGGAATTTCTGTTCCAGTTACCAATTTGAAAACTCTGTTATTTATGCTGGAAGATGGAAAAAGTTGAGCCACTAAGAGTTTCAGATCAATACCGTTGGAATTTCTTGGGTTTTAATTATTTCAGTGAATTTAAAGTTAAACTTCTTATGGCCTGATGAATAATACAAAAGTTTTCTTCCAATATGAATACTAAACCACAAAAGGCTTAAAGTAGAATGCTGAAAACTTTTTTTACAGTCTCACTTGCATGCTAATACCTGTTGAGCATAAATTATTAGTTTATGATTTATTCATAAAAATATAATGGCAAAACTTTTATATAATATTTTAATTCAATTATTTTTCATGCACTTTTATGACTATAACATTAACATTAGGTGAATAAAGAGAACTTTTTAGAATATTTTAGACACCTGAGTCATACAAAATTAATGGATTCATTTTTAAAATGAATAAATATAAAAAATTATCTTTCAAATCACAATGTTATCACAATTTACTTTACATTTACTGGTTGAATTTGTTTGTATTTATGACCATGTAAATTATTTATTCATATAAACTAGGACCAGTAATTTTTTAAAAATTATATACATATGATTAATTATAAAATTATATTATTCATTATTGTAGTTTTGGCTAAAAAAAAAAATAATTTCTGAATTACAACTTCCTAATTAAAAATATCTCTTTGTGCAAAATGTATATTTTTCACTAAACAACCAAGTTATGTATATATTTTTTTATGTGTAACTTTGTGCTTTCTTTGTTCAAAATGTAAATTTTTCAATAAACAACCAACAACAACATATAATTAAATTAATATCTACACACACGTACAGTTATAAAATCTTTCTAACATAATATAAATAAAAAAAGCCATAACGTGTGCATGCAAAAACCTGTTGAACTTAAAATAAAAGTTAGAGATTAACATCATGAAAAATTGTTACAATGTCAGATTTATGAACATGACATATATATTTTATATTTAGAATAATAATTCTAAATTGAATTAGTGATAATTGACAAATTGTGTTGGATGCAGGACAGACGACAGATTGATTTTTAATTATTCTAAATTTATATGTTTGACTCATCCTTGTAAAATAAAATTTGGACGCCGTCCAGACATCCATACCACTTTAAATTTAAATTATTAAATTGTGTCCCCTTTTGGTGTCGTTATAAAATTTATTTTTATCTAAAGTGTGTAATGTTAAGTAATTTTTCATGTTTAATTAGATTCAAAAAGGTCGCTAGGTCACAGTAAAAATGCTATTTAAAAAGAAATTCTTACTGACATTTAAAAAAATATAATTTTCCGGTATTTATTTAAAGAATCTGGCTAAAAATAAAATAACCTGGTAGAATACTTTGGATACAGTGCCACAAATATTTTGACAAATTAAGGAACAACAAAAAATCAATTAAAAGTTTTAACAAACTTTATTTAAAATTGTTTTAGTTAAAGTGAGGTTAGATCTCTTTGTATTTCATGATTCAGTACATATGACATTTCAGGATAACAGATTTGAATTGTTTTTATATTTAAAATTTAAAAATAGAGTCCCCTTGGGTGTTTTTATATTTTGTGTCTAAAATGTGCATTATTAATTTTTCATGTTTAATTAGTTAGTTTATTTTCATAATCATCATCATCATCATAAAATTTAAAAAAATATACCATTTTTTCAGTATTTATTTAAAAAATCTGACTAAGAATAAACTAACAGTGGTATAGTTTACTGTATTAGAATACTTTGGATATGGTGCCTTAAAAATTTGGACAAATTAAGGAACAATAAAAAATAGTTAAAAATTCAATAGCTTAAAATTGAAAATTTTAAAAATTACGTCACATGAAATGTTTTTAATTCTTTATACACCATAATTACTTTTAAAATTACTTAAAGTGAGGTTAGGTCACTCTATATTTCATGATTCTGGAACCTGAAATATCTTTAATTCTCTATACACCATAATTACTTTTTAAATTACTTAAAGTGAGGTTAGGTCACTCTATATTTCATGATTCTGGACATATGACATTTCAGCAAAACAAATTGTTTCAATTTTATATTTAAATTTTAAAATTAAACTCTCCCTTGAATTTATAAAATTTAAAAAAGTATCAACAAATTAAGTAACAGAAAAAAAATAATTAAAAAGTTTAATGATTTTACCAAATTTTATCTAAAATATTATTATTTAGTTATTTAGGAATTCTGAATAAAATCCTAAAAACGTCAATTTTTATTTTCAAAAAATAATATTCTGTGGCTAATTTTATCATCTTTCTTCAACCCTCTTGCAGTAAATTCCCAATAAATAAAAATTGTCTGTGGAATGGGGGAGACATAACTAGAAAAGTTTTTAACTCTCTACATAACATAATTACATTTTTATGTGAGTTGGACCACCCTGTATTTCCAAGTTCTGTACTCAAAACGCCATAAATTTCTAGAAAACAGATTTGCACCTTTACAGCAGGAAATAAACACAGCATCAGCAGTGTAAACCCCACCCCACCCACATGAAAAACCTTCAATGCGGCAGAATAAATCATAAATTGCTTTAAATTCACTGGGTGTTTCAGGAGTACACCGTCTGACATTTCAACATGTAAAGTAGATGTCTGAAAAATTGTGAACCTGATGAAAGTTATGTTGTTCGCACCCCCACTGAGCACCATACATTTTCCTCCACGACTCGGTGCAATCTTGTTTTAAAATGTGGGGTGAGCTTTATAGACAAATTTATTACGAGGGAGAGAGCCATCTTGGAGGGAAAATGTCCTAGATGTGCAGGAGTGTTTTCTCAAGCTACCAACTTAGTTGAAACATATTACTTGGGACGGGAATTCCCTTGAAGGCGATTTTCTTGTTGGCTAATTCGTCCATGTCTCTATTTTTAGTGCGAATGTTTGTCTAACCGTTTTGGGTCGTCTACCTTAATGAAATTCGACGTCCCAGACATTGAGTTGTTCGGTGGATTTAATTAAACGGTCGCTTTGCCCCCAAACACTTCGTATAATAATACGTGTCGGGCACGCAAACTTTTGTCAGTATAAATTTTTACACTAACTTAAACAAGATAAGGGGTTTGTGAAATGACATCTGGTTGTTAACACGTCAGATCAACCGTGTGCACATCGATTACAGTTTTGGCGAAGGCCAAAGCATAGTGGAGTTTTATTTCCCTGAGGGAAATCGATCAAGTTGACGTAGGTAATAGCTTTTAAAAAATTGCCTTGTAATTGAATCCTCAAGTTATTTGATGGCAGTGTGCTGTCATAACTCAAACTACACCTCCAAGTGGGTTTATCGATCTTAAAAGTTGCAAGGTCTGACTCCTGCCGTTTAATTACGCTAAAACATACAAACTTAAGCCCGATTTTGGGCTTTAAATAAATTATTAATGGCTCAAGTTTCGCAATCCGTTTGCAAACATTAATTTGCTACTCTCCATACAGAAAAAAAGTTGATGAAACTGAACAGATTTAATGTTTTAATGGAAGGTTTTCATGGAAGCTATTAATTATTCATAAGCAACTTTAAACAATGGATCCCAATTTACAAGGGGTGGTGGCTGGTTTGGCTCTAATGAAATTTGTCTGAGCTTCGGCTTATGAATTTTTTAAACGTGCATTACATGTTAACCCGGAAATTAAAATGTAAATGAAATGTGTCTGTTTTTGGAAAGTTGATCCAATTAAAAACATTGTAATTAGATATTCAGATGAGATTATTCATTTGCACAATATTCGAAATTGGGCACACCACAAACGGCCACTTGAAATTAATATTGGGGTTAACGATGTTCAGAAAATTCTCTTCTTCTTTGGAAGTTGAAATATACAAATATATCAACCAATAAAAATTTACTGTTTTGTATACTACACAGGTAACTTCACCCTCAATTTGCTTTTTATTGCCAAATTTATATTGGAAGGTGTCTGTTATTTCGTAATTTTTTATCCCCAAGTGTCCATTTAACTTCAGGATTAAACACATTTATAGGAACGAAAACTTGGGAAACAATTTCGTTTATTGGCTCCAGTTTTCATTGTTCTCTTAGGAAGAGTTTTTCCTCAATGTCTTAGTTAGATTGTAGAAATACACACCTACACATTTTCGGTACTGGAGTTTTATGATCAAAGTCTAATCTAGATTATGTATTGGTGAGGTGACATTCGACTGCTTAAATATTGCTGAAATGAATTCATCTTGACACATTAAGACTTTTAGTGAGAAATTTATTTGCTAAATATTTCTTTACACACAAAATATAATAGAATAAGATGAAAATATTAAAAACTCAGTTATTAGAAATGTAATGTAAGATTTTGAATATTCATAATTAACAAAACAATTCTACTTAAGTTCAACTAATGCTGATCACTTTTTTATTCATTATTCTTCTTGGAGCTCTTTTCTCTGATTCGTTTTAGCTGATAAAAGTTTCAAGTACCATTTTGTCTTAACTGGGAGTATGTAATTTAAATCTAAATGGAGTTCATTTATTTTGACCATAAATTTACTTTCAAACAGATCCACGAATTTAGACTGTCACAGTTTTTTGCCTGACATTCTCATAAATATCCAGATTGTATCTTTAAATGTGGAAACCATGTATCACTGTCAAAAGATATTCTTGATAAACTCTCATAGTTTATTAGAAATATATACAAATTATTTAATAAATGTTTTAATGGTTAAGTACTGTACTTTACATTTAATTTCAAACCTTTCAAATACAGACAGCTTGTTAGTTTAAATTTGCTTATTTGACTTTTAGGTTCTCTACGTTTCCTTAACAAGGATTTTCTTTCGTAATTGGAGATCAAGTAAATCCCAGAAATAACAATATTTACCTACATCATTATTTTTACTTATTATTTTATAATTATGATAAAATGGCATATAAAAATATATACAGGGTGATTCATTTAACTTATTCATTAGAAGTTTATGAAGAACAGAAATAGGTACTACTTTTAAAATTTGTATAGCAATTGTAACTTGTCTTGAACTACTTTTCTAATTTATTTTGAACTAAATTCCATTTCCGGTTTCGCCGGAAGTGACATTAACTTTGTTATTTTTAACACCCTGTATATTTTTGGATTTTTAAATTCTACATGTATTTGCAAATAAAATGTCTACATCATATCTTATACCTAAACCCAATAGTTTTTGAGTTAATTTTTTTCCAAAAATTTTGACAGATTAGTGCTTTATTTATAAGCCTGTAACGCCCTCAATTTTAACGCTGCAAAGTTCATTTTTTGACATACACGTTAAGCAGGAACCATCCTATAAGGTCTCATTATTAGTACTTCCATATTTTAGAGAGGGTGTTCCTTATTTACGTGGCCCATTGAAAATAACAAAGATGTTTTAAGATCCACAAAATTAAACAGAAAGGAGATCCTATATAATATTTGAGAGTACTAATAATGACACCTTATAGGATAACGTGTATGCCAAAAATGAACTTTCCAGTATTAAAATTGGGGGAGTTACAGACTTTTTAAATAAACTAACAATTTGTCAAAATTTTTGTGAAAAAAAATTAATAACTCAAAAACTATTAAGGTTATGTATATAACATGGCACAGCCATTTTATTTGCAATTATATATAGATTCTAAAAATCTAATAATATATAGTGTGTTCTATTGAAAATAACATAGTTGATGTCACTTCCGGAGAAACCGGAAATGAAATTTGGTTCGAAATAAATTAGAAAAGTACTTCAAGTCAAGTAATAATTGCTATAGAAATTTCAAATCAGTAACTTCTTCTGTTCCATAAACTTTTAATGAATAAGTTAGGTGAATAACTTTCATTCATGAATTAATTCATGAGAAAAATGTGCATCATAAATTTAAACAGGAAAGCATAAAGAAAGTGGAAATAGGATATCATTTCATCAAAATTCACTGAGCGTGTTATTCTTATCAAAGGAAAAACGAGAAAATCACATTGCATCCATAAAACGAAAAGGAAATCCATTTCCCAATTCAGATCACACCACATTCCCCCAACATTGAGTTATGAGTGAATATCAAATTACCTATTTCATCTTTTATTAACCATTGATTTAGCATAAAAATGGGATTTGGGGGATATTTATCTGTTCCTTTTGGTTGTGTAAAAACAATACAGAAACTGGCACAGCTTTGCACGGGACATGAAACACAAAAATACTTAATCTTGAAGCACCTACCCAAGTTGCCACGTGCATGAACTTTTGCTATCATCAAAAGCACTTAAAAACATAACGGTCAACAAAGTTTATTAAATCGCCTTTGCGTGCGAAGGTGAATCGTTATGTCCTCATTATATCCCGGTCCGTAAAACGCGGAATGGAGGAGCAAAACCGTTACCTTACCCAATTACGCGTCCAACCTTTCCGGGGATCTTCCCACGTATCCTTACGCCATAATGTTATTGTTGCAGGCGATGCTTGTCACCCGTACGAACCGTTCAAATGTCCAGGGGATGGTAACTGCATATCGATACAATATTTGTGCGACGGTGCCCCCGATTGTCCAGACGGTTACGACGAAGACTCGAGGCTATGCACGGCGGCCAAGAGACCGCCGGTCGAGGAGACGGGCAGCTTCTTGAAATCGCTGCTCGCCAGCCACGGTCCCAATTATTTGGAGAAACTATTCGGCAGCAAGGCAAGGGACGCGCTCAAACCTCTCGGCGGGGTGGATAAAGTAGCCATAGCGCTTTCAGGTGAGTGCCTCCTTTTTTATTGCGCTCTTACGAGAGATGCTTTTAAGTTGTGTGCGCTTCACATAAAACCTTGTCTTGGTGAATTTATGTGGAGCATTTTGACAGAATTTCAGAAAGAGTACAAGTACATTTAAGTAGAGTGTGTAATAAGTCACCACTAATATCAAAATGTTGTCTATTTCAATATTTCACTTGCGTTGATGCTTAAAATAATCTTCCATAAATTGTGATACTCCCACATTGTACAATTTATAGAAGGTGCTCCATTAATTTTGTGGGGGAATTAAAGGCTTATCAAGTACGTGATGTACAACACATAATGTTCTATTTAATTGATTTTCCTTTGTTGATGGTGTTTTAATTAGTTATCACCTTTAAGTTCTGTCTGTGGTTTCTTCATAAAAAACTGAGACACATTGATTCTTCTGGTACAATATAATCTCGTTTTTTGCTTGTTTAATATTGTTTATTAATGTTTAATTAATTGATGTTGATGCTAAAAATAATCTTCCTGATTCTGATGGTTTCATAAATTATAATAGTCAGACTTTGTACAATTTAGACAATATGCTTCATTAATCTTTCAGGAGAATTAAAAGGCTTATCAAGTGTGTCACTAAATTTAATGCCTGACCCAGTTAATTAATATTCCTTTGTTAATCCTGTTTTATCCTTCCATTTCAAGTGATATTTGTAGAGATAGACAGACAATTCTATATAATCTTCATGAGAAACTGACACATAATGATTCTTCTGACAAAATCATATTTCCTTTTATGCCCTTGGACATCCTACGTGTTTATTTGATATTAAAGATCCTATTTCAATTTTTTGTATTGATGCTAAAATAAATCTCCTGATTGTAATCCATTCATTTATACATTGTACAATTAATCTTCCAGGGGAATAAGAAGGTTCATCCCATACGTGATGTACCCGTAATTCCCGGTCCAACTAATTGATTTTCCTTTGTTAATGCTGATTTAATTAGTTATATCCCTTCATTTCTCTCTTCCTTTCTTTCCGTCCATCTCGTGTATCCAAATGGGTTTCAATAGATAGGCAATTCGAAATAATTTTCATCAGGACCTGACTCATATTGATTCCCATGGCAGGATCCAATTTCCTTTTATAGCTTTGGAAGTTCTACGTTTTCTTTAATATTCCTGATTAATGTTAGTTCATTCTCTATTCCGATATTTTGTGTTGTATTGATGCTAAACTGATCATCCTGATTCTGATACTTTCATTCTTACATTGTATTGTTCATAGAATGTACTCCATTAATCTTCCAGGGGAACTCAAAGAATCCATTTTCCTTTGTTGATACTGATGTAATTAGTTATATCCCTTCATTTCTACCTTCCTTTGCTTACGTTCATTTTTTGTATCCAAATGGGTTTCAATTGATTCATACTGATTCTTATGGGAGGATCCAATCTTTTTTATTCCTGTGCTTTTTTTGATATTCCTTATTAATGTCAGTTCATTCCCCACTCCAATATTTGCCTTATTGTGACACTTTCATAAATAATCATGTTCTCACATTGTAATTGTAATTAAGTCAATATGCTCCATTAATCTTCCAGGGGAATTAAAAGGCTCATCACATACATGATGTATAGTAATGCCTGGACCAACTAATTGAGTTTCCTTTGTTGATGCTATTTTAATTAGTCATATCCATTAATTTGTATCTCCCTTTCCTTACATCCCTCTCATGCATCCAAAATTTCATGAGAAACTGACACACATTGATTCTTATGACAGAATGTAATTTCATTTTATATTTTTTGATATGCTACGTTTTATTTTATTTTCAACATTTCGACTAAACTTCAGAAACAGTTGAATTACATTTAGTTCATTATACATGTCAATTTGTTCTCTACTTTAATATTTTATGTTGTGTTGGTGCTGAATTTGATTTCATGTGTTATTTCCAGAGATAGACAGACAATTCGATATAATTTTCATGAGAAACTGACACATTGATTCTTCGACAAAATAATATGTCCTTTTATGCCCTTGGACATCCTATGTGTTTATTTGATATTAAAGATCCTATTTCAATTTTTTGTATTGATGCTAAAATAAATCTCCTGATTGTAATCCATTCATTTATACATTGTACAATTAATCTTCCAGGGGAATCAGAAGGTTCATCCCATACGTGATGTACCCGTAATTCCCGGTCCAACTAATTGATTTTCCTTTGTTAATGCTGATTTAATTAGTTATATCCCTTCATTTCTCTTTTCCTTTCCTTCCGTCCATCTCCTGTATCGAAATGGGCTTCAATATATAGGCAATTCGAAATAATTTTCATAAGGACCTGACTCATATTGATTCCCATGGCAGGATCCAATTTCCCTTTATATCTTTGGAAGTTCTACGTTTTCTTTAATATTCCTGATTAATGTTAGTTCATTCTCTATTCCGATATTTTGTGTTGTATTGATGCTAAACTAATCATCCTGATTGTAATACTCTCATTCTTACATTGATTGTTCATATGATGTACTCCATTAATCTTCCAGGAGAAGTCAAAGACTTACTCCATTTTCCTTTGTTGATACTGATTTAATTAGTTATATCCCTTCATTTCTACCTTCCTTTGCTTCCGCCCATTTTTTGTATCCATATGAGTTTCAATTGATTCATATTGATTCTTATGGCAGGATACAATCTTTTTTATTCCTATGCTTTCTTTATTAATGTCAGTTTATTCCCCATTCCAATATTTTGTGCTGTGTTGATACTAAAATAATCTTCCTTATTGTGACACTTTCATAAATAATCATGTTCTTACATTGTAATTGTAATTAAGTCAATATGCTCCATTAATCTTCCAGGGGAATTAAAAGGCTCATCACATACATGATGTATAGTAATGCCTGGATCAACTAATTGAGTTTCCTTTGTTAATGCTATTTTAATTAGTCATATCCATTAATTTGTATCTCCCTTTCCTTACATCCCTCTCATGCATCCAAAATTTCATGAGAAAGTGACACACATTGATTCTTATGACAGAATCCAATTTCATTTTATATTTTTTGATATGCTACGTTTTATTTTATATTCAACATTTCGACTAAACTTCAGAAACAGTTGAATTACATTTAGTTCATTATACATGTCAATTTGTTCTCTACTTTAATATTTTATGTTGTGTTCATAATCTTCTTAATCTTGATACTTTAATAAAATATTATATTCAGACATTGTACAATTTATACAATTCACTTCATTAATTATCCTGAGGAATTAAAGGGCTTATTAAGTAAATGATGTACACTTAATGCCTGGCCCATCTAATTCACCCATCTTTGTTAATGTTATTTTAATCACTTCCACTTCTGATGGATGATCCTCCTGATGGAATTCCTTGTCTTGTCATGTCTTTGAATGTTGGATATAACTTATATTTCCACATTTTGTGATGTTTTTATAATCTTCCTGATTCTGATAGTTCCATAAAATATAACAGTCTACATTAGACTATTCCAGAGAAATTAAAAGGCACATCACGTACGTGATGTATACATAATGTCTGGTCCAGCTAATTGATTTTTTTAATGTGTTTTAATTAGTTACATCCTTTCATGTTCTGTATTCTGCTTATGTGTTCATGCTGATTCTGACACTTTGAGTCATACATTGCACAATTTCAACAATGTGCCCCTTAATCTTCCCGGGGGATTAAAAGGATCATCACGTACGTGACGTTCACGTGATGCCTGCTCCATCTAATTGGTTTTCCTTTGTTAATGCTGTTTTAATTAATTACATTCTCCAATTTCTATCCTCCTTCCGTTCATCTCACATATCCAAGACATCGTCAATTCGAAATAATTACACATTACATTGTATGTTATCTTGTGGCAGATCTAATTTTCTTTTATTCTTTTAGACAATGTACGTTTTCCTTCTATATTAATTGGTTCTTTCCTCAAAAATATGTGCCAAACTTACTGGCAACAAACTTTAATATATTGGTTAAACGTGTAACTCTTTATTTATGTTGGAAATTTGTACCACACTAAAGTTTTAATATTAAAAGCCATTACCAATCTACTGCACCTTAAATTGTTTAGGCGAAGTAATTTTTGTAGTAACTTCAAATTAGTCCTGACAGTTATTTCCGCCAGCATTTATCTAGGCAAACTATTTTAAGTCCTTAAACGTGTTCTCTTTACAATATGTACCAGATTTTATAGGTCAATTTGTTCTATAACAGCATTAGAAGGTGGAGGGTGTTAAAATAATATTATCATGTAGCACGTACATTATTTGAACAGATTAAAACTTTGCTTTAACAAATTGTGACTGAGTTCCTAATTTTGCTTTCAACGTTTCAGCACAAGAATCCGTACTGAAAATCAGCTTATACAGATTATTTAATCGGCATAAATTTGCATATTATACCATTTAAATTTCAAGCTCGAATCCATTTCGTATTATGGCACAGCTCGTCAAACTAAAAATAGCTGCTTTATTGAGTTCCCTCATTGCAAGAGCAGCAAATCGATAGACGAAGCTTTTGATGTGCCACATTTATTTATTTTAAATTATGAAATTTACTGAATTCATTAATATTTGACTCGGTTGTTTGACACGACCACAAGGGCAAAAGAAATAACATACGGGCTTGGTTCCAATTTGTTCTCCCATAAAATCGTTGATTTTAAATCAACATTTCTGAATGGCCCTTTCCAAACAACAGTTCGATTTAATGTTACCTAAAACAAACATTTTCTCTTCCACCAACCAATATTTGAACATGCAGTCGAAATTATTCACCATTAAATTTGTTTGGTTAACAATGAAGTTCGCAGAAGTATGTTGATTTTGATGTCATAAATAGTCAGTTAAAATTTACATAATGACTTATACAAAGCTGGCTATCTCAGATCGAAGGCTTGTCAAATTCCGAATCCTTTTAATCCAATTAGGATAACGACATCGTCTAATTACTCAAGACTCAAATAACCTGTTGCTAAATAACTTCACTGTTATTGGTGATCCAGTAACGACCTTATTAAATTCATTAAGAAATTAAGCTGCCTGAATTTGTTTCACTAATGATTCAATTGATTGATATTTAAAGATTAAAAAAACCTACGACGTTTATTTTCCTGCGGAGTAGGCTGACATTTAAATAAATCAATAATTATAATTTATTTTTAATAAATAATGAGGATATATCAGCATAGAATTATATTTTTATGTTGTGGTTGCTTTGTTTGTTTAGACGACGCATATAAATACTTGAAAATGTCACACTAGATCTGATGTCTTGATAACATAACAACCTTGTTTGAAAACATGGATATAAAAATGAATTAGCTGAAATGAGTATCGATTTAAATGAGCAGACAATGTTGGTTTGAGCTTGAAAGCTCATTAAATAACTATAACTAGTTTGAGTGTGTTATATATTGATGTAATTTTTTTGTTGCAGAGTCTCAAACGATTGAAGACTTTGGAGCGGCATTGCATTTAATGCGGGCAGACTTAGAACATTTACGTGCCGTTTTCATGGCAGTGGAGAATGGTGATTTAGGAATGTTGAAATCTTTAGGTATTAAAGATTCGGAACTAGGAGATGTAAAATTCTTCCTGGAGAAATTAGTGAATACAGGATTTTTAGACTGAATTATATTTGACCCTGCTGCAGATTATTTTGATCAACCTGATCCTGACTTGCCTTTAAGCAAGTACTATTATAATTCTTACCTTCCACATTAATCTGTGTGTCTGTCTGTCTGTGTACCCTTTATTCAGCAGCAGAGTCCGTTATAATCCGTCCCCCCTTTTAATTCCTTTTCATCAAATCCCAAAAATAATGTGTAAAAATTCAAGATTCACTCAAACCTGTCTCAATGGGTGGTATCTTAAAGTAATTATAAAACGGCCAAGCAACCAGACTTATGATATATATCGAGCACCAAGATATACTTTGGATTAAAAATCACATATCATTAGTAAGTAAGACAATGTGATCACATTTAAGTAAACACTTGAATATTTTTAGTATTTCTATTCTCTCGATGTTTTTAACGAAACAACATACAAACCGTCATATTTGTGATCACTGTTCAGATATGACTCCCAAATATTTATTGTGGCACTAATCGTAGATTTAGATTACCGGCAGGTCCGGACCCTGTCCATGTCCGTCAGGAGTTTGCGGTGGTCTCAACACTTTTTTGGCAAAAGGTGCAACCAATCAAGTGGACAGTCCAAAGCACGGTCCCAATCGGCTGGACAAAGCAAAACAAAATGAAGACAGCACAACTGACGTGATAGCTGAAATTTCTTGTAAAGCTGCGCGCTTGAGGGCCTTGCGGGCATTTTAAGAGGTTTCGACTGTTGACCGGCGTTGTAAACGCTCTTGTGATTTTTGTACATATCATGATGATGCAGAAACTCAAGTCAACTGCGATGATAACGACCTGACACTATCGGAAACAGCAGTTCGACATGAATTTCGCCATCTTAGACATAGACACAATCATATCCGCATGCGAATATAGTCAATAAGATATATATACATATTATATATAGATTATACAAATATAATATATTTTTTCGACTTGTAGTGGAAATGTTTGTGTTTGGTGTGCGATAAAAATTATTTATCAATGTTACCTCAATCAATTAAATATTTTAATAAAAGGCTGGTTTCTTATGTATACATATCAAATGTTTTTTATTATAAGGTCTTTGCATAATTTATTTGTCAAGTGGAATTTCTAATTAAATAAATATATTATCAAAGAATATTTTATAGATTTGAATATTTTTTTACTCACTTTCCCAACTCCCCATCCTTTGAAATAAACAAAAATTACATTACTTAGCCATAATTCAATGAAACATTTAAGTGAGAAATTTAATACAAATTTGTAACATCTCTTGTTTTAAATTTGTTTTTGAACTAATAAAACAATAAGTTCCCCCGCCATTTGCTCTGAAAATTGGAAGCTGATAGAGAGAACCACCAAACAATGGTGTATGGCCAGAAAGCCTCCGAAGCTATTTGGATCGTCGAAAGTCTTCAAAAAGATTCCTATGAAATTAAGCAGTATATTACCACCTAAAAATCTCTCTAAACAAATCTGGGATTTCCAAAAGTTTAATAAGGGTTTAAGATTGAAGAGTGGTTTTGAATTCCATGGAACAAACTCAGACAATCTAGCAAGTTCCGAATTAAGATGAGGTAAGATAAACTAGAGAATATTTGAATCAAGTTTTATGAGTATCAGATTCCGGCGTTCTGGAGTCAGATCTGTCGTAAATAAAAGTGCTGTATTTGGGATATACGAAGTCCTAACGAGCACTTGATATAAAGGGTGACATTGCAAGTGGAGCCCTTCTAAAACTGACAAAGCATTTCAGTTGGCGTTACGTTCCCTGCAGCAGTTTGATTTGATAGGAAAGGGCAATGTGAATTGTCTAGTTGAGTTGATTATTGAGCTGAAGACACGTTCTTTGATGGGGATAGATATTTGTTTATTTTAGAATATATATATTTATATAGAATTTAGGATATTTTTGATTTTCCTGAAACGAGAGGTGTTTTACTTTTATCAATTAAGATATTTAGAAAAGTCGACATCACAATTTTTATAAACATTAGAGGAATTTTCGGGGCCTAAGATAGAACTGGACGTCATATTATAAGAGTTATTATATTTTGGGGTTCTATAGTGGATTGAATATCTAGTTATAATATCTGCTGGAGTAAATAATAGGTGTACGAATTAGGACGATACACAACACAAATGCACTTGAGTTTTGTTTAGGTCTGTTGATCACTGTGATTTGATGAAAGGGAAGCTGATTCAGATCCAGGAGTACGGATGAGAGTGTGAACGACTGGTGAGTGAGAGAATAAGATGATTGGGCAGTGATTGAGACTGACCGACTGACTGAGAGTGTGAGGGGGTATTTGAATAAAACACATTTTTTTTTTAATACATTTATTGGCCTAATTTCTATTCTACTCCAATGTCAACAATTTGGACATATGTCTGTGTTTTGTAACAATGTTACTTTCAACCTAATAGGATTTATGTGTTGGGGGCGAGTTATTTTGGTTACAATGTTTAATATTTTCGTTTTTCCTTAGTTTATCGCAGTGGTTCTATTTATAGGGTATTTGAATAAAACACATTAATTCCTGCGGTTTCTTACATACTATCTTAACCTAATAGAACTGGCATCTATTTGTACCTTTCCTTCAGAAGTTTGTAGGAAGGCTTGAAGTAGCTTTCCAAAGGGTGGGTTTCCAGTATGTTTTTCAATTTTGGGTGATGTGTTACTGTATTTTTCTTGGATGTTCTCGCCTTGCAGTTTTGGTGTCCCGTTATGGTTTCTTCTTTTCCCGGCCTTGCCGAAGAATGTGATGATTGTTATTTCTGGGTTTAGTTTTAGTTTTTACTTGTGGAAATAATTTGAGATTTGCGCGTAGGGTGCTCTTGTGCTATTTTGTTCGTTATTTTTGAGTTTCGCACAGCTGTTATGATTGCCGTATCGTCCGCGAATTGCGCTGTAACCGTTTTTTCGTGGTTTGGGAGGTCTGAGGTATACATGTTAAAAAGTGTTGGGCTTAGTACGCTCCCTTGGGGAAGGCCTGCATTTATCTTGTTTGAGTCTGAGGTTTCATTTTATTTCTGTTTTTTAGGTAGGAGTTTATTGTCTGTATGATGTATGGGAGGTATTTTAAAATCGTCATCTTGTGGAGTAGTCCTTCGTGCCATATTGTGTCGAAAGCTTTTTCAATGTCTAAGGAAGTTAGGGATACTTGTTTATTTAGTTTTAAATTTATTGTTATTTCGTTGTATTGTATATTCTGGCCAGTTGCATAATTGTTGAGTGTTTTCTCCTGAAACCGAATTGGTGAGGGGGATGATTTTGTTCTTGGAAGTGTATATGTTTATACGGCTCTGGATAATTTATTCGATGATTTTGCTTAAGAATGGGAGGAGGCTAATTGGTCGGTGTTTTTGGGGAATAGTTGATTTTTGTTTGGTTTAGGGATTGGGATGATTATGGCGGTTTTCCATGGATCTGGAAATTTTTGATGGATTAGGGCAGTGTTGAAGATGTCGACAAGTTGTTTGATGATATTGAGGGGTAGGTTTTTTATAGTTTCATTATTGATTTTGTCGTGACCTGCAGCTTTCTTTTCAGTGTTTTTATGATGGACTTCACCTCTGATAGGTCTGTCAGCTCGGTTAGAGGGGTTTCTGCGTTTTGTATATTGTTTATTGCATTGTGTACTTCTCTTTTGGTGATGTTGTCACTTAGGTGATTTGTAATGTTGTTTTGGGCTGCGAAGTGTCTGGCGTATTCCTCTGCTTTTTCCTCGTTACTGTATTTAATTCCGTTTATTGTGTGGTTGTGCTTGTTAGCTTTCTTCTGATTTTCCAGTGTGTGTTGATGTCGTTCCGCGTGTTGTTTAGGAATTCGTTCCATCTGTTGTTGTTGTAATTTTTGATGTTGTTTCTGATTTCTTTATTCATATCCCTCAGGATTTTGTAAGCTATTTGTCCTGGGTTTCTTATTTGGTTCCTTTGTTTTATCATATTTGTTATTTCGGGTGGAACTTCTTGATTGTTCTCTTTTTTTGTACTGTAGGTTGTTTTTGTTTATTGTATATTGTATTACCTTTGTGAGTTTTGTTTGCTTCTTCCATAGAGTTTGTTTCGTGTAGCTTCCAGTTTTTTCTTATATCTTCTTTAAATATTGCCCAGTTGGTGTTTTTTATTGTTTGTCCGTTTTTGTGAATTTTAAAGGTTGCTAGTTTTGTTATGATGGGTAGATGGTCTGAACAAAGGTCGTTTATTGCTTTGGGCTGTTCTAGATCTGTGCTTTGCTTGGTTATGATGAAGTCTATTGTGGAGAGTCGCTGACCTGCTGTTAGATATCTGGTGTGTGAGTTTTATGGATAGTGAATTTTGTGTGGTGTCCTGTTTAGGAATTTGTTTAATGTGTTGCCGTTGGCGTTGTTTTTATAATTGTTCCAGTTTGTATGTTTTGCGTTGAAATCGCTCATTAGGATAGAGTTTAGATGTTTTGTTATATCCTGTAGGTCTTGTTCCTTGATTTTGTTGTTTGGGTTATTATATATGTTAATGATTATGTAGTTTGCTACTTTTATGGTTTGCGTTTTGATTGTTGTGTTACGTAGTCTATTTGATTTTTTATGTAGAATAGCAGGTCTTTATTGTTTAATGGTTTATAATTTGGAATTTTAGGGGAGTTTTTATCGTTTAGTCCGGGTTCTTGAATGGCTCTAATATCAATTCTATGTTCTTTGAGAAAGTATCGAAGTTCTTAAGATTTTTCTTTAATGCCGTTTGAGTTCCATGATGATTTTTTTGTGAAAATGTTGTTTCTTGTATTATTCATTGTCATTTAGGAAGTGTTCGATTATTTCTAATTTAGTGGCGTTTTTTGCCTTTAAGGCTTTTAAGTCGTGAATAATTTGGCTTATGTTTAGGTCATTACATACCTTTTTAAGTTCTTGGAAGGCTGTTGCTGCCGTTGCCGGTTTCTCTGCTTGCTTTGGTGTTTCCTGAGATTTCTTGGTCACTTGTGTGTTTTTTTTTGCTGCTTGGGCGTAGTTCATTGTTGATGAGGTTTTTTGGAATTTCCTTTCCTGTTTGGTTCAGTATTCTTTCTAGGTCGGGCATTCCATGTAAGATGCTGCGTGGACCCCGTTGCAATTGCAGCATATTGGTTTTATTCCATATGGCTTGTTGCAGTCCTTTGTTAGATGGTTTTTCGGGCATTTTACGCATCTTGGCGGGTTATTGCAGTTGCCTGAGCCGTGTCCAAAATTTTGACATCTGTGCCACATTGGGTGTTTTCTGATTTGGTACTTTAGAATCAAATTGATATTGAGCAGAATATTCAATACTTTTGTCTGAATCCATTCATTCATTCAGTTAATCCAAAATGTACACAAAAAAAAATAATGACTGTGACTATGATCTGTGTGTTCTCTTTGCTATCAATGAGTTACAAAAAGATATAAACTAAAAAAATAAACCAGAAAATATATTGTCTAATATTTTAAAACTTCTCCCTAATAATTTTCATTATTCTAAATAATGTTTTCAATAATTTAAGTACAAATTAGAGTATTGATAAAAATCGAGATGTTTTCTAGATCATTTCGTGTCAAAGTACTCCACTGGTGATTCACCAGTCAGACACCAACGGTACCTCGACAGTGTCTAACCGGCACGGTCAATCAGACTCACTCAACCAGGACAGCTGATTCATCTACGACTAAAAATCATCGAGAATAATCAATCAATCAACTAAAACCTATGGGATTCGCACATCATTAACTTATAAACAAACCAATCACAGAATCAAATAAACACTTTTAGGCTATGTGTATAGGTTAGCATTTTTTTAGGTTATGTGTTTGTATTAAGTTTCGTTTTTTCTTCGTGAACCATTAAAATGGATAAAAGTAATGAACGTAAGGTGAATTTACAAAAATTAACGCTTATAGAACTGAAGGAAATATTGGAGAGAGAGAATGGACTCGCAAAAAACAAGTAATAATTTAAAAACCATAGATTAAGTCATGTTTCATAATATATCTACTTGTAGGTCTTTGTTGAGGAAACTGCCAGACAAAGGCGAGTCCATAATAAAGTTTCGTGACAAGGTTGAAGCGGAAATTAAACATAGGGAGAGTGTTGAGGCACTTGAAGCTTCATTTGCCACACTGTCAGTTAATGTTGACCTACCTGTTGATAAGCACACTGAGAAAATATTTGTGATGGAAAAACCCGAAAAGAAAAGGTTTATACCCGGGTTGACGCTTCAAAAGGAATATCATCCGAAAGCTGGACATGATTCGTCAAAGTTCATAGAAGATGCCAAGTATTTTAACAAGCAGACACAACGTTTGTCACTTCCAGAATCAGTTGGTATTTTGAAAAAACAAGATGAAAGGACTAAGGTAAATAGTTGAATCAAACTATTTTTTGTCCATTTAAATAATTGTGTATTTGTAGGAGGAACAAATTCGAAATAAAACTGCAAAAGAGATGGAGCAATTAGAGGAGTTAGGAAAAGATGATGAAAGTGCATCCAATAGTTCCAATGAATCTGATAGTGACAGTACTCCAGATGACGACAAACCATAACGTTTGATTTTGATTGTTTAATTAATTTATAAACCATTTTATCTGTGATAATTCTAACTTATTTTCATTTCATCATATGTATAAATGAAACATTAAAGGTTTTTTAAAAAATATCGTTGTATTTAACTATGTAACAATTTACGGACAGGGAAAAATCAAAATGACCCATGTACTAAAACAAAATATATTTAGAAAATTCATTACAATCTAATTTTTAAATAATATTAGAGGAATGGTTAGTTCATATGTATTAAATACATAAAAAATTTAAAACAACAGTACAGTTAAAAAACATAGAACTCTGAAAAATAATTTTACATAATAATTTGGGGTTCTGGAACTGAAGTGGCAATGTTCTTGTGTGGCAAGACTTGTCCTCCATTTATGTAAGTCTCATCTTTCACAATGACATCTTCTCCCAAAACGGTGATTCCTTCCATCCTCACCCATCGACCGACAGAACACCTCCAGCCAACAATACAACTTTCCAACCAGGAATTTGAACGGATAGTTGCGTCCCTCAATATGGTACACCGTTTAATACAAACACCTGTAAACCAAAAAATTATTTTGTTATTGTTTATATAAATACATTTCTGTAGGGACATTTAACATTTATGATTAAACTTAACAAATGATTGTAATTTGAATTTAATTACTTCCTTTTGTAATTAAAAGTGAATATATTATTCATAATAATATGAATCATTTAATATGTTATTACATCAAATAATATTGATTATTTTCTTATCAATATCTTACCATCTTCTATGACAACCCCAGGTCCAATGGTGACATTGGGGCCTATCTGGCAATTATTCCCGATTTTAGCTGTGGGATCCACCAGCACATTTCCAACAACACCAGGTCCTTTGTACAATTCTTGGGAATCTTTTGAACGCAAATGCTTTAAATATAGGCACATGCCAGTGAGGAAGTCTTTTGGTTGTCCCACATCCATCCAGAAACCTTGCAATTCAAATGCATACAGTTCACTGTCAGCAGCCATTCCAGGAAACACTTCCTTTTCAATTGATGTAGGTTGAAGTTTAATTCTACTTAAAATGCTTGGATTCAGTATATACAAACCAGCATTGATTTTGTTTGATATGAATTCTTGAGGCTTTTCAACGAAGCTCTCTATGCAGTTATTTTCATCATAAACAACTACACCATATTTGGAGGGTTCTTCTACTTTGGTTACCACAATGGTGCCTTCCTTGCCATGGTTGGCGTGAAATTTGGCCAACTCTTTGAACGGAAAGTCACAAATAATATCCGAATTGAGCACAAAGAATGGCTTGGAACTCTTCTCTAGAATGTCCCTAGCTAAGGCAATTGGTCCAGCAGTACCCAATGGCTCAGTCTCATGTGAAAATACTAAAGTTATACCTAATTTGGTGGCTTCAACAGTCAGTTCTTTCTCCATTTGCTCAGCACGATAGGACACAGCCAGAATAACTTCAGTCACTCCGGCTTCCACTAAGGCTTCTATTTGGTGTAGCAGAATTGGTTTGTTTGCGAATTCGACCAGAGGCTTCGGTCTGCTCAACGTTAAAGGCCTCAGTCTCGTGCCGTAGCCCCCAACTAAAATTAAGGCCCTCATCTTTCTGTTCAACTGAAAACAAATCTAAAAGCACCGCCGGCCGGAAAAATTTAACTCAGTGAAATGTGAAAATTATCTTGTTGGCATTACACGTCATAACTACACATTAACACATCAGTAATGTTTTTGTAGATTTGTCTATGTAGATAACAAACGTCAAAATCATGTAGAGGTTAAATTATTGACAGCTCAGCAAACAAATACCTGAGCCTACGAAAAATGTTAGATGCATTTTATTTTTATTAATAGTACCTTTTGCGATGGTTATATATAAAATATGTTATAAATTAAAGAATTGTCCATTAAAATTTAAACCAAATAAACAAAATATTTAATTTTAAACTTTGAAATTCAACTTGTGTAGTTCTGCCAACGGTCACTAGATGGTACTATAAAAGTAGAGCCGGTAGAGGCCACAGGTGTTCTGTATGCCATGGAATATTTCACATTATATAACATCTCGGATGATAGATGGCGCTCTAATATATCAATTGAAATTATCTTACTCTAATTAACAAAGTCCAAAAAATATTTAATGTACTTTGCAGTGAACCGTTAGGGTGTAAAAACAATCCGCTTTGAATTTGCGGATGTTGTAGTAAATCTTCGCGGTGATTAGTGAATCGATAAAAATTACAGACTTCTGTACAACATATCAATCCAATTGTCCCTGCCCAACCGTATGTGCTCTATTTTCAAGTAGACGGGGTCAAGTGAGAGAGTGTTTGCCGAAATAAAAGTTCGAATCCGATTAATGTATTAAATAAGAATTAGATAGTTTCATCGAACTAAATTAAATAAAACAAAAATATTCTAGTTATGGCTGCCCCTACAAGAATACTCAGCAGGTTAGTTGGTGAGTATGAACTTATATAATTAAAAAAAAAGTGTTCAAAAATAGAATATTGTATCCTTGAGGAAAATTCAGTAAATTCTATTATTGTTTTTATTGTGGAAAAGCCGAATTGTGTAAATTAACAATGTTCATAAAAATTATCTAACCTATGCAATCCAAGAACAAAGTTCAAATTGTCTATTGAATATGATTTAATGTATAAACACTGTTACAGCTGATGGAATAAAAGTTGGTCACCAAGTTAGATTTAACAGTTATGAGGCGACTAGATGGAATCTTAAATTAAATGCAAACTCTAAAGTCATCTGCCAAGGATTTACTGGCAAACAGGGAACATTTCACAGTAAACAGGCTATTGAATATGGTACCAAAGTAGTTGGTGGTGTATCACCAGGAAAGGGAGGAAAAACACATCTTGACTTGCCTGTATTCAATACTGTAGCTGAGGTAAGTCAGTTTTCCAATAGGCCTTATTTTTCAAATGTTTACTTATCACTTTCTTACATTATTGATCAGTGCTTTGGTTAACCTTTGGTCTCTACATATTTACAAAATTTTTTAAGGTCAGTTTCATACATTTAGTACATATTTTGCTTCTTAAATATCTAATAAAATGAAGGAAAACGTCGTGTTAAATCAAAGGATATTTAATATGTCTTGCTTTAATTTTACTATTTGGCTTGTGCCAATTATTTAAGAATCTAAAAGTTTATAATGACACCTTTTTTTATCATTCATAAATGCCCTTGCTAAATTGACAAGGACATAGTAAAAATTTTTCCAATAAGATTCCAATATACTATCAAATTAACTGATAACTGATATGTTACATATTATTATGAAGTGACTTCAGGAAATGTTAATGTGTGACTTGAGTACACATGTGCATGGTACATTGATAAGAGTTATATCTTTATTTTATTAGAAATAGATAAATATGAGTACTGAATCAATACATAAAAAATGTAATATTAATCTAGCATTTCTAAAACAGAGAAGTAATTAGCAAAATTTGAATACTTAGACTAAATGATGTATATTTGAATATGATAATATTTGATAGCACTGGTCAATGTAACATAAATGAAAAATAATAACGTTGACTTTAGTGACTTATATATTTATATTTGTTAATGATACGGTTTTAATTGTTTTGTACAAAGAATACAAAATATTATTACGAAATTGTGATAATAATAAATTTAGTTTTTATAAATAAAATGTCTGTATAATTAATAACAAAATTGTTTTACGTACATATCAAAGAGTAATTCATAATAATAAACAGTAATAATTATTATATCTATTTTAAAACAATTTAGAAACAGATGCGATAACTACTTATTAATGAGAATTATAGAATAATAAATATACACTTTTTCACTTATGGACAAGTTAAATATTTATTTTAATTATTTTTATATTTAGAAAAATATCTTGATCTAATTTTTAGTTTTTACAATATACCAGAATAAATTAAAATTATTCGTTATTATACTACATGTTAAATAATATTGTCAAAATATTTCGTTAAAATTTTTTGCTGTTGTACATTTTGGCTTGTGCCCAGATTCAGATCACATAAACACATTTAAATACATAAATATATTTTAGAAATATGACTGCGTATTAACGTTCAGGAAGTAAATTAAGACAACTGGACAATATGAAGTTCTAAAAGGCGAAGAAAAGTAAATTTAAGACATTTAAATTAATAAACCACTAAAACTCAGTATCATAATCTCTATATACTATAGAAATCAGTGTATCATGTAAATATATTATAATAATATCAATTTATTTATTCTTGATATTATGAAAATCTGTATTCTAATATCTGTATATTAAGAAAATAATATAATATAATTATAGAAAATATTAAAATTTTTTTAAATTAGTAAGGGAAGTCGTATAAATTGGACTACTTTTCTAATTCATTTTGAGTAAAATTTCATTTCCTGTTTAACTTTTTTATATTTACAATGGAAGACGCTGTATACTTTTGGATTTTTAAATTCTGGATGTGAATGCAAATGTATATGTATGTACTATATCTAAACTCAATAGTTTTTAAGTTATTAATTTTTTATCAAAAATTTTTACATTGATAGTTTAACTAAAATGTCTTTAAAGTCACTAATTTTGATATTGGAATGTTCATTTTTGACGTACACCTTTATCAAGGCCCATCTTATAAGGAACCACTGTTAGTACACTCAGGGTCTTCATTATTTGACTAATTTTGTTCATCTTAAAACATCAATAACTTTGCTATTATCAAGATATCACCATGTATGTTTTAGCATAATTAAATCAAATATTATAAAATCTTTCAATTGGTAT
Source organism: Aethina tumida (assembly GCF_024364675.1). NCBI lineage: Eukaryota > Metazoa > Arthropoda > Insecta > Coleoptera > Nitidulidae > Aethina > Aethina tumida. The sequence goes on along the minus strand of NC_065435.1, from coordinate 13,489,151 downwards.
AAGCATTCCCTATACATACAATGAATATTAGCAAAGAATTTTCTAATAAACCTGATAAATTATTCATTTTATGTAAATTTAGCTGTATTCTTTATTATAATTAAGAAAATGATTATAGAAAATATTGCAAATAATGCAGTTATGTTTAGCTACATTTTAAAGCACAAAACTAAATTATTTTTTGAAGTAATTACGCATTACAAAACATAATACATATTTTAAACGATTAAAAAAGCTTATTTTTTTCAACGACTGCGATATTACTAATTTTCGCTATTTGTTTACCCAATACAATACACAATAATAGAACTAATTGTACGCAATTTTAAATAACACGTATTGGCAGTTGAATGTGACATATAAATAAAGAATTTGATAGATACGATTTACATGTATTTATTATACTCCTTTAATATCCTAGATAAAATTTGTTAAATTTACTTTACAGGTATTTTTTAATTTTGATTATATAATCGGAGATAAATCATGAGTTATATATTATATGGTAAATATTGAATAACTGGAATTTATAAATAGTAAAATTTATTTGTGTTACTTATAAGAGACGTTATATAAATTGGTGTAACCAAATCCACTAACTATATTTAATGAATACTATATTACATCGTTTACGATACAAATTAAGCCTAGTTTAATAACACTATGTTTTGCTCTCACCTATGAACCATGAATAAAAACATCAGTTTTTTGTCATTGAATATCTAATATCTCCAACAATTCAAGAAATGCTGTTAATTTTTTTAATATATTTTAATAAATGTGTTATAATTATGACCATTACTTTATATTAATTACATCTAACTTAGTAAGTTAGGAAAAATAAATTGTTTTCTGAAATGTTAAGTAACGTAGATTACTGACGAGGCAGATAAGTTATTTATATTAGGAAAAAAATATTAATTAATTATCCCCCATAAGTAATCTGTGAGTTTATTAAAGAAGGTCGCAGTATTCTTGAATAAAGATGTTTTCGTTATTGTACAAGTTCAGGTCAAACAAATACATTCCAGTTCTAATAAATTGTGCAAACACACAAATCCCGCTACAACCAAGTATATTTTAGGCTCGCCAAGCGACCGGAGCCGATGCCACCGTCATCTACGTACCCCCGCCAGGCGCAGCGGCCGCCATCCTAGAAGCCATCGAAGCCGAAGTTCCACTCATCGTTTGTATCACCGAAGGTATTCCCCAACATGATATGGTCAGAGTTAAGCACAGGCTCCTCAGGCAGTCCAAATCCCGGTTGATTGGTCCCAACTGCCCCGGAATCATCGCCCCCGATCAATGCAAAATTGGAATCATGCCTGGACACATCCATCAAAAGGGTAAGTTTCTCGCTGTTTATTCCAGAATGGGTATTAATGTTTCCTTTTAGGTGTTATTGGAGTAGTATCCAGATCTGGTACTTTGACTTACGAAGCCGTGCACCAGACAACTCAAGTAGGCTTAGGACAGACTCTCTGCGTTGGTATTGGTGGTGATCCATTTAACGGAACGGATTTCATCGACTGTTTGGAAGTGTTCTTGAAAGATCCTGAAACCAAGGGAATTATACTCATAGGTGAAATCGGTGGTGTGGCCGAAGAACAAGCTGCCGAATATTTGACCCAGCATAATTCTGTAAGATATCCCAGTGAATAGTTACGTACTTGTACTTATTGATGATTTATTATAGGGAAGTAATGCCAAGCCTGTGGTATCATTCATCGCCGGCATCTCCGCTCCTCCTGGCCGTCGTATGGGTCACGCCGGAGCCATTATCTCTGGAGGCAAAGGCGGAGCCCAAGACAAGATTAATGCTTTGGAAAAAGCTGGTGTCATTGTCACCAAGTCGCCAGCTCAGATGGGCACTGAATTAGTTAAAGAAATGCGTCGTTTGAACTTGGCATAAATATAAAAGACATGCGTAATTTTAATGATACAGGCTATTTCAAACTAACCGTGTAATATAGTTGTAATATAGCCAAATATACATTCACCTCCATTGTAATTGCTATTATACACAATTTTACCTATATGTATATTCTAATTCCATTGTTAATAAATGTTATTATTTATTTTTGTTCTTTTTTATCCTGTGTTGCGTTGGATGTGTATATTCTTTTAAAATAAAAAAAATAAATATTCAAAAAATATTTTTTTTTGTAGATATTATGGTATATCTAAAATTAAATTAAATAAAAATTAAACAAACTCACGTTTCTAGTAGTTTTTATTTTCAATATAAAATATTAGTAGTACAAAATAGTAACAGTTATGTTTTCAATGTGCACTGAGAAAAATTAGTCTGCCAATTTCTCATATAGTGTCCAGTAATCAATAATTATGTAGTATATCGCATTCCTTCCTTCTTAATTGAAATCTTTCTTTAGATATAAGTTGAACATTATTTAAAAATATATATATTTACATTTATCAAATTATCAAACTGAACACCGTAAAGTAATAAAGCTTTTTTGAATAACTGCAATTATCTGTTTTTGAATAGTAATTTTACTTACAAGAAATTTAAATAAATAATTATAATTGTTTAAATAGTAATTATTATAAAATGTTTGGACCAGAAGATAACAGTTCAGTGTAACCACCTCTTAAAAATAAAAATCCCTAAAATTATTACTAGGTTAGAACTAACTTGCAGGGGAATATCATTGCTTGCAGTTTAGCCACCTTGACGTTTACCCGAAAATACGGATGGCAGAGAATGTGTTACAGTGTTTTGTACAACAATTTTACCACATAAACATCATATCCCGTTGAATTTAAGTTATGATTTGACTTTTTACAACTAATAGTACAAAATGACGGATAAAATAAAGGTAAATACCGTAACCAGTAAATAATGTTTGTCATAAATGTTTTCTTTGGCAGAACATACCTGAACAAAAGTTAAAAGCTTTTTCCATTGGAACCATGGGGAAAAGGAATATGTCTAAGAAAGAATTAGAAGAACTCCGTAAAAAAGAGGAGGAAAAGGCAGCGGCCCATGTAAGTTTACAAACCTCCATTCAATTGTCAATAATCTCACATCCGATTGGTCTTTAGGTGTTTCAAGAATTTGTGGAGACGTTCCAACAAGCTCCGTTAAATGGCAGTAATAAAGTTTGGGTCAAGGCAGGAACTTATGATGCAGGATCAAGGAGTAAGTGTTATTAAAATTTCATTTACTTTCATAACCTATAAACTGTCTTTCAGAGGAAGACACAAGGGATAAGGGCAAATTGTACAAACCACAGTCGAGGATTTCTATGTCACAGGAACTCATCACATCAGCTGAAAGAGCTCAAGCCTATGCCAGTATTTTGTCTTCTGATAAGAAACCTGAACGACTGGGGAAAAAGAAATCCCAACCTAAAAGTAACTTGGAAACGTTTATGGAGGAGTTAAGACAGTGAGTGTTTCAAGTTTTTATTTAATTAATAATATTGCAATTACATATTAGCAGTGGAAATTCTAATGTATCAGATTTTATTTGTTTACATGTTTATTCCCCAATCAGTTACAAATGAGTGAGTTATAAACAAACCTGCAAAATAAGATTTAAAAAGCATAAAAAATAATTATTTTATTGGTTTTATATAATGTTATTTGAAATACTACTTTTGTCTGTTACCAATTTGTTAGGTTAGGAATATTTTCTTGAGAATATTTGTTTTGATTCTTTAAACCATAAATAGAAGTCAAAGTTCTGCTGGCAAGTTCTTAACATATTCCCATTTAATTTCAGGATACAAGAAGAACGTGAGGAACGACACAAACACAAAGGAGCTTTACGAAATGCAAATCCTATAGAATCAGAACTAGACCTGTTCATGAGAAGCGGCGACGTCGGTTCGTTCGACAACGGCGATCCCACAACCACCAACTTGTACCTGGGCAACTTGAATCCGAAAATAACGGAGCAGCAACTGATGGAAATATTCGGTCGGTACGGTCCCTTGGCCAGCATCAAAATCATGTGGCCCAGGTCCGACGAGGAAAAGGCCAGAGGAAGGAACTGTGGCTTTGTGGCTTACATGAGCAGGAAAGACGGCGAACGGGCGCTCAGAAATTTAAACGGCAAAGATATTCTGGGCTACGAAATGAAGCTTGGTTGGGGGAAGTCCCTAATTCTTCCGCCACATCCCATCTACATACCTCCTGCCCTCTTAGAAATCTCAATGCCACCGCCACCTTCCGGCTTGCCTTTTAATGCTCAACCCGCACCGAGGGACAGAGATGTCCTACCCAAAACCACTGAAGAACTGAACGAAATCCTGTATAGGGCCACAGTTAAAGTCGTGATACCCACAGATCGAAACCTTCTGATGTTGATACACAGGACGTGTGAGTTCGTCGTTCGTGAAGGACCGATGTTCGAGGCCATGATTATGAATAGGGAAATCAATAATCCCCAATATCGATTCCTGTTTGAGAATCAAAGTCCTGCCCACATCTACTACAGATGGAAGTTGTACTCTTTGACCCACGGTGATTCTCAGAAGGAATGGAGCACCAAGGAGTTCAGGATGTTCAAGAACGGCTCCATTTGGAAGCCGCCCCTGATGAATTCGTACACGGCTGGAATGCCTGAGGAGCTGGTGCTCCAGGATGATGGCAAAGACGCTACCAAAGGAACTCTTTCCGTTACGTACGTATTTAATTAATTTTATGTTGTGCCTGTTGTATAAATTGATGTTGCAGGCAAAGAGATAGGTTAGAAGATTTAATACGGGGTTTAACACCGGAGAAAAAGAAAATAGGGGAGGTGATGGTGTTCTGTATTGAGCACAGCGATGCGGCTGATGAAGTGGTTGAATGCATTACAGAGGCATTGTGTAATGAAGGAACTGCAATTACCAAAAAGATAGCAAGACTGTATTTAGTGAACGATATTCTGCATAATTGCGGAGTTAAGGTCAATAACGCCTCGCATTATAGAAAGGCGTAAGACCCATTAATAAAATCTTGTTGTTGCTGCTTTCTTAACAATTTGTGTTGTAGGTTTGAGGCGAAGTTAATAGAAATAATAAAGGAACTTAAGAAGACGTTTGATAACCTGGATGGTAGATTAAAGGCTGAAGGATTTAAAGTAAGGGTCTTAAGAACTCTTAAAGCATGGGAAGACTCCATCTACCCAAAGGATTTTATGATTAAAATACATAATACCTTTTTAGGAGTGGAGGAGGTGAGTGTTCAATAACCCATTAATCCCCCAGTTAAGCAAGGTACTACTTTATAATTACAGACAGAAGAATCTAGTCCACAGCTAGAAGAGTCCTTTGACATTGATGGTGACCCACTGGACAATCAGGATGCTCAAGAGGGATACGCGTCGATTGATGGGGCTGCTTTGCTGAAAAATGCTTTTAAGGAGTATGGTAGTCCTGGAGAGGAGGAAGATACTGACATTGATGGTATGTAACCCAGCTTAACAATTTGATTAAATATTTGATCTTATTGGAACCTCAGGCGAGGAGATAAAGGATGATCCAACGGAGAAGAAGGACACAAATTTAAGCGGATTCATCACATCCAAGTGGGAGACGGTAGACCCGGATCAAATAGAGGCACAAGCAATGACAACCAGCAAGTGGGATCTTCTTGAGAGCAGTGCAGACGTTAGCCAAAGTAGTAGTCAGAATGAAAGTCAAGAGACTTTTGATTATACAGACACTAGGTAATAATACAAACTTGTAATTAGCTACCTGGTAAACTTGATGGTTATTATTTTGTAGGAACATGACTGAAGAGAGACGAATTAAACTGAGGGAAATCGAGGTGAAAGCCATGCAATACCAAGACGAACTCGAGTCGGGTCAAAGAAATCTCAAAAGCGGCTGGACTGTACCTGAACAGGTCGAACATTACAGGCGAAAACTCCTTCGTAAATCTGAGAAAGAGAAAAAGGACAAGGACAAGGAGCCAAGGAGTGAAAGACACAAGCGAGACTACGAAAAGAGTGAAAGAAGGACACAAGATGACAGTTCCGACGACGATCATTATTACAAGGAACTGTAAGTAGATTTGGTAACTATTTCGATTATGACAGCACTTAAATGTACTTCTGTATATGAACAACTTCAACGCTTTTTCTTGGCGGTTATTTTATTGTTATTTTACATGTTAAAGTTAATGATTTATGTTGAGAAAAAGTTGTGTGGTCTGTTGAAGTTGAAAAACTCAAAACATTGTTCCAAGCAAATGTTAGGTTAAGACTGTTGAAGTAAAATGTAAACATTTGTTTGGATTCTGAATTAACATAACCTCATGTCTACTGATTTTGTAGTACCTCTAGAAAAAGTAAAAAACATGCACGCAGCTCATCGATTGGTTCAACGTCCAAACACAGGTAACAAAATTAAGTTATAGTATAATTAGTATTACTATTTTTAGCAAATTAATCATCTAAATAACATGGTAATATTTGTCATGTCTGTGATAGATTAAATTTAACACTGTTTGTTAACTTGAATTCTAGGTCAAAAAGTCGTTCGCCACCGAGAAAGAGGAGTAATCGAGCATTGAGTCCACCAAGTCCTCCTAGGATAAGGAGGCACTCTCCCCCATCCTCCCGATCCCGTAAAATGAAAGACGTATCCCCATCCAGTTCCAACGGAAAGTATGCCTCGCCGAGAAATTCGAGGCACTCCCGTCATTCCCCAGCCTCTCCCACGAGGTCGAAGCATCACAAATCGACCTCACCCGGAAGAGGTAGACACCCCAGTTCCTCTCCCTCACGTTCTAGGTATCATTCCCCAGACTCTTCCAGAAAACATCGACATAAGCACAAGTATTAATTTAATGTGACTCGTTTTCTCCATCGTTTCGTTCATTTTACTTCTACCTTGTGGTGTGCCCTTCAAACTATTTTTTAGTATTTCTAGATATAATTTATTTCAATTGTGGGTACAACTTCAATGTGGGGTATACTGTGTCTAAATTTTATAAATGCTGAATAATTTGTAAATAAGATTGTATTTTTTTTTGTTAGTGTTTTTTCATACGAAATGGACTTGCAACAGAATGTCTTAATGTGACATCCAAGCATAAGAAGTGTAGAAGGCGCTTTATTACAGGGAAGGTCAGCAACGTCAGCGTCCCGTATCAAGTGCTTATAAATATATGGCATAACTTACTTTGTACCAAGTTGTGGTATATTTATGGGCACATTAAGACTTCTATGCTAAAGTGTTACGTTATGATGTTCTGTGACAGGTCTATACGCACCTTTAGAAGCGTAGACTTCTTTGTTCTGGCTGTCTGTTGCAGATAAGAGGGAACGTATCTTTCTCTTTCTTAATAATTGTAATTTGAAAGTTTATTTTGTACATAATATTCCTGTTTTTTTTTTCTAAGACTACCATGTACTACACTTTTAATTTTATTTTGTTAATAAAGAGTATTTAAATTAAGAGTGGGGTTTTCTTGAAGATAGAAAGATCAAAAATTATGCCTCAGATGGTAAATCAAATCTGTATGTCTCCTCTCCTTACCTTTTCCACTTTCATCTTTCTGTCTTCCTAATCTTACCTAACATTTTTATTTTAGTAAATAAAACCACCATATAAAATTATAATTTTATTAAACAAACAAACTCGACACTTTAAATTAGTAATATAAATTAAACAATTTATTAAAAAAGAAACGGGTTTTAATGTCGTGTAGAAATCACTCGGATAATACAATATAAATGAAAAAGGTTGAAGTCATCCAAAGTTTACTTCTTTGGCTTGGTGACTTTCTTTGGACCACTGCCCTTACGTGGAGGTGGAGTAGGGGTGGGAGTTGTTTCAGTGGTCGAGCTCGCTTCTTCCTTCGGAGCCGCCTTGGGTGGCTCGGCTTTTGGTTCCGCCGCCTTGGGTGGTTCGGGTTTAGGTTCCGCCGCCTTGGGTGGTTCAGGTTTAGGTTCCGCCGCCTTGGGAGATTCTGGTTTGGGTTCTGGTGCGGCCGCCTTTGGTGGTTCGGGGGCCGCGGTCTTCGGCGGTTCGGGTTTTGGTTCTGGGGCTGCCGCCTTGGGAGCTTCGGTTGGTGTCTTTGGGGTTTCTGGAACAACGGGAGTTTCTACAGGAGACTGTAGGATGAGCTCTTTTTGCCCAGAAGGATCTGGAGTTAGTGGACACTCGGTTAAAGTTTCAGACGGTTCACCCGGAGCAGTCGCTGTTTCAGGCAAGCTACATTCCGCTGGTGGCAGCTTAGGCTCTTCTGAAGCTTCACTTTTTGGAAGTACGGGACTTTCTGGGATTTTTGGGCTAGGCAAAGTCTCGGGAAGAGGAGCACTATCAGCAGCTTTTGGGGGCTCGGTTTTACTGGGTTCTTCGAGTTTTGGAGTTAAGGGGCATGCTTGATCTGTCGGCTCAGATGGCTTGGGAGCCAAGGGGCACGCTGGAGTTTCTGTTTCTGGAGATTTGGGAACAGGTTGTTCTTCAGATGGCTTAGGAGCCAAGGGACACACTGGAGCTTCGGTTTCTGGAACTTTGGGAAGAGGTGGTTCTTCAGAAGGTGTAGTTATTACTTCAGATTTAGGAATTAGTGGACAAACTTCAGGTTGAGGTGGAGGAGGAGTTTCTACTGACGCGGGTAAAGGTGCAGGAACTGTATCGACTTCGGGAGCTTTTATAGGACAAATTTCAGGTTCTGTTGGAGTTGTAGGAGTAGCTGGTACAACCTGTGTAGTTGGTAGTACTGCTGTTTGTTCGATTAGCTTTGTTTCAGATGCTGGTTCAGATTTTTCAGTTACAACTGTAACATTAAACTGTATCAGACTCAAAGATCTTTAACTTATTTTATCCCATTTAGAAAGCGATTTGCTCAGCATGCATATTTTGTTGTTTTTATTAAATATTAATATAGCTGCTATACTAGTTACACACTTGGCTGGTTAAGGGAAAGTTATTTCTTTTGTATACTATTAACTATATAATTTTGTTTCAGTAAATTCTTACCAATAATTTTGGATTTTGTATCGGTTATACTTACGATGAGGGAGGAATTGATGTCCAAGAAAAAAACTATGTATATTAATTAGATTTTACAAGACCTTACTAAAAAATATCAATACTGATTAATAGACAGTTTTCATCTTGGATAAATATTATACCTATAAGGGTCATGTTATTCTTTATAAGGATAAAAAGACATAATGAAAAATATTTTATTAAGTTTCCAATTAAACAGTGCCAATGTACATAATTTAACAAGATGGATTTTAGTTAGTAGAGAGTCCATGTTTTCGATGCAACAATAACACACAAAAAGCCAATGGACTTTTTCCCATCTACAACTAACCAAAAGCCTTCAGTAGTTTTATTTATTTATTACCACTGTATGATTGTTTAGATGGAAAACGTTCATTTACTATTCGTCTGACATTTTCACAACTGACCTTCTTCACTTGGAGTCTGTGGAGACTGAACTTCACTTGATGTAGGTGAAGTCGGCTCTACATCCAAAAAATATGTTGTAATATGGATTTAAGATATATAAATAAAAAATGATCTACAGAATATAAAGGGAATAAAAAGCATGACAGTTTTCTAGATGGCATACGTAATAATATAATAAAAAAATGTGAAATTATGACATTTTTGCTCATGCACAATACAACCAAAAACTGTAATGCAAAAAAAATCATAAAATCTATACAAGTCTTTAAAAAGGGGTAGTGCGCGTAAAACCTGACGGTTCATGAAGGTGGCTGCATACAAAATATAAATCAAACTACTACTAAAATAATATAAAACCTTTGCATGCTAAGCTATTTTTGGCTTCGGGTTGACTATCCATATTGGGAGGGTTATGGAAGCTTAAATAAAAGTAATTCTCTGCAGCGGCTGCTATTATTTCTTTTTCAGCGCACCTTTCGATTTAGTCGTTTCATCAGCCTTTGATTTTGGTAATTCCGAAGCTTCTTTCGGCTCATCTCTCTTTGGTTCCGGAGCGCTGCCCAACGTTTCGCAGATCTTGCTCCAGATATTGTCAAACGAGTCGCGACCCAAATAGTCGATGTTTCCCACTTCCCAGCCCTGTCTTCTTAAATGGTCTTCAAGTGCCATTTGTTCTGCAGTTCTCGGAACGCCCAGGGTCAGTTGGGCAAAGGCACCAGCTAAGCCAGCCTAAATTAAAGAAAGAACATGAGTTTCGTGGTGGATTTGATGACATTTATATTGGATGGAAGCAAGCTAACACTAAAGTTTATCAACACAAATTACGTTCCTCATAATTTCTTCCAATTGTGGGAAGGAAATCTGGGACAGCAACAATCTACTAAATTAATGTAACAAGTTAAAAATTTACATTTGTACTTACGTCAGTCTTTTCCTCGGTTAGTTCAGTGTGCAAATTGGTCTCATTGCCTACTGGCGTAGTAGTGTCGAATTCATTGGAAGGAAGGGGTGAAGGGGGAATGGTAATATCTGGTGATACAGGATCTGTTTTTTCGATTACAGGAGGACTGGGATGAATATCTATTGACTCAATTTGTACATCGACTTTTACATTTGAATTGTCTACATGGAAAGAATGATCGGCGCTTGTATTATGAGATTCTGAAAATGATTCTTGACGAGACTGATTATGACTTTCTGATACTGTTTCTAGATGATATGGTGCTGAAGGCTCCGGATTTTGATATGATGGAATGATTTCGGGTTGATGTGCATTATGCTCTTGATGGTACTGTTTAGGAAAATTAGTTTCCTCAGATTCTTTAATGTTTACAGACTGTTCCGTATTAATTTTTGATTTAGAATTGCTTTCTAATATTGATTGACTGATATGTTCCATTACTAATTGTTGATTATGAAAATCAACTGAAACATTTCCGGCTTGTCGATTATCGTATTCATCCCATGGATCCCAGACGTTTTGGTAATCGTCTGGTGAAGAGAAGTCATGGATTTCGGGATTCTTGGGAGAGGGGGAATTCGGAATAATCGAACTACTTTGCTTTCTTTGTCTTGGAGCCTGAGCAAAAACATATAAGCATGCAAAAGAAATAGAAAAAAATAAAAATAAACAAACATGAGTGCAAGTATTATATATCATCTATTCGTTTATAGATTTTAAATAGAAGAAGCAAATCAGAACTCAAAATACAAAGGCAGAACATTGTTTTATCATGCTTTCACAAACAGTGTAATTATGTACATCCAGACTTGTAAAAATCTGAAGATTCCCAAAGAGTACTTTTTTGTAATGGTGATTGGGAAACTTCATCAATTTACAAAATTATTAGTCAAATTGTGCAAACGTATTAAAATCATCAAGGTGCATTTAAGTCGATTCATGTGCATGGTATTTGCAAACTCGACTCACCTTACTAACATAAACTATTTCCTCTTTAGGCTTGCAAAATGTTTTAAACAATTTTTCCATTAAATAGAACTTGACTGTTTCAAAATTCACACTAAATCATTTCAAAAAATGACTAAGAAGCAAGTGTGTTTCTTACCATTTCTCGTGATAAGGTCGGATGGATCTTTTCGCAGAAAATGTCCCACCATCTTTGTAATACGTGTTGTAAATGTTGCAAACCTCCAGAAGGCGACACAGTTCTTGTTTCGGAGTCGAAGTATTGCAACCAAGGTTTAGCAGGGCCAATGAAGTGAATAATTTTTGCATTGCCTCCAAATCTATAATATTACTTGAGTTAATGTCTTTTTCCAAATTGTTGTGCGTACACTTACTGTTTAAAGGCAGGTAAATAGGAATAACATGCTGTGGAGCACATATTATAGATGAAGGGTAAATGTTTGCTAATATCTTTATGGGCCCAGTCAGAGAAGTACAAATTTAAAAGACCTTGGTCGCCACCTAAAATATTAATCAAAGTTTATGTCATACTTTATTATTTTAAGAGTCAGCTTTGATGCTAATTAATGTGTGTGAGACAACACTGGCTGCACTGTTGATATTATTTCTTACATGACGTTTATGTGAAAGATAAGACTTAAAAAACAATGTGTCTAGAATGGACGACGTCACACTGAGATTATTTTTGGCATAATTTCGGTTCAAAAACCTTTATCTCTTTGTACCTCTTGATGGAAGTAAATCTAATTATAAACTTACTTTTGGATTATAAATAACGTAATGCAGCAGGTTATAAATAGTGTAGTGAGCTCCGTACTATTTATGTTACACTGACATTGAAAATATTAATTTCACGGCGTGGACGCCTCAGTAAACCCTCCATAAACAACTTAGTCCTGCATTCTGAACTTACCATCGAAACTTCCTTTTTCTAACGCAAACTGCACGAGTTTCTCGTACGTTTCGTTGGATGGACGATACACAAAGACGCCGGAGTTGAAACAATCCGGCCATCCGACATCGGGAGCCGCAGACAGCTCCTCCCTTTCGAAGAGTTCATCGCAATTTTGCAGGACCTTGAATAGTAAACAAGTGAAATTGCAACCTATAAATTGCGAATTCGACACGTAAAAAAAAAATCAAACGACAAGACAACACATAATAGAGTCGCGTGTGAATTAAATTTAAAACAGTTTCAGCAACATACCAATGTGTCTGCATCCAAAAATACACATTTATCGAACTGCGTGAGACGCCAGCAATGTAGTTTGGTGAAGGTTACACCTAATTCCGGCCTTTTCAACAGTCTTAAGTTCGCCTCATCCTTCGAATCCAAAATGTTCACTTCTTGTACCAAGTCGAATACGGACCTAAGTTTATCTCTGTAACAAAAAATATACATCAGAATATATTCTTGACTTATTTTAATCGTTTTTGCAATTATTTGAAAACCCAACCTATCCTAACCTATAAATATAGGTATAATTATATTTTTAAAAGGAAAAAGGTATTGTAATATTCTAATAAATGTAATTGTCCATTTGGTTTAGGGGAAAATAGTATAATTATGTTTTTAAAGGAGGAATACTATTGACGTAAACCTATAAATGTATTCGTACAATTAATTTATGAGAAATAATTATATTTTCAAATGAAAAATATTGTTGTAATAGACTTATAAATGTAATTGTACATTTTGTTTAGGGGAAAATAGTACAATTATGTTTTTAAAGGAGGAATACAAATGAAATAAACCTATAAATGTATTCGTACAATTAATTTATGTGAAATAATTATATTTTCAAAAGAAGAATATTATTGTAATAGACATATAAATGTAATTGTATATTTTATTTAGGGGAAAATAGTATAATTATGTTTTTAAAGGAGGAATACTATTGAAGTAAACCTATACATGTATTCGTACAATTAATTTATGTGAAATAATTATATTTTCAAAAGAAGAATAGTATTGTAATAGACATATAAATGTAATTGTACATTTTGTTTAGGAGAAAATAGTATAATTATGTTTTTAAAGGATGAATACTATTGAAGTAAACCTATAAATGTATTCGTACAATTAATTTATGCGAAACAATTATATTTTCAAAAGAGGAATATTATTGTAACAGACTTATAAATGTAACTGTACATTTTGTTTAGTGGAAAATAGTATAATTATGTTTTTAAAGGAGGAATACTATTGAAGTAAACCTATAACTGTATTCGTACAATTAATTTATGTGAAATAATTATATTTTCAAAAGAAGAATATTATTGTAATAGACTTATAAATGTAATTGTACATTTGGTTTAGGGGAAAATAGTACAATTATGTTTTTAAAGGAGGAATACTATTGAAGTAAACCTATAAATATATTCGTACAATTAATTTATGTGAAATAATTATATGTTCAAAAGAAGAATATTATTGTAATAGAGTTATAATTGTAATTGTACATTTTGTTTAGGGAAAAATAGTACAATTATGTTTTTAAAGGAGGAATACTATTGAAGTAAACCTATAAATGTATTCGTACAATTATTTATGTGAAATAATTATATTTTCAAATGAAGAATATTATTGTAATAGACTTATAAATGTAATTGTACTTTTTGTTTAGGGGAAAATAGTACAATTATGTTTTAAAAAGGGGAATACTATTTAAGTAAACCTATAAATGTATTTGTACAATTAATTTATGTGAAATAATTATATTTTCAAAAGAAGAATATTAATGTAATCGACGTATAAATGTAATTGTATATTTTGTTTAGGGGAAAATAGTATAATTATGTTTTTAAAAGAGGAATACTATTGAAGTAAACCTATAAATGTATTCATATAATTAATTTAGGTGAAATAATTATATTTTTAAAAGAAGAGTAGTATTATAATAGATTTTATTTAAGTGAAAATAGCATAATTATGTTTTTAAAGCAAGTAAACCTATAAAAATAATATTTTAATAAGCCTGTAAATATTTATTTAGGGGAATAATATTAGAATTATATTTTTTAAATAGTAAATTCAAAATTTTTAAGGGAGAAACGGCATAAATATTTATAATAATGAAGTATTATATATGTAAAATTCCATTAAAAACAAAAGTGATATTTTTTATTGCTCCCGGTATGTTTAATTTGAATCTATTATCGTGGAAAATTGATATACAACAGAAACGCTTATATAATATAATCTATTCCCCCACATATGAATAACAACGATAGTTAGATAAAATCCATGAAAAATGAGGCGTGCCCAGTGTCTGTGCGAAAATCAATTGATAAAGTTAAATGCTTGTTGATTTCACGTTGACTGGCGTGCAACCAAAAAATCAAATGTCAGAACGTTTCGTCCGCGAATTTAACAGCTAACCTAAGTTAATTGCGTGACGTCCTACAAGGTTTTAAAATTGGTTATTCGCGCATAATCACTATTTTGTTTGTTTGTTAACATACGGGGTCAACAGGTTGACCATACATAGTGGTAAGTGAAATCTGCCTGTTATTCAATACGGTTTATTTATTCTTGTAAAAATTTTTTGCACATATAATTCGGCAAGGTTGCACGCACACATTCAGGTTTTTGGCATTGGAAACATAAACAGCAATTAACGCGGGCTTACATCGGTTACGGTTTGCGCCAAAAAGTTAGTTAGTCATTCGACGAAGTTTTCGGGCCAGTTTGAAAGTTTTCCGAAAATGTCCAAAAACGGGCGAAACGTGTTCACTTACCTCATGGCGTTTGTAACGCCGGGTGTTACTAGAACGGCCAACTGTTGGCTGGTTCCTACTTGTTTGAGGGAGTGCGCCAATATCAAGGCACCCAGTGAATAGGAGTCATTTGTGGCCAAAGTCACCCAGGCAAAACCTGAAACAAATATGGAGGATTGAATAATTTTCGGTTTTAAATGAAACGGTTTGTTCACTATTTTGTATTGTCGATGGGAGCATTGAGAGCGTTGTAAATGTTTTCATCAAGGTCTTTAGTTGGTGAACTTAATTAATGATACACTGTTCATTTATTTAATGATAACAGTATTAGTATCATCATTAAAATATTCAAATTGATCCAGTGATTGCGTACGATTTTCGTGATAATAATTATGTTTATAATTATATTCATTCACGTATTTGTATTAGAGAAATTCGAGAATAATTAATTCAAATTATAAAATGAATATTTTCAAATAATTACTAATCTCTTGTATTTTTTATTTAGGGGATGTGGGGCAATTCTCAAAAGTCATGGTTTGAGAAGGCACTGCACCATTTTGTTGAAGGTAAAATTAATTTCTTAATTACTCTTATTTATCATTTAATTTAATTAATAAATTTTTAAGTTTACGACTGACCGGTTTAAAACAGCCGATTTATTTATCCTGTTTATCATCATTTTATTATAACGTGACAATCAACTTTTTCCTCTTATGTATTTTGATTTGCTCTAGTGACACGACTTTATTAATTAATAATCCAAGTAATATTTTAATGAATGAAATATTGTTCATTTTGTCTTAAAATTGGCTAATTATTGAATTTGAAAATATGTAAATAAAACAAACTTAACAAAAACCAGGAAAACATTTTTGGACTTGGTCAATTTCTGCCAATTTTTTAAACAAAATAGTTCAGTTAAAATTTGCCTAAAAATAACTAAATTGGTTTATTAAATTTTAATCATATTTTAATTTTTATGGATATTAAATTAAGTAAATTCTAAAAAAAAATATTAAAAATTAGGAATTCTTTCCTCCAGACAATTTTGAAATTATCTTATTCTCAAACTTATATTTGAAGAGTTTAGAGAAGAGTTATTTAAACACAATAATAAAATTAAATTGTATTTATTTTAATGGATGAAATATTGTTAATTTTGTTAAAATTGTCTAATTATAGTACTGGAAAATAGGTAAATAAAACAGACTTAACCAAAAGCAGGAAAACATTTTTGGACTTGATCAATTTTTGCCAATTTTTGAAACAAAATAGTTCAGTTAAATTTGCCTAAAATAACTAAATCGGTTTATTAAATTTTGATCATATTTTAATTTTTATGGATATTAAATTAAGTAAATTAATCTTCTGAAAAAAATATATTAAAAATTAGGAATTCTTTCCTCCAGACAATTTTGAAATTATCTTGTTCTTAAGCTCATATTTGAAGAGTTTAGAGAAGAGTTATTTAAACACAATAATAAAATTAAATTGTATTTATTTTAATGGATGAAATATTGTTAATTTTGTTAAAATTGTCTAATTATAGTACTGGAAAATAGGTAAATAAAACAGACTTAACCAAAAGCAGGAAAACATTTTTGGACTTGATCAATTTCTGCCAATTTTTGAAACAAAATAGTTCAGTTAAATTTGCCTAAAATAACTAAATCGGTTTATTAAATTTTGATCATATTTTAATTTTTATGGATATTAAATTAAGTAAATTAATCTTCTGAAAAAAATATATTAAAAATTAGGAATTCTTTCCTCCAGACAATTTTGAAATTATCTTGTTCTTAAGCTCATATTTGAAGAGTTTAGAGAAGAGTTATTTAAACACAGTAATAAAATTAAATTGTTATTAAATTACAATACTGTAAAATATGTGAATAAAACAGAGTTAAGCAAAATCAGGAAAACATTTTTGGACTTGATCAATTTCTGCCAATTTTTGACAATTTCTGAACCAAAATAGTTCAGTTAAAAGTTGCCTGAAAATAACTAATAAAATATAATTTTGATCATATTTTAATTTTTATGGATATTAAATTAACTAAATTAGTCCTCTGAAAAAAATATATTAAAAATTAGGAATTCTTTCCTCCAGACAATTTTGAAATTATCTTGTTCTTAAGCTCATATTTGAAGAGTTTAGAGAAGAGTTATTTAAACACAGTAATAAAATTAAATTGTTATTAAATTACAATACTGTAAAATATGTGAATAAAACAGAGTTAAGCAAAATCAGGAAAACATTTTTGGACTTGATCAATTTCTGCCAATTTTTGACAATTTCTGAACCAAAATAGTTCAGTTAAAAGTTGCCTGAAAATAACTAATAAAATATAATTTTGATCATATTTTAATTTTTATGGATATTAAATTAACTAAATTAGTCCTCTGAAAAAAATATATTAAAAATTAGGAATTCTTTCCTCCAGACAATTTTGAAATTATCTTGTTCTTAAGCTCATATTTGAAGAGTTTAGAGAAGAGTTATTTAAACACAGTAATAAAATTAAATTGTTATTAAATTACAATACTGTAAAATATGTGAATAAAACAGAGTTAAGCAAAATCAGGAAAACATTTTTGGACTTGATCAATTTCTGCCAATTTTTGACAATTTCTGAACCAAAATAGTTCAGTTAAAAGTTGCCTGAAAATAACTAATAAAATATAATTTTGATCATATTTTAATTTTTATGGATATTAAATTAACTAAATTAGTCCTCTGAAAAAAATATATTAAAAATTAGGAATTCTTTCCTCCAGACAATTTTGAAATTATCTTGTTCTTAAGCTCATATTTGAAGAGTTTAGAGAAGAGTTATTTAAACACAGTAATAAAATTAAATTGTTATTAAATTACAATACTGTAAAATATGTGAATAAAACAGAGTTAAGCAAAATCAGGAAAACATTTTTGGACTTGATCAATTTCTGCCAATTTTTGACAATTTCTGAACCAAAATAGTTCAGTTAAAAGTTGCCTGAAAATAACCAAATCGGTTTATTAAATTTTGATCATATTGACAATTTCTGAACCAAAATAGTTCAGTTAAAAGTTGTCTGAAAATAACTAAATCGGTTTTTTAAATTTTGATTATATTCTAATTTTTATGGATATTAAATTAACTAAATTAGTTATTAAAAAAATTAGGAATTATTTCGTCCAGAAAATTTTAAATTATATTTAAATTATAATTATCTATATATAGAGTTATATAATCAAAATAATAAATTTAAGTGTGTTCATTTTATGGTTGAGAAATTGCTAATTTTGCCTGAAAGTTGGCTAATTGAAGTACTGAAAAACATATGATTGCAGCAAACTTATACAGTCACAAGGTTACATTTTTGGACTTCGTCCACACCTGTTTTGGCCTCTCAATTTTTAAATCATAATATTTCAGTTAAAATCAGTCAAAAAGGTTTTATTAATTTATAAATATAGTTTTTCATTAATAATTCATATTTTATCAATTTTATTTAATGGGTAAATGTTTATTAATGTTTAAAATTAATTTTCATATCTAATAAAATTCAATAAATAATTTCACTAAAAAGTAGTAATTAATTATTTTATCCAGTGTATCAGGTAAATATTTTATCAGAATAACAAATTTAAATTATTTAATATTAATATTTAAATTTGTAATTTGGTTGTTAATTGAGAGATACAATGGGGTAGTGGTCCATACTTTAACTTTGAAAAATGTCTTTTGTCAATTAATTTTTTTGGTCTACTTCTCTTTGGATGATGTCAATATTGAACCACACTATTTTAGTTAAAATTATTATTAACTTAAATAAAATAAATTAAACGAAGTCATTAATTCTTTCATCTAGTTTATTTAAAAAATAATTTTGACATTATAAACAAACAAATAATCCAGAAAAAAATTAAACAAACACTTCACTAATGTTACATTAAATCAATATCAATGAAATAATTATAAAATGAGGGATGTTTTAACAGCATTTAATAGATTTGGAATATGTGTCGATTAGAAATAATGCGGGTACTTTCAGGTCGACACAATTGTAACCCACATCAATTACCAACTAAAAATATCCCAAATAGATTTTAGGTTAATTATTTAAATATATCCCCTGGCTCATAGATCAAAGCATGAACATGTAGTATTTGCTTTTAAATAGGTTACACTTTTTCCGATTACTCGACGACCATATAAATTTGAAAATTTCCCCCGATTAACGAATTGACTTCGGTCATAATTCATTCAAAAATAGCATTCATTAAATAGCCGTCCGTTTTTATTGATCTAATAGATTCAAACGCATAAACGCAAAATTAACGCCAATAATGTTATGTTAAAATATCGCACAATATCTAAATATATCTTTATAGGCCCACAATGTAAGATCTTCGAGCCAGGATTTTTCTGATCTAATGTAGGAGGCATCCATTTAGACATTTTAAATTCGAAATAGTTTTGATATATAACGCCAACGGCTACTAAAAATAGGTAAAAGGAAACACGGAGTTGCTAAAAATAACATTATTATGGTATTTGAGCGCAGTAAATGGTTTTAGATACCCACCCCCTTTATTCATTAACTCGAATTTATTATTATACTACTTTTTAATAAAAACAGTGTACACTACAACTTACAGATAAGGATGTGTAAACTGTTGTTTTTTATCAATTCCAACGTGTCAGGCACTATTTATTTAAATTTTATTTCATCGGAATAATTTTTCAAGATCATCAGTAATGACATTGTATGTAATGATGACGCAAATAAAACTGGAAACTTTAAAAGTTCATGTTTTGAAACTTTTTTTATATATTATATTCTATCTCTAAGATATGCACAGTAAATTTTAAGATACTAATAAAATTTTTATTGAGATTTCTATTTACATCGTCTAAATTTATAATACAAGTTGATTCAACTCTGTATATGTATTTCCTGACAAATTTTGCTGCATTAGATTTCATATTTTAATTATTATTATTATATATTATTAGTAATTAAAAGCTTTTTTATTGTATAGAAATAGCAGTGAAGATTAAAAAACTGTTTTATGCAAATTTCACAAATATTTATAGAAGAATGTTTGTTGAAAATGTGTATATACAAATGTAAGTAAGGATTTGACAATTTAAGATATACATACTAAAATGTCTAAGATACTAGTAACATTTTTATTGAAAATTTAATTTATAATTTCGTCGTGAATTGATTCAAATTTGTATAAGTATTTTTCAAAGAATTTTGCTGATTTTTATTTCATATTTTACTTATTATTCAAGGGAAGTATATATTTTACAAACATTAAATATTTAATTAAATTCTTTATTAGACAGAAATAGTGGTGAAGTGTTAATAACAAAGTTTTATGCAAATTCCACGAATAATTATAGAAGTATTTAGGTTGAAAATAGTATATATACAAGTGTATGTAAAGATTTCACAATTTAAGATATACATAATAAAATGTCTAAGATACTAGTAACATTTTTATTGAAAATTTAATTTATAATTTCGTCTAAAGTTATAAAATAAGTTGATTCAAATTTGTATAAGTATTTTTCAAAGAATTTTGCTGCAGTAGATTTTTACTTCATATTTTATTTATTATTAAATGGAAGTACATATTTTAAAAACATTTAATATTTAATTAAATCCTTTATTAGACAGAAATGGTGGTGAAGTGTTAATAACAAAGTTTTATGCAAATTCCAAGAATATTTATAGAAGTAGTTTGGTTGAAAATAGTGTATATACAAGTGTATGTAAAGATTTCACAATTTAAGATATACATACTAAGATGTCTAGGATATTAATAACATTTTTATTGAAAATTTAATTTATAATTTCGTCGTGAATTGATTCAAATTTGTATAAGTATTTTTCAAAGAATTTTGCTGATTTTTATTTCATATTTTACTTATTATTCAATGGAAGTATATATTTTACAAACATTAAATATTTAATTAAATTCTTTATTAGACAGAAATAGTGGTGAAGTGTTAATAACAAAGTTTTATGCAAATTTCACGAATATTTATAGAAGTATTTAGGTTGAAAATAGTATATACACAAGTATATGTGAATATTTGACAATTTAAGATATACATACTAAAATGTCTAGGATACTAGTAACATTTTTATTGAAAATTTTATTTATAATTTCGTCTAAAGTTAAAATACAAGTTGATTCAAATTTGTATAAGAATTTTGCTGATTTTTATTTCGTATTTTACTTGTTATTAAATGAAAGTACATATTTTACAAACATTAAATATTCAATTAAAATCTTTATTAGGCAGAAATGGTAGTGTTAATAACAAAGTTTTATGCAAATTCCACGAATATTTATAGAAGTATTTTGGTTAAAAATAGTGTATATATAAGGGCATGTAAAAATTTCACAATTTTAGATATACATATCAAATTTTCTAAGACACCGGTAAAATTTTATTAAGAATTCTATTTAAAATTTCGTCTAAATTTAGAAGTTGGTTCAAATATATATTTCAGGATGAATTTTGCTGCACTATTATTATTATTCAGTATATCTAATCAAAGACGTATTAAAATTTGATTGAAGAATGTCAGTTAATCAAATTATATAAATTGTGTTCAGATTTGTAATAAGCAAACTATTCATTCATTAATGATAAATGATAACAATAAATATATTCGTAATTGTTGAAGTATTCTGTTATTAAGTAATTTACATTAATTTTAAACAATTACTAGTTTAAAAGGTTAAAAATAATACACGAGGAATTAAAAAAATGAATATTTTTTTTTGCGTCTAAGTCACTTAAATTAACGTTATTTAGGAGGCTCTAATTACATAGGCAAATTGACTCAACCAAGACGACCATCGGCATGTCCCAAATACGAAATTGGAAAAAATGCAAGCAATTTTTTTGCCGACGTTTAGTTAAAATCGCCTCAAGGTCGCTGGGTTACTGGGTTAGGACAAATGCAATCGGCCGATCCAACCGTACTTACCGCCCATGATGCCGGTTTGTTGTGTGCAACAAAAATTTTAACTACAACGAATCACGTAGATTCCACACTTATCACCAACTAAAGCCGGGATTGAACACAGAACCCAAGTTTCTTGACTGTGTCCCAAAAAATCAAAACACTGAAAAGACAAACGCGTAGAAGCACGAACGCGCACGATTGTCCGGTTCGTCCTGAAACTTCCACGCCGATGCGATGGCCGTTCAGTTTAATTGGAAATTAAAATAAATTGACTGCTGCACCCGCTCACCGACGCACAATACGCCGCACGACAACGAATTTGTTTCTCTTGTGCGGCATGTAATCTTTGCCGTTGTTGCGAACGCAAACTTGGGAAAATGAGACGTGAAAATCGATAGCAAGTTATGGTGGGCCCGTTTCAGGTCAAGCGCCGGTTCTGAAAACGCTGGTACGCGATACGGGGCTCGACTCGTCTCTGCCTTGTATGCAAATTTTGATAAACAATGTTCGACGAGATCAATAAATAGATGTTTTATCAGTTATGGCGTTATAACAGTTCAAGTTTATTTATATCGTCATCGATTTATTCACACTGAAATCTGTGCTATGCTGCTTTTCGCAAAAATACGTACGCAGTGGTCCCATAATAAAACTTCTTACCTAACCTAATCTTACCTTACGATATTAAATTTTAATGACGTTTATCTATTATAGATAATTGTTATTTTCAATTTAGTTATAATTTATCATTTATCATATTAAGCAAAAAATTGTTTATCTTTTGGATTTTCTGTATTATTTTCTAAAAGTATTTTTCAAAGAATTTTGCTGCAGCAGATTTTATTTCATATTTTACTTATTATTAAATGGAAGTACATATTTTACAAAAGTTAAGTATTTAATTACAATCTTTATTAGATAGAAATAGTGGTGAAATGTTAGCAACAAAGTTTTATGCAAATTCCACGAATATTTATAGAAGTATTTAGGTTGAAAATAGTATATATACAAGTATATGTAAAGATTTTACAGTTTAAGATATACATTCTAAAATGTCTAAGATACCAGTAACATTTTTATTGAAAATTTAATTTATAATTTCGTTTAAAGTTATTATATAAGTTGATTCAAATTTGTATAAGTATTTTTCAAAGAATTTTGCAACAACAGATTTTTCATATTTTACTTATTATTAAATGGAAGTACATATTTTACAAACGTTAAGTATTTAATTACAATTTTTATTAGACAGAAATAGTGGTGAAATGTTAGTAACAAAGTTTTATGAAAATTCCACGAATATTTATAGAAGTATTTAGGTTGAAAATAGTATATGTACAAGTGTATGTAAAGATTTTCAATTTAAGATATACATTCTAAAATTTCTAGGATACTGGTAACAATTTTATTAAAAATTTAATTTATAATTTTAACTAAAGTTATTATATAAGTTGATTCAAATTTGTATAAGTATTTTTCAAAGAATTTTGCTGCAGCAGATTCTTCATATTTTACATATTATTAAATGAAAATACATATTTTAAAAACATTAAATATTTAATTAAAATCTTTGTTAGACAGAAATAGTGGTGAATAACAAAGTTTTATGCAAATTCCAAGAATATTTATAGAAGTATTTTGGTTGAATATAGTGTATAGACAAGTGTATATAAAGATTTCACAATTTAAGATATACATTCTAGAATGTCTACGATATTAGGTAACATTTTTATTGAAAATTTAATTTATAATTTCGTCTAAAGTTATAATATAAGTTGATTTAAATTTGTATATATATTTATCAAAGAATTTTGCTGCAGCAGATTTCTATTTCATATTTTATTTATTATTAAATGAAAGAACATATTTTATAAACATTAAATATCTAATCTCTATTAAATAGAAATAGTGAAATAATAATAAATAAGTTTTATGCAAATTCCACGAATATTTATAGAAATATTTTGGTTGAAAGTAGTGTATATACAAGTGTATGTAAAAAATTGACAATTTAAGATATATATACTAAAATGTCTAAGATACTTGTAACTTTTTTATTGAAATTTCAATTTATAATTTCTACAGTATATAAGAATTTTTATTGTGACCCTACAATAAAAATTCTTACCTAATCCAACCTTACCTTACAATATTAAATTTTAATTACATTTATCTAATATAGAAAATTGATATTTACAATTTTGATTTAATTACATTTATCAAGAAGAAAAAAATTGTTTTTCTTTTGGATTTTCTATATTATTTCCTAAAAAAAACTTAAATTATGTAATGATTAAACTAATTTATGGCATATTATGAACTTCGAAAGTTTCCTACATTTTTTAATATACAGAATGATTTATATAATTAATTTAATATACAGATTGGGGACAACTAATCTGAAAATATTGTTGCATGGAACTGTATAGAAAATTATACAGTTTTTGAGCTAAATTTTTTACACTTGAAGTGATTAACTAAAATGTTTGTATTTCTAATACTTGAGGAGCTAAAAAGTTCATTATTAGTTTAAACATGAACAAAACTGTGACCCATCAGGACCTCTTAGTAGTATTCCAAAATATTACACAGGATGTGTGATATTTCCACTTACTTGTTTCCTAATTTTCTTATATCAAATGGAATCATGTACCATGAATCTGTTTATACTGAATAATGTAGATGATTTAGAGCTAAATATTTTATAAAAGGATTTAATTTAAATTTTGTTCAGTTAGTATAAAAAAATTATTTCAATATTCCTTACGTTTTTTTTACTACATACATATTAAAAACATTGGAGATATTACTTTAAAAGCAAATGTTGGTTTGGCCGGCCAAAGAAATTCCACACTCAAATGTATTTTCATTATGTGTCACTATATACAATACTCTTAATAATACTTTCCTCGTCCTCCAAATAAAAGTTTGGACTCTAGATGTACTACAAAAACTGAGGAGGAAACATAATGGTTGCTGTTAATTTTCTTGACATAGTAGAGAACTATTACACAAAATTATTGGTAAAATAGACGTTTTCATGTATAGAGATGTAATGGAACCATTTGCCAATGATAATTTACCAGTTATGCATGGTAATGACCAAAGCATGTGTTCAATCGATAACCTCAACCATGTTGAGGTTCTCGATTGGCCATCACAAAGTCCGGATCTAAATCTAATTGAAAACTTATGGAACGACATGAAGCCTCAATTGAAAAATCAAAAACCATCATTGAATATTGACGATATCTCATTGAATCTATGCCTTACCATTTACAGGTGGTTGGAACGAACAAAGGGTACTCAACAAAATCTTAACAATTGTATTAAAATTATGTATTTGTTTTATAAATAGATATTTTTTAAATGTGTGCTATTTCTGTGAGCAGCCAAAATATAAAATATTTTGGTTGCATTTAATTAGAGGTCTTCTGAACATTGTTTCCTTTTCTTATTGTTAAATGGAAACATTAATTTATGTAATTACATATTATTTTGAAATATTTAATTATAATTAACCATCAAATCAACAAGAATGCAGAAAATTTGCAGTGTCCACCTTATTAGAAAACAAGCCAAATGTCAATGCACATATCAAGACCACATCTATGGTACATAAAAAATCCTGAATTGGTCATTCCTCCTAATTGACCCCATTCCGCCATTAACAGCGAATAAATCCAATTTAAAGAAAGCCACACCGTGTTTTGGATGAATAATTAAAAAGAACAGCTCAAGAGCGCTCCCGTAAATTAAAACAATGGGGCCAGATTTATCTGAGTTTAAAGTTAATTTTAGCCCCCATCGACTGGAGTGTTTCGAATAAGGACTCTTTGAGGTGGCGGCGCGATGCCGTCAGTTACATTTTTATCTGGATGCATTTTATGTGTCGTCGTAACGCTGTACTTTGTTCTGTTTACTTCGAAAACATGCATATTTTTAATACGATTGGTACAATTCTGTTACGCACGTCGTTATTGTTTATGTATTTTCGAATCGTCGGCGTCATTCTAAAAAAAAATTGTTCTGGTTTTAAAATAACAATGTCTATTTTAATCTGGTGTTGAATCGGAGTAAACTATAACGTGCAAAAGTCAGCTGTGCATATGGACATAAGTGGGAACCAACCGGTCTTAACTTAGCACCCAGTGGTGTAACGTGCATCTTTTTACGCTCCAAATGCGTGATATAAATAAATTAGGCACCGGAACAAGTCATTTACGTTTTTGGATCATGATTTATTTGAATATATTTTTGTTATATTTTAATATGTTTGTATATACAGGGAGATTCACCTAACTCCTCATTAGTTTAAGGAGAACGGTAAAAGTTATTTATTTGAAATTTTTACACCAATTATAACATGACTTGATCTCCTTTTCTGATTTATTTAGAACAGAATTTCATTTCCGGTTTTACCAGAAGTGATTTCAACTTTGTTATTTTCAATGGCACACCCTGTATATTTTTAGATTTTTAAATTCTACATGTAATTGCAAATAAAATGGCTATTCTATGTCCTATACTTAAACCCAATAGTTTTTGAATTATTAATTTTTTTCCAAAAAATTTGACAGATTGATGGTCTAACTAAAGTGTCTTTAAAGTCACCAATTTTGACATTGGGAAGTTCATTTTTGGCATACACGTTAACCGTGGATCATTCTATAAGGAGCCATTATTTGTGCTCCCGAATTTTATACAGGGAGTTCATTCTTTATGTTTAATTTTGTGTATCTTAAAACATCAATAACTTTATTATTTTCAATGAAACACCCTGTATATTTTTGGATTTATAAATTCTACATGTAATTGCAAATAAAATGGCCATACCATTTTTATATTTAAACCCAATAGTTTTTTGTTTATTAATTCTCTTTCCAAAAATTTTCCAAAATGTCTGTAAGTTAATTTTTGACATACACGTTAACTAAGTACCATCCTATAAGAAGTCATTATTAGTACACTCAAATGTTATATAGGGAGTTCATTCTTTATGTTTAATTTTGTGCATCTTAAAACATCAATAACTTTATTATTTTCAATGAAACACACTGTATATTTTTGGATTTATAAATTCTTCGTGTAATTGCAAATAAAATGGCTATACCATTTTTATATTTAAACCCAATAGTTTTTTATTATTAATTCTTTTTCCAAAAATTTTTCAAAATGTCTGTAAAGGAACCAATTTTGATGTTGGAAAGTTAATTTTTGACATACACGTTAACTAAGTACCATCCTATAAGAAGTCATTATTAGTACACTCAAATGTTATATAGGGAGTTCATTATTTATGTCTAATTTTGTGCATCTTAAAACATTAATAACTTTGTTATTTTCAATGAAACACCCTGTATATTTTTGGATTTATAAATTCTACATGTAATTGCAAATAAAATGGCTATACCATTTTTATATTTAAACCCAATAGTTTTTTGTTTATTAATTCTCTTTCCAAAAATTTTCCAAAATGTCTGTAAAGGGACCAGTTTTGATGCTGGAAAGTTAATTTTTGACATACACGTTAACTAAGTACCATCCTATAAGAAGTCATTATTAGTACACTCAAATGTTATATAGGGAGTTCATTGTTTATGTCTAATTTTGTGCATTTTAAAACATTCATAACTTTGTTATTTTCAATGAAACACCCTGAATGTTTTTGGATTTATAAATTCTACATGTAATTGCAAATAAAATGGCTATACCATTTTTATATTTAAACCCAATAGTTTTTTGTTTATTAATTCTCTTTCCAAAAATTTTCCAAAATGTCTGTAAAGGGACCAATTTTGATGCTGGAAAGTTAATTTGTGACATACACGTTAACTAAGTACCATCCTATAAGAAGTCATTATTAGTACACTCAAATGTTATATAGGGAGTTCATTATTTATGTCTAATTTTGTGCATCTTAAAACATTAATAACTTTGTTATTTTCAATGAAACACCCTGTATATTTTTGGATTTATAAATTCTACATGTAATTGCAAATAAAATGGCTATACCATTTTTATATTTAAACCCAATAGTTTTTTGTTTATTAATTCTCTTTCCAAAAATTTTCCAAAATGTCTGTAAAGGGACCAATTTTGATGCTGGAAAGTTAATTTGTGACATACACGTTAACTAAGTACCATCCTATAAGAAGTCATTATTAGTACACTCAAATGTTATATAGGGAGTTCATTGTTTATGTCTAATTTTGTGCATTTTAAAACATTCATAACTTTGTTATTTTCAATGAAACACCCTGAATGTTTTTGGATTTATAAATTCTACATGTAATTGCAAATAAAATGGCTATACCATTTTTATATTTAAACCCAATAGTTTTTTGTTTATTAATTCTCTTTCCAAAAATTTTCCAAAATGTCTGTAAAGGGACCAATTTTGATGCTGGAAAGTTAATTTGTGACATACACGTTAACTAAGTACCATCCTATAAGAAGTCATTATTAGTACACTCAAATGTTATATAGGGAGTTCATTGTTTATGTCTAATTTTGTGCATTTTAAAACATTCATAACTTTGTTATTTTCAATGAAACACCCTGAATGTTTTTGGATTTATAAATTCTACATGTAATTGCAAATAAAATGGCTATACCATTTTTATATTTAAACCCAATAGTTTTTTGTTTATTAATTCTCTTTCCAAAAATTTTCCAAAATGTCTGTAAAGGGACCAATTTTGATGCTGGAAAGTTAATTTGTGACATACACGTTAACTAAGTACCATCCTATAAGAAGTCATTATTAGTACACTCAAATGTTATATAGGGAGTTCATTATTTATGTCTAATTTTGTGCATCTTAAAACATTAATAACTTTGTTATTTTCAATAAGACACCCTGTATATTTTTGGATTTATAAATTCTACATGTAATTGCAAATAAAATGGCTATACCATTTTTATATTTAAACCCAATAGTTTTTTGTTTATTAATTCTCTTTCCAAAAATTTTCCAAAATGTCTGTAAAGGGACCAGTTTTGATGCTGGAAAGTTAATTTTTGACATACACGTTAACTAAGTACCATCCTATAAGAAGTCATTATTAGTACACTCATCTTAAAACACTAATAAGGTTGTTATTTTCAACGGAACACCCTGTATATTTTTTGATTTTTAAATTTTACATGTGATTGTAAATAAAATGGCTATGCCATGTCCTATATCTAAATCCAATAGTTTTTGAGTTATTAACGTTTTTCCAAAAATTTTGTCATATTGATGATGGTCTAACTAAAATGTCTGTAAAGTCATCAATTTTGAAGCTGGAAAATTTATTACCAAGGACCATTTTAATGCTTACAAATATTATACAGGGTGTTCATTATTTACGTTTAATTTTGTGCATCTTGAAACTTCAATAACTTAGTTATTTTCTATGGAACACCCTGTATGTTTTAGCATAATTAAGTTGAATATTAAAAAACCTCTCGATTGGTATAAGCATTGCTTATATATAGTATGAATATTAACAGATAAATGTAGTTGGATTAAATTTTGTGGTGATCAGTACATCTCCGGTACCGCCTCTGAAACTGCAACACTTGCACTGCGACGCCTGGCCGCAGCCTAAAGAATTATAAGAGTGCGCAATATTTATTGAAATCGTTCCTCCGATGATATCTTTATTATTTACAATCTTGATTTTGATCAATAGTTCTATTAGCTGTTGCGAATAGATAAACGTACGGTACAGTTAGTCTGGAATTCCATTTCCGCACGACGGTTTTTAAGCGATCCGTTTGCAGAGAAAATTAAAATCAATCTGCAAAATACAACAATGTTAATGGGTTCAATACTGTCCTAGTATCGATTGTTGCCAAATAATTGCTTCATTTAAATAACGTCTCTTAATTTAATCGTTCGTGGCCTGAACTAAATACCTAATGGGTGTATTTTAATATAATTATTATTGTACTATACACAAATATTAATTCTGCCAAATTTACGGAGCGATGCGCATTTAGATTTGGCTAAGGTGTTGCATATTTTGTAGGCGTTTTCCAAATATATCAAACGTTTCCTTCATGATTATGCATTTGTTTATTCATTTTTATGGTGGGCGGATTAATTGTGGAACATTAGAATATTATTAATTTTGTTTTAACTAGAGAATACAATATTTTAGAGTCGTAATATATTTTGTAACTTATTTATTTCATTAATTATCTTGTCTATATAATCATATATAAATAAATAAAATAAATAAATGAATCTTAATAAAGTTTTTAAAATTTACCTGTAAAATATTTATTATTTTAATCTTTTTGAACAGTTACTAAAATATATTAAAGTTAATGCATTCTAAACCTTTTAAAAAACATTTTCGTATAGAATCATCAAAACTTGAAATGTTTGTAATATGTTCTGATAATTAGATACGTTTATGAAACACTTTCCTGCAAAATATTTTATTTTTTTATTTTAAACTTTTTAACCCATTACTCAAATATATAAAAGCAAAACATTTTCATATGGAATCATCAAAACTTGAAGATATTTCTAAATTGCTCTAATAATTAAATATTTTCTTGAAGCACTTCCTAAAATAAATAAAACTCAATTTAAAATATAAGTAAGTATAGAATATTAAAAACTTGAAATGTTCCTAAAAAGTTCTGATAATTAGATACTTTCATGAAACACTTTCCTGCAAAATATTATTGCTCTGAAAATTAAATATTTTCTTGGAGCACTTCCTAAAATAAATAAAACTCAATTTAAAATATAAGTTTAATAACACAGTTTCTTTGTTAAATATTATTTTAATAAACATTTTACAGATTCACTAAAGTGGTGTTTTTAAAATTTACCTGCAAAATTATTTATTATTTTAATCATTTTAGTCGTTACTAAAATATATTAAAATTCATATATTCTAATTTTTTTAAAATTATTTTAGGAAAACGTTTTCGTATAGAATATTCAAAACTTGAAATGTTTCTAAAAAGTTCTGATAATTAGATACTTTCATGAAACACTTTCCTGCAAAATATTATTGCTGTGAAAATTAAACATTTTCTTGAAGCATTTCCTAAAATAAATAAAACTCAATTTAAAATATAAGTAAGTTTAATAACACAGTTACTTTGTTAAATATTATTTTAATAAACATTTTACAGATTAACTAAAGTGGTGTTTTTAAAATTTACCTGCAAAATTATTTATTATTTTAATCACTTTAGTCGTTACTAAAATATATTAAAATTCATATATTATATATTTTTTTAAAAATCATTTTAGGAAGACATTTTCGTATAGAATATTCAAAACTTGAAATTTTCCTAAAAAGTTCTGATAATTAGATACTTTCATGAAACACTTTCCTGCAAAATATTATTCCTGTGAAAATTAAATATTTTCTTGAAGCACGTCCTAAAATAAATAAAACTCAATTTAAAATATAAGTAAGTTTAATAACACAGTTACTTTGTTAAATATTATTTTAATAAACATTTTACAAATTAACTAAAGTGGTGTTTTTAAAATTTACCTGCAAAATTATTTATTATTTTAATCACTTTAGTCGTTACTAAAATATATTAAAATTCATATATTATATATATTTTTTTAAATCATTTTAGAAAAACATTTTCGTATAGAATATTCAAAACTTGAAATGTTTCTAAAAAGTTTTGATAATTGGATACTTTCATGAGACACTTTCCTGGAAAATATTATTGCTCTGAAAATTAAATATTTTCTTGAAGCACTTCCTAAAATAAATAAAACTCAGTTTAAAATATAAGTAAGTTTAATAACACAGTTTCTTTGTTAAATATTATTTTAATAAACATTTTACAGATAACTAAAGTGGTGTTTAAAAGTTACCTGTAAAATATTTATTATTTTAATCATTTTAGTCGTATTAAAATCTTTTTTTAAATCTTTTTTTAAATCATCTATTTTTGTATAGAATATTCAAAACTTGAAATGTTCCTAAAATGTTCTGATAATTAAATACTTTCATAAAACACTTTCCTTCAAAATATTAATTATTTTAAACCTTTTAAGCCATTACTCAAATATATAAAAGTTTGAGCAATCTAGTCTTTTTTAAAAACATTTTTAGCAAAACATTTTCATATGGAATCCCCATAACCTAAAATAAATAAATCTGAATTTAAAATATAACTTAATTTTAATAACACAGTTCTTTTGGTAAATATTGTTTTAATAAATACTTTACAAATTAACTAAAATGATGTGTATTTTTATTTTACTAAAATATTTTAAAGTTTATGCATTCAGGAAGACATTTTCATATGGACCATCAAAATTAAATAGTTTCAGGAAATAGAAATGTATATTTTTAAATATCATTCTCGCATGTTGAATGTTTTCAAATCCAAACTACAACATTGTCATCAAACAAAGGTTTAAAAATAATTTTAAAAACTCTATTTCTACATTCTTGCAGTAGCAGGATAATTATTTTAAAATGATTGTCTGAACGTTTATAAATAAGTATTGTCATGCAATAAGTAAGTAAACAATATTGAGGAAACACATGCATGTGTTCAAACATGTTGGTAAATAAAACTCCTTCAAAAATCCCCAACAATACTTATTGTAATAAAACCACTGCCATATCTTGCGGATGGAATCTTGATCAACACATTAGATGCTATTTCTCATTCCTGCATACACTTTCCCATCGGATATGAAAGAAATAAAAAATACAATATATTTATGTAATACACGGTCATTTAGTAATTATTTGTATAATTTGCATAATTTTAAAACTGAGATTTTCCATCTGTTGCGTATTTCGAGCGAAACAGTTATGAAACACAAATTGTTTTAGAAGATGCCCATACAAATTAGTGATTGTTAATATTTTCACAAGATAGAAAATTGACTTGTACAATGCAATTCATCGCTATTGTACAAAAAAAAGTCTCAAGGCAATAAATCGACGTTTCATGACAATCTGGGAACACTGTTCCTTAAAACTGAAAACCATTTCGGAGGCTACGCCACTGATTGCTCAATAATTATGAGAAAGGGAAGTAGTGTGAGCGTCTTGTCCAGTTGGAATCACTTTAAGGGAATAAAACTGGTACGAAACAAATGGTACATCCTTTTTTGTGACTGAATGTATGAATTGAATTAAATAATTTTATTATACAGGGTGATTCACCCAATTGATTCATTAAAAAATTATAGAGAACTGAACGAGATGTCAACCTGATGTTTTCTTCCAATAAAACACAAAAATAATTTTGAATTTTATATAAATTCTGGACTCACTACTTTTTTAATTGATGTAAATGAATTTCATAAAAAATAGTATCTATATTAATATTTTTTATGAAAAAAGTTAAAAATTCTTCTTCTCTTCTTCTAATTTTGATTATATATTTAAAATTCAGTTTTTTTTTATTTTTTACTAAGAAATATTTTTTTTACAATAAACCTACATAGAATTTTAAGGAAATAATATTGAATTATCGTTGTCATTAGTGTCATTTAGTTGAGTAGTTTATATTTACTAAATTATTCAATCCTTTTTTTTAAGATTGCCGCATGTAATTTAAAATGTCAATATATAATTTAAAATAAATAGATTACTGTAATTTAAGAATCGGAAAGTTTATATAATTTTAGGACATTAAAATTATTGGTAATGTTATTATTTTTATAGCAACGAACTCGAGTTATGATTTCATCAATGTAAAATATAAATACGCAGGAAGGCGGATTTCCTCAATCAATAACTACCGATGCGAACAATAATTGTTTAATGAATGAATAAATGTCCACAAGTAACACCCTAGCTGCAACGTCATTCTAGAAAAACATGTAACAATGTGTTTGAATTGTCTTGTTTAATATGTATGGTATGTAAACTATAAATTAGTTTAAGTCTTTTTCTTTTTTTGTTAATAAAAATTAAATTGTTTAAATTATTTGAATGATATATTTCAAAACTGTTAAGTTATCTCATTATAAAACCCTCAATCTTAAAAATTACCTCGTTTGTTACCTAACTGTTAATGCTAGCTTAATTTTATTTAAATGCAGTTCAAATTTTATAAACAGTTTTTAAATTTATTATACTATAAGCGTGACAATTGAAATAAATATTTACAAGTAGATTTAAGAGCTTGATAAATAATATAAATTAATCAATCAGCTCACCACCACCAATTGAATTTTGTCCATAAATTTTTAATTAAATTTCAGTAAAATGCACTAAGCCTTTTTTAATCGAAATCGAAATTTAATTTTCTCTGTATTTATAAAAAAAGCCACGTCATATTTTATTTGTACAGGTGTGTGTGGGATAGATCATGTTTTTAAATTTGAAAACTGTTATTCACAGATAAATCTTTAAAGTGTAAAATATAAATAAAGTTTTTGGTTCAAGTTAATTAATTCTCAACTTTTTAGTTAACAGTTGGATATTATAAATAAGAAATTATTAATTATCCTTTACAAATCCATCATTATTTAAATATTTATTAATTATCTAAAGTTTAATTTAATTAAAATAAAAATGTTTGAAATATTGTGACTCAGATTTTTAGTATCTATTATGTGGAGATGTGAATTATGTTGAAACATGAATTATTGCATTGGAATAAGTTTCTTATTGTTATAGCATATTTTTCAAACAATCAGAGATAATTCAACAATCGTCTAAACATTTATACTATTTATGAACAATGTTTCAAAACAGAACTATTTATTTTCCTTTCTGTAAGTTTGCTTATTATTCAAGATTTTCACTAAAATAGAAGCCATGTGAAAACAACAATCTGGTTGGTCTTTTATTAAATTAATTATTAGATTAATTAATTAATATTCAATTATGCAAATATATTTAAAACTCTGAAAGTGGGGCTAACTTTTGGTGTCAAAATGGAGAGTTGTTGTTAATTAAGATATTTATTTTCTCCAAAATAACATTGAACGTTCTACAAGTATATTTATTTCTCAAGAAAAAATTCTGGGTTCTGAATATTGAAGAAAAAATCATTCATAAGAGAGGGATTTTTTACATTTCACATTAAAGTGTATTCCTAAAATAAAAGTCGGTTTAATTTCTATATATCCCAACTTTCAATATACCATATTATATATAAACAATTAAGGGATAATTGGTTAATTATTATATCAATAACATTCTAAAGTATTTGTTTCTAACTTCTATGTATCCCAACTTTTAAAATACTATATTATATATAAATAATTAAGGCATAATTGGTTAATTATTATATCAATGACATTCTAAAATATTTATTCAAATTTCAGACTTCATTCAAAATAAAAGTTGGTATAACTTCTATGTATCCCAACTTCCAATATGCTATATCATATATAATTAATTAAGAGATAATTGATTAATTTTTATATCAATAACATTCTAAAATATTTGTTTCCAATTTCTGAAACAAATCAGCCCTTCAAAAACACTTCAAATTTAAGTCTTCAGTCAAAATAAAAGTTGGTATAACTTCTATGTATCCCAAAATCCAATATACTATATTATATATAAATAATTAACAGATAATTGGTTAATATTATACCAATAAAATTTTAAAATATTTGTTTCCAATTTCTGAAATAAGTCAGTCTTTCAAAAACACTTCTAATTTCAGTCTTCAGTCAAAATAAAAGTTGGTATAATTTCTATGTATCCCAACTTCCAATATACTATATCATATATAATTAATTAAGGGATAATTGATTAATTTTTATGTCAATAACATTCCAAAATATTTGTTTACCAATTTCTGAAACAAGTCAGTCTTTCAAAAACACTTCTAATTTCAGTCTTCAGTCAAAATAAAAGTTGGTATAACTTCTATGTATCCCAATTTCCAATATACTATATCATATATAATTAATTAAGGGATAATTAATTAATTTTTATATCAATAACATTCTAAAATATTTTTTTCCAATTTATGAAACAAGTCAGTCTTTCAAAAACATTTCTAATTTCAGTCTTCAGTCAAAATAAAAGTTGGTATAACTTCTATGTATCCCAACTTCCAATATACTATATCATATATAATTAATTAAGAGATAATTGGTTAATTATTATATCAATAACATTCTAAAATATTTGTTTCCAATTTCTGAAAGAAGTCAGTCCTTCAAAAACACTTTAAATTAAAGTCTTCAGTCAAAATAAAAGTTGGTATAACTTCTATGTATCCCAACTTCCAATATACTATATCATATATAATTAATTAAGGGATAATTGATTAATTTTTATATTAATAATATTCCAAAATATTTGTTTACCAATTTCTGAAACAAGTCAGTCTTTCAAAAACACTTCTAATTTCAGTCTTCACTCAAAATAAAAGTTGGTATAACTTCTATGTATCCCAACTTCCAATATACTATATTATATATAAATAATTAAGAGATAATTGGTTAATTATTATATCAATAACATTCTAAAATATTTGTTTCCAATTCCTGAAAGAAGTCAGTCCTTCAAAAACACTTTAAATTTAACTCTTCAGTCAAAATAAAAGTTGGTATAACTTCTATGTATCCCAACTTCCAATATACTATATCATATATAATTAATTAAGGGATAATTGATTAATTTTTATGTCAATAACATTTTAAAATATTTCTTTTCAATTTCTGAAACAAGTCAATCTTTCAAAAACACTTCTAATTTCAGTCTTCAGTCAAAATAAAAGTTGGTATAACTTCTATGTATCCCAACTTCCAATATACTATATCATATATAATTAATTAAGGGATAATTAATTAATTTTTATATCAATAACATTCTAAAATATTTCTTTCCAATTTATGAAACAAGTCAGTCTTTCAAAAACATTTCTAATTTCAGTCTTCAGTCAAAATAAAAGTTGGTATAACTTCTATGTATCTCAACGTCCAATATACTTTATTATATACAAATAATTAAGTGGATAATTGGTTTATTATTATATCAATAACATTCTAAAATATTTGTTTCCAATTTCTGAAATAAGTCAGTCTTCAAATTTCAATATTGTGACCAAAATTTGAATTTTAAATTTCCACATTGAATTATGTTCTCAAAATATAAGTTGGTATAACTTCTATGTATTCCAACTTCCAATATATTATATTATATATAAATAATTAAGTAATAAATGGTTAATTATTGTATTAATAATATTCTAAAATATATATTACTATTTCTGAAACAAATCAATATAGTAAAAACACTTCAACTTTCAGTATTGTGATCAAAATTTGAGTTTCAAATTTCCACATTGAATTATATTCTCAAAATAAAAGTTGATATAACTTTTATGTATCCCAACTTCCAGTATACTACATTATATATAAATAATTAATTAAGGAAAAATTGGTTAATTATTATGTTAGTAACATTCTAAAATATTTGTTTCTAATTTCTGTAACAAGTCAGCATTGCAAAAACACTACAAATTTCAGTATTTTGATCAAAATTTGAATTTCAAATTTCCACATTAAATTATATTCTCAAAATAAGTTAGCATAACTTTTATATATCCCAACTTCCAATATACTACATTATATATAAATAATTAAAGGATAATTGGTTAATTATTACGTTAGTAACAGTCTAAAATGTTTTTTACAATTTCTGAAACAAGTCAATCTTGTAAAAACACTTCAACTAACAGTACTTTGACTAAACTTTTTCTAAAAATACTTTAAACTTTTTAATAAATAAATGATAATTGGTTAATAAATAAATATTAATAATAATTCAAAAAAATATTTTTTTCTCAATTTTTAAAGTTTGCCATAACGATATGTCCTAATTACAACCGACCCTCATTGCAACGAAACTGTAACGTCCCCCATTGTATCAGTTAATCCGACAGTGCCATACGACCTAGGTCACTGCGAGATCTACGGAGGGACGGATGCGTCCAATCAATAATCGGCACTCACAAACGGTCGCATACGTAATTAACGCATGCACAAACGTACATATCCAAAACCAAAGCCCTAAATCGTCAGTACACTTATCAAAAACCTGTCCCCGTCTTGGGCACGCGATACTCCGGTTATTTATCCCCAAATTCAGGGGTAGCGGTGGTGGCGGGCCCGTCCGGCCGTTCGTTCGGTTGCTGAGCGATCGGCGTCCTATTGGGGGATCGGCTATGGCGCTGGTTATCGACTAAACCGTGGAAAAGAGCGTCTTCGGGCGCATAGTCAGTGCGGTGTCCCATGGTGGATCGCAGCCGTGCACGCGAGAAGAATCGAAGTAATCGGCATCGGGCGACCGGCTGCACCGGCCACACGGACGTACCGACGACCAAAAGGGGGAACCTCGATCGCAACGTGTGCGTACCCCGTGAACGGCAAGACCGGACAAGAAAAAATCAAATTGTAAACAAAAACA
This sequence comes from Aethina tumida, assembly GCF_024364675.1. Classification (NCBI taxonomy): domain Eukaryota; kingdom Metazoa; phylum Arthropoda; class Insecta; order Coleoptera; family Nitidulidae; genus Aethina; species Aethina tumida. The sequence continues at coordinate 13,450,749 of NC_065435.1, read as the reverse complement.
AATAAAGCGTCGCGTCTCCGGCCGGGGGAGCTTTTGTGTCGTGCGTAACCGACGTCGGGTCCGGCCTCAGGGAACGGGATGCGAGGGGCGCCGACCTGATCAGATCCGGGTGGTTCCACGGACGCGATGACCGTTATCGTCGGCGGTGGCACAGTGTCGATTTGTACATGCCGCTTAATTAGAACGCCATGGCCGATTCCAGTTTGGAAACCCAGATCGATTGTTTTTTGGAACAGTTTAAGCGTAGCGCCTCCAAGGCGATGGAGGAGAGGCAGAACGTTTGCCGATCGAGGAGCTCATATTTGGAAAATGATTCGCCAGGTATGCCAGGTTCAAGTTTAACAATGACCGTTCGGTGCGTTCACGTACACGTTCACGTGGACTGGCCTATTGTTATTCGGGCACCCCGTGCATTTCTTTCAGGCCTTAAATACAGTGACTGGTACGTTCAAGATAGTTCAATGCACCTATCAAACAACTGATCGCTCCTCATGGGTTTACATTACTATACTCACTCTACCATTAAATCCATCATCAATCTTGGCTCATCCGTCGAAGTATTTTGATCAAATTTACTGTTTTATCACGATACACCAACTGTATTATTATTACTAAATATTGTATTACGAATACGTTGATAAATACAGTAAGTAATACGTGTAGGACTTTGATTTATCTGTTTGTAATGTCTATCACTTGTAAGATACTTAAATGCAGCAACAACAAATTTTATTTTACATATCTTCAGCCCACGTATACATTATACATGATTAAATTTACTAACCAATAAATTTAAACATATTGTTATCAATCTTCATAATAATTTATTAATTTAAAACATTATTTACATATCATACAACAAAGGGTTTCTGATTGGGGCTAGTTCTAATATAAGTTATCTAGTCGTTTCCGTATTTGTTCCATATCACAACTAAACTATTCATTTTTTTATACACATCTACATATTGATTTAATTCTATAACTGAATACGATAATGATTAATTAGTTATCGTTTATTAAAAAAGCTTTCTGAGTTAGTTGGGTGATGGAAATGTTTTATTTTCATATTTCTATAATTTAATAAATTTGGACATTTCAACATCTGAATGCTTTTAGAAGTTTGACATTCTTTCCAAGTGGGATTTTTATCTGAAAACAGTTACTGTTGAATTGTTTCCATAATTTAATTTTATAAGTAATTATTAATTTGACTATGTCAACATCTGAATGGTTTTAGACGTTTCATTTGTTTTCGAGACTATTTTTTCATATAAAAACTACTACTGAATTATTTTTGTAATATTTAATTGAATTAATTAAAATATAAATTTTTTTGAGTTGAAGTTGAATCATAAATCTGTATAAAAATTATAATTTTGAAATTATTTTTTACTATTAATTTTGACATTTTGATTTAATTGATGAATATTCTATTCAGCTATGTTTAAATTAATTGAATCAATTAATATGAACTATAAACTTTTGAGTTAAAAAAATGGCCACAAATCTGTATTAAAATAAAAGTAATTAAGTATATTAAAATTATTAATTAATTCATTTAAATATGTATTTAATAGAATTTTTAACAATTTTTTATTGAGTTGAATAAAAGAATACACATTTTAACTAGAAACATTATTTGTATTATGAATTCCGTTTAATAGTTTCATCAACATAATTAATACAAATTATCTTTTGTATTTATCAATTTTTTTAAAAATAATTCCATATTTCAGTTGTTGAATAATTTTAAAACTAACCTGCTTTCATATGACATTTGTATCTAAAAAAATTGAATATTCAAACATGTTTAAATTATTGATTGAATCATTTTATTATAGACTATAAACTGTTGAGTTGAAAAAATGGCCAGAAATTTGTATTAAAATTAAAAATTTTAAATTATATTGAAATTATAAATTAATTAAATTAAAATACATATTTAATAGAATGTTTATCAATTTGTTGTTGAGTTGAATAATTATTTTGATCTAAAAAGTTTGAATATTCAACCATTTTTAAATTTCTGATTGAATCAATGAATATATACTCTAATTTTTGAGTAGAAAAAATGGTTACAAATCTGTTTTAAAATTAAAAATGCTTGATTATATTGAAATTATCAATTAATTCAATTAAAATACGTATTTAATAGAATATTTATCAATTAGCCTGTTTTCAGATCACATTTAGATATAAAAAGTTTGAATATTCAACCATTTTTAAATTTCTGATTGAATTAATTAATAATTATACTATAAATTTTTGAGTTGAAAAAATGATCACAAATTTGGATTAAAATTAAAAATGTTTGGATTGAAATTATCAATTATTCAATTAAAATACGTATTTAATAAAATATTTATCCATTCTTTGTTGAGTTTAATAAGTGGATACAAACTTTCATCAGAAACATTACTTGGATTATTAATTCTGAATCATAAGTTCATCCATAAAACTTTAAGCTTTGTAGAAATTAATTTTTGTATTTGTCAAATTTTATTTAATAAATTTGAACACTTCAACTGTTGAATAACTTTAGCCTGTTTTCAGATGACATTTTGAGCTAAAATTTTTAAATATTCAATCATGTTTAAATTTTTGGTTGAATCAATTAATATATACTTTAAATTTTTGAGTTGAAAAAAGGTTATAAATCTGTATTAAAATTAAAAATATTTGATTATATTGAAATTTTCAATTAATTCAATTAAAATACGTATTTAACAGAATTTTATTTAATAAATTAGAACATTTCAACTGTTGAATGATTTTAAAATTAGTCTGTTTTCAGATCACATTCAGATCTAAAAAGTTTGAATATTCAACCATTTTTAAATTTCTGATTATTATATACTAGAAATTAATTTTTGTATTTACCCAATTTTATTTAATAAATTTGTACACTTCAACTGTTGAATGATTTATGTTTTCAAATGACATTTTGATCTAAAAAGTTTGAATATTCAACCATTTTTAAATTTCTGATTGAATCAATTAATACATAATCTAAATTTTGAAATTGAAAAAATGGTCACAAATCTGTATTAAAATTAAAACTTGAAATTGTATTGAAATTATCAATTAATTCAATTAAAATACGTATTTAATACGTATATAATACATAATTCAACCATGTTTAAATTTTTGATTGAATCATTTAATATATACTGTACATTTCTGAGTTGAAAAAGTGTTCACAAATCTGGATTAAAATTAAAATATTTGATTAAGTCAATTAAAATACGTATTTAATAGAATATTAATATTATATATATCGTTGTTGAGTTGAATAAGTGGATACAAACTTTCATTACTTGGATTATTAATTCTGATTAATAAGTCCATCCATAAAACTTCAACCATTTGGAAATTTTTAATTGAATCATTAGAAAAAATGGCCGTAAATTTGTACTGAATAAATTAAAATATACACTAAACCAACATTTAAAAAGTAGTTGAGTTGAAAATATGTCCATAAATCTGTATAAAAACAAACCATTCATCAGTGGTCATTTTATGAATAAAATTTTAAACATCTCCAATTAAAATTAATTCAATCTGTCTTATTAACATCGAAATAACATCGATGAAAAATGGGGAACAGTCACCTCTTTCACAAATAATTGATTAACTTTCGTATCGTGATTCAGATGCAGCATTTTAATTGAAAATCATTTGGCTACACAAAACCGGATTTTTTCACTAAAACATCTGTCTCTAATTCTAAAATGCCGTTGTCAATAAGCATTACAGGTTTTAATGAAATATGTTTTTAAACGGTAAAATTCATAGCTGTATCACTATAATAAGATTGTTTATTTATCGGATATTTTTTCATCATTTACCTTTCCAAACGTATCCATTTAAATAGTTAGTCATAATAATACTAACTAACTAAAAAAACTTTCCAAAACGTTAATTAAAAAGTCCCACCATCGTTCACCGTAATCGTACGAAACAATGATACCCGGAACACTTCCGCAAATAAGCCAAAATATGTAATTTTCGCGTGTGTGAATCATTTTCTTCGTTTTTTCCAGTCGCAATAAGCGGATATCAATGAAATTGTAAGCGAACAGTTCTCGCGGATTAACTGTAAACGGAGCCGAAGCTGATGCCCGCAAAAAGTTTATCCGGAACTTAATTTTTTCCTTGTACGGCTAAATAATCGTGATTATTTTAATGACGCTGCCGCATCCCGCACGCACAGAAAGTGGCCCGTCTAGACGAACTTTCATTTGGCGAGCTTTTTAAAAAATTCATGCCGTAAAAGCTGCCGTGTCAGAACTACGTGAGCTTTTTATTACCCACCTGAAAATGTAGTATGTAAGTTTTCGGTGCACGATTTATTTGATTTGAAGCATTTTTATTAAGCTGTTTTTTTGAAAGCTTTCCCAGCAAAAAAATTGTCGATTGAATGAAAGTTATTTTAAACTTGGACGCTAATAAAGTAAATCACTTTTTCCGGTGCGTATACGTAAATAATCGAAACCAATTTGAAATGTTTATTTTCATATATATGCGCCTAATTTCCCTATTTTAAGAACCCAAAGTAAACACTGACAATTTGGTATTTAAAAATAAGCAAAATTTGGTAGAAACTATATAACTTCGTCTTTCTGTAAACAATTTATAATAATAGTAGGGCAACCATGATATTACGGATGTTTTGGGCATGGTTTTTTTGCACCTAAATTAGTTAATTAAGCTTTCGATGTAAATTAATTAAAACCACAATGTGAGTTTAGGCTGTGAGCAGTTTTCGTTCGTGGCTTTTAATTAGTGGGTTTTTACTAAACTATTGTGCATTATAATGAGGATATAAATTACTAAACAGTGATAGCAATTCAAAGCAACAAAAACACATACACTATCTTAAAATCAATAAGCCCCAGTTTGGTTTGTTTGATGAAATAGTTCAGTGGGTATCTGTTGTTCTTGTGAATGCCCAACGGATTTAACTGTACAATAATATACATATCGGTTTTGACAGGTAACTCATTGTTGTTTTAAGCGTATTGTGTGCCTTATTTTAAACAGCATTGTTGATATTGTAATCATTGTTTGTTAGTAACATATGTATGTGCCTGAGAATGTACTGCAACGAAAGTGAAAAGTCACCTACATTCGATGGAAAGTAAAAATGAGACGTTGGATTTAAGTTTTTATAAAAACAAACTTTGCTGCTTTATTTCACATAAAATTAGCCACACAACAAATTTATTTTGTTAAGTATTCATTTATTTTAAACTACACAATAATTCTCAATTAAAATTAACTAAAGTTAACTTTACTTTTATTGCATTTAATTGTGCTTATTTTAAATAAAAGACGACACAAAATAAATGCAGAACATAGTTGTTGAACTTTGTGTCTAGTACACTTCTAGATATTTATTTTCAATGTCACTAATATTTGAATAATTGGATGGTTAACATTGCTACTTTATCTAAAATGGAAAAAATGGTCCTTTTAGTAACGAAAATATTATAAGAAAAAATTGAATTTTTTAATCAATAATTGTCAATTAAAATTAGCAAAAGTTAAATTTAACTTCAATTTATATTGAATTTAAGTCTGCTAATTTTAAATAAAAATAGTCACAAAACAAATATAGGACATAATTGTTAAACTTAATGAAAAATTTGGGTCTAATACTCTTCTGGATATTGATTTCGAAAGTCATTAATATTTGAATAATATGGGAAATGGTTAACATTGTTACTTTATGTAAAAAGGAAAAAATTGTCCTTTTAAAAACTAAAATTTTATAAAAATAATCTTTTTATTATAAAAAAAATGTACTAGTTAATTTGTACTTTCTGGGGCATTTTTATTGCACATTAGATATTTTTAATTTGAATTTTTTTAAACATTTTTAATTTAAATCCAATATTTATTTATTAAATATTCATTTATTTTAAACTACATAATAATTCTCAATTAAAATTATCAAAAATTAACTTTAACTTCAATTTTTAATGAATATAATTGTGCTTATTTTAAATAAAAATGGGCACAAAACAAATATAGAACATACTTGTTAAACTTAATGAATAATTTGTTTCTAGTACATTTCTAGATATTGATTTTCAAAGTCACTAATATTTGAATAATTGGGAAATTGGTTATCAATGTTACTTTATCTAAAATGGAAAACATGGCCCTTTTATAAACTAAAAATATGGGATTTTACAAGAAAAAATTATAATAGTTAATTTGTTCTTTCTGACATGTTTTTATTGCAAATTAGATATTTTTAGTTGACAGTTTCATAGCTGAGATTTATAAATTGTATTTTTTTAAACAAATTTAATTTAAATCCAGTATTTATTTGTTAAATATTTATTTATTTTTCATCTACACGATAATTGTCAAATAAAATTAGCAAAAGTTAAATTTAACATTTTTTATTGAATAAAAATAGTCACAAAACAAATATAATGAAAAATTTGGGTATAATTCTTTTCTGGATATTGATTTGCATTAAAGTCATTAATATTTGAATAATTGGGTAAATGGTTAACACTGCTACTTTATGTAAAAAGAAAAAAATTGTCCTTATAAAAACTAAAATTTTATAATAATAATCTTCTTATTAAAAAAAATTGTACTGGTTAATTTGTAGGGACATTTTTACTGTACATTAGATATATTTTTAATTGGCAGTTTCTAAACTCAGATTTTTAAATTGAAATTTTTTTAAACATTTTATTTTAAATCTAGTATTTATTTATTAAATGTTCATTTATTTTAAACTACATAATAATTATCAATTAAAATTAGCAAAACTTAACTGTAACTACAATTTTAACAATTTTAATTGGCCTTATTATAAATGAAAATAGACACAAAACAAATGCAGAACATAGTTGTTCATTTATAGACCAGATATTGATTTTCACAGTCACTAATATTTGAATAATTGGGAGAATGGTTAACATTGTTACTTTATCTAAAAAGGAAAAAATGGTCCTTTTATAAACTAAAATTTTAGAATATTACAAGAAAAAAATTGTACTAGTTAATTTGTACTTTCTGACATATTTTTATTGTAAATTAGATATTTTTAATTGACAGTTTCTTAGGTGAGGTTTATAAATTGGAATTTTTTTAAACAATTTTAATTTAAATCCAGTATTTATTTGTTAAATATTCATTTATCTTCAACTACACAATAAATGTCAATTAAAATTAGCAAAAGTTAAATTTAACTTCAATTATTATTGAATTTAATTCTGTTTATATTAAATAAAAATCACAAAACAAATATAGAATATAGTTGTTAAACTTAATAAAAAAATTGGGGCTGATACTCTTCTGGATATTGATTTCCAAAGTCATTAATATTTGAATGATTGGAGAAATGCTATGCAAATGAATTTATACTTTTAAGGACATTTTTGTTATACATTAGATATTTTTAATTTGCAGTTTCTTAAGATTTTTAAATTGAATATTATTATTAAATAAAATATTATTTTAATTCCAGTATTTATGAATTAAATATTCATTTATTTTAAATTACATAATAATTCTCAATTAAACTTAGCTTAAACCTAACTTTAACTTCAATATTTAATGAATTTAATTGTGCTTATTATAAATAAAAATAGACAGAAACATAGTTATTGAACTTAAGGAAAATTTTTGTCTAATACTCTTCTGGATATTGATTTCCAAAGTCATTAATATTTGAATAATTAGGAAAATGGTAAAATTAGCCAAAGCTTTTCTACATAAAAATAGAATGTAGAAGGTAGTTAAAGATAAATTTATGTCTAATACACTTCTGGATATTGATTTAGAAAGTCATTAATACTTAAGTAATTTGCTTAAATTGCCACTTTAACTAAAAAGGAAATTTTTAAATCGCATAATTCCAAATTAAAACGAACAAAAGTGCTAAGAACCAACCAATTATGGAATTTAATTACGATACTTTTCCGCCCTCAATTAATTTAGCTGCACAAGTCCTTTTATTATTCTATAAATTTAACATGAATATTGATTTTGTTGGCAGTGGTAATGGAGGAGTTCATTAGGGCTTTAAATATTTCATTTGGTTCGAACGTTGTATTCGATTATAGAGCTACTTCAGTAAAATGATACCATTACAAAATTGTTATCAAAGACATTGATATACGTATCTTGAGGAGGATCTGTTAGTCGAACAAGATATGGATTTATTATGACATACATATGGTACAAACGCAAGGATACAATAAAGTCTTTCTATATTCTGGCATATCTGATTGTCATAAATGTCCACGACATAAAATTACTCGGAGATACATTTGGATCGTATATTTTCTGTTGTAATTCATAGATTTAGTAAACTTGAAACAATATATTATAATAAAGTGGTACATTGAGAATGCAGTTTCTGACTGAATTATTGAATAATATTACTCAACATGTCTGTCATTTCAAAATGTAAACACCACACTATTATAATGTTGTTTGGGAGTTAAAACAACTGTGTAAATTACAAAAGCTGTCACATTGTTTTGTTTAAATCATTAAAAAACCAGTTGTAGAAACAAAATGAAACGTAATTTGGTTACAGTGGAGTAATATTACACAGTAATATAATGTATTACTCAAGAATTTTATTATGATGTTGTTAATTGTTATCTTATAATACTGATTTGCGATTTATAACATTAACAAACCTTCGATGGTTCTAATCCACTCAAATGTCATAACCATCATTGTTAAATAATGGCACAAAGGGAAGAAAATAAAAAACTGTTAATTTTTTGTAGTACAAATTTCTTCCCAACATAAAATTAACTTGAGACTTTTAGAGAATGAATAAAACAATATATAAAATACAGTATAAAACGTAATTTGTTTACAAACGTTAGACGTTAATAAAATATGTTAAGCAAGAATATGTAATAGCAATTTTATCTCTTAGATATTCTTGTATACTACCAACATAAAATAATATTTAACTGGTGCACGATAGCTCCAACCTACTCAGATGTCATATTCTTGGGTAATAACCATCATTATGCGATTGTTAAATAAGATAGCAATAGTACAAATGTGAGTAAATTAAAGAGACTTTGAATATTATAGCATATCTAAGTATCGTAAATGTCTACGACAGAAAATTAACTTGGGGCTTGATTAATTTATTTCTGTACCTATAATTGGTATCAAATGTTTTCTGTCATAATAGATAGAGAAAACAAAATTAATGATTGAATAATATTACTCAATCGACCTGTCAATTTTTAATACAGACTTCACATCATTGTGTGAAACATTAATATGAAATTGTAAAAAAATATTTTGCACAGTAATATAATGTATTGGCTAAGAATGTTTAATGTTTATTTTGCCTCTTAAATATTCCTGTAAATTGCCAACATAAAATAATACTTAACTCGAGCATGATAGTTCCAACCCACACAACTGTCATATTCTTGGGTAATAAACATCATTATGCGATTGTTAAATAATACACTAATAGTGCAATTGTAAAAACATGAAATAGTTTTTGAATTTTATAGCACATCTGTGTATCGTAAATGTCCACTACACAAAATTATCTTGAGACCTGATTCGTTTATTTCTGTACAATAAAATGTTTTTAACATAAAACTTTAAAACAAAACGATAAAATTAAACGTTTAAATAAAAGTTATTTGTTAATGGTTAATGACGTTCATTACTCAATCGGAGTGTCAAGTTCAAAACCGTGACAAAAAAAAATATAAATATTCTTGTATACCACCAACGTAAAATAACTAACACACGATGTCTGCAATCCACTTAATGGATAATAAACACCATTATGCTATTGTTAAATAATATACTAATACTGTAATTGTAGGAAAATAAAAAACCTTGTCTTCAGGTTTAATACATTTATTTCAGTATGCAGAATTCTATTTCTAATCTATTTGATTTTTTAAAGCTTTTTGATCTTTTTCTATAACTATGTTGGTCATTTTTTTACATTGATTTAACACTTTTTTTGGTTTAAATATGAACTTCCTCAAGGTCTTCCTGAAACAAACGCCACATGTTGGGAAATATCTTCTGGATATTGGTTTCCAAAGTTTGCATAATTAGGAAAATGGTGAAATTAGCAAAAGTCAACTTTAACTTTAACTCTTTCTATAACTGTGTTGGTTATTTTTCTTTTACATTGATTTAATACTTAATTTTTTTTGGTTTAAATATGAACATCCTCAAGATCTTCCTGCAACTTCTAACAAACGAAGAAATTAAGGCATATTTTGTCCAAAATTCTCGTGGAACATGTTTGGAAATAAGTCAGTCATTAAACTGTGATAAAAAACCATTAGGAAGAAGATTCAAAGAAATTCATCAAAAAGTTGGACAAATGGATTCCACATAAATTAAGTGAGGTTAGATATTTGACAGTTTTGGATTTAATCCTCAAGGACATCCTGAAACATGTAACAAACGAAGAAATTAAGCAATATTTCATCCAAAATTCTCGTCCATATGTTTGGAAATAAGTCAGTCATTAAACTGTGACGAATAAACCATTAGGAAGAAAACTCAAAGAAATTCATCAAAAAGTTGGACAAATGGATTCCACATAAATTAAGTGAGGTTAAATATTTGACAGTTTTGGATTTAAATATTAACATCCTCAAGGACATCCTGAATCATGTACCAAACGAAGAAATTAAGCAATATTCCATCTAAAATCCTCGTGCCACATATTTGGAAATAAGTCAGTCATTAAACTGTGACGAATAAACCACTAGGAAGAAAACTCAAACAAATTCATGAGAAAGTTGGACAAATGGGTTCCACATAAATTAAGTGAGGTTAAATATTTGACAGTTTTGGATTTAAATATTAACATCTTCAAGGACATCCTGAATCATGTAACAAACGAAGAAATTAAGCAATATTTCATCCAAAATTCTCGTCCATATGTTTGGAAATAAGTCAGTCATTAAACTGTGACGAATAAACCATTAGGAAGAAAACTCAAAGAAATTCATCAAAAAGTTGGACAAATGGATTCCACATAAATTAAGTGAGGTTAAATATTTGACAATTTTGGATTTAAATATTAACATCCTCAAGGACATCCTGAATCATGTACCAAACGAAGAAATTAAGCAATATTCCATCTAAAATCCTCGTGCCACATATTTGGAAATAAGTCAGTCATTAAACTGTGACGAATAAACCACTAGGAAGAAAACTCAAACAAATTCATGAGAAAGTTGGACAAATGGGTTCCACATAAATTAAATGAGGTTAAATATTTGACAGTTTTGGATTTAAATATTAACATCCTCAAGGACATCCTGAATCATGTACCAAACGAAGAAATTAAGCAATATTCCATCTAAAATCCTCGTGCCACATATTTGGAAATAAGTCAGTCATTAAACTGTGACGAATAAACCACTAGGAAGAAAACTCAAACAAATTCATGAGAAAGTTGGACAAATGGGTTCCACATAAATTAAGTGAGGTTATATATTTGACAGTTGACAATTCTCTCTTTGCATGCAACGCAAATCAGCCTCTTATTGAACAATTTGTTACATGCCATGAAAAATGGGTTAATTAAGACAATTCTCTTCGATCTGGACAATGGGTTTTGGCTCTTCAGATTTTGATGACTCAATATTTTACATGTTGACTTCTAAATTGACCAAATTCATAAAAAGATTACTTGGATGTGCTTTTTTAATCAATAGAAAAGAGGTTCTGCTTCTTCATGAGTACAAAGAAAGCTTCAAAAAATGTTAAATATCTCATCCACCATGTCCAGATATTTCTCCAAGTATCTTTAGAAGAGGTCGAAATTGATCTCCAACATTCTTCAGTTACAAAAAGTCAGCATTTTTTTGGCATAAATTTGAAAAATTCTTGAATATATTGATGATTATTTTGATGATTTAAAAGAATGTTTAGTTAATTTAAGCGTTAAACACATAAATTAATTGAATTATGATGACAATTTGATTGAACATTCGATTGATTTAATTCTGTGTTGAATTAATTAAGAAAATTACATCGTTCATCAAATACATCACCATAATTAGTTCACAAGAACACTGAAAACGAACAATATGATCTGGGGATGTTCTTAACAAATCATGATCATCTTTCATTACGTCGTTACTCTTAAAGCATAATGATGTCAAGTAATGTGCATCAATTTTCTTGCCTGTCCCTTTGATTATCTTAAATAGAATTAATATAGTCTATTTTACAAGTTTGTTCGTTGCATTCACTTAACTTGTGACTTAAGTCCTTTTAAATAAACAAAGATTGTGATAACTTTAACTATTATTATACAAAATATTGTTTAAGTATTGATCACCATCGATACCAGCAACTGAACGGTACCCAGCTACGCCCATAAAAACCATTACTAATGAATAATCTTATCGTTATGGAAAAAAGTAAACAAATATTTCGCATAAAATAGTAATGCACATGAAATATTATATTTTCTGTAAATAAACGTAACAAAAAACAATTGATTACTTACACATTTATCATGGAGTCTCCGATACGTTATCTGCGGACTTCTTGCGCACAGTACGGAAAACATTTCGTTTTCGCACATGTAAGTACCCCGTCTTTTTCGCCATAATGCTTTTGTTCAATAATTAAACGAGTCGTGTTTCCATTTTGTGAACGTGGAAAAATTCCGGCTGGGAAATAATAATAATAAAAAAGAGTCAAGTGTATTTATATGTAAATCGGTGGTTCACATCACCAGTTGAAAGGAACAATCAAGCTGGTGCAATATATAATTTTAATATTCCCCATCGACACAATGGTGCTAATAATTTTAACAATGGCACGACAGTCGGTTTTAGAAAAAAGAAGTGTTTGGTATGTGGTGTGTGCATAAAGTGGTTTTATGACGACAGTTTTTGGGCCTTTTGTCGATGTGAGTAGTAAAAGTTTTAACAACGATTTTTTCTAAGGGACTCCTTTAGTGTGCAAAGCTTTTTTTGTTTGTGTCTTGCACCACCTTTCTTTGGGTGAAGCCCTGTCGGTTACGAAAAGTAGTATATTTTACTATTTCAATTTCAACGTCCGATAACAAAGTGGTTTGATAAAATAATTCTTACACCAAGGTCAAACATTACATAACGTTTGTATATACTGACCCCTTGAACATCAAAGGCCTCAATGTGACTTACACAGCCGACACATTTCTAAAGTTGCTGGCCCATTTTATTCATTATTATTATTATTATTATTATTATTTTTTAATCTGCCAGCCCATTATTATGGTTTTAAAACAATGCGAATGTTGCACAATGCGACTTTTGTGTGGTGGCTTGGCCCATTCATTAACGTTGGCCGTATACGGTTTTGTTTAAGTTTCGGAAATGCGTCCCAGCTATTTCCTTAATTATTTCACCGAAAAGAAATTTTAATTAAAACTGCCTCCGTTATGGAACCGAGTTCTTGGCGCACAATGTTTTGTTTTGTGCGTGTGCTTTTTAACTGAGCGGAGTTCTTAACCTAAATATTTGAGGGAGATGTACTTTCATACATTTTTCATTAGAAAGTTATTATTAAAATGTACTTTATTATTGATGTTCTTAAAATATAAACAGAGATTAATAATCAAATCTAATGACGTTAACTTTTTATTGATTAACTATTTATAGAACTGTGAATTTATTAAACTATTAATAATTTTCAATCAATAATAATAATAATTATATTTAATTACTTGTTCTAAATTTAGAAATAAAATCGTTTAAAATATGTTCGGTGTAAGAAAACCTACATTTACTCTTAAATTTGGTAATATTTCAAAAGAGTCTAATAAGCTTTTGTTAGCTTTCTTTAAAAAAATCAAAATTTTAAGCTTTTTTCAAGCTTAGTAATTTAGATTTTTAATGTTTAACTTTAAAATAACATAACATTCTTTAAAACAACTTTTATTCAACATATTTACCATTAAAATTAATGTTTTTTTTTCACAACATTCTACAAGCAACCTCTGTTTCGACCTCCTGTTCAAAATTAAACAGTTTATTATGTATACAAAATGAACAATGACTAAAATAAATAATCTAGACATCTGGACTATATGGTGGATGAGGTAGAACTTCCCATTTGTCATTTTGAAGCTTCCTTCGAGTCTTTAATGTGACAACTACTCTTGTATTGTCATGAAGAAGCTAAATGCCTTTTCTATTGACTAATGAAGCTTGTTTTTGAGTAACTTTTTCATGAAATTGATTATTTTATGAGATGTAGACAGTAACATCGATGATTCATACAGTCATCCAAATCCTTCTTGGCTTAAGACTTTTATTTTACTTAATTCCACCAGATTTACCCTCTGCTATTAACTATTTATTGATTAACTATTCATAGAACTGTAAATTTATTAAACTATTAATAATTTTTAATCAATAATAACAATTATATTTAATTACTTGTTCTAAATTTAGATTAAATTAAATTTGGTAATATTTCAAAAGAGTCTGATAAGTTTTTTATTAACTTTTGTGAACTTTCTTTAAAAAAATCAAAATTTTGAGATAATGTGTAAGGTACAACTTTTTCCAGGCTTAGTAATTTGAGTTTTTAATGTTTAACTTTAAAATAACATAAGATTCTTTAAAATAACTTTTATTTAATATATTTACCATTATAATTAAAATTTTTTCTACCTCTATTTTGACCTCCGGTTCTAAATTAAACAGTTTATTAAGTAAAAAATTGGACAATGACTAAAATAAATAATAGTAATATGGACAAATATCTGGACTACATGGTGGATGAGGTAGAACTTCCCATTTATCATAATTATTTTGTAAGATGTAGACATTAACATCTTAAGACTTTTTAACTTCATTTCCACCAGATTTACTCCATTTATATGGAATCCATTCGTCTAACTTTTTGATGAAGTCTCCATGAGAATTTTGCTTAATTTCTTCGTTGGTACAGGTTTCAGGATGACCTTGAAGTTGTTCATCTTCAACATTAAATTGTAAATTGAGAACAAATTGGATTGGGCTACTTAAATTTACTAGAGAAGAAGTTTTTCCAGTATTTTTTCTATTAATATTCCCTCCCAACCATAACTGAAGACTATTTGGACGATAGTTGAAGACATGTGGTGTTACACTTGTTAATTAATATAAACCATTGGGATAGTTGACTCATCACAGTTTTGTTGCACGAAGATTTTGTTCAAGATATTGCTTAATTTCTTCATCGGTACAAGTTTCAGGACGACCTTGGCTTTGTCCATTTTCAGCATTTGAACACCCCATTATTAATCCAAAAAAGTTGCAAGTATAGCATAGTTAGAAAGAGCTTAAGAAAGCTTTCTAACTAACTAGAATCTACTTTAACTAGTAAATTACTTTTTTCTGTACCTAATACTAGTATTGCTGTTTTCCTTTTGTTCTCATATTATTTAAATCAGATTGAATTCCATGATAAAAAAATAATTTACCAAGAACAGCATATAAATGTGTAAACATCACTCTAAATTAATACAAATATTAAAAAAGTGATTTGCATATGAATTTTTGACAGTGGCTTTGAACTGGTTGTTCCAAATATTTCCATAAAAAAGCATATTCTTTTATAGGTCACTGATTAATAAAAACTATCACTATTCCTTCCATTTTGAATAATTTATTGATAAAAGAGTAATATACGTCAAAAATGTTTTAAAGTATATCAAATTTATTCTAGAGAAGACCTATTTTACATTAACATTATTGTTTAACATCTCCATCACCGTTTTTTGGCGTTCAACACATTAAGTTTGATTAAGTTGGTCAAAAAAATATATATAACACTTTAATTCGCAAAAATTATGTTAATTGTTCATCAACGTTGAACATTCACCTACATTTTAACAACCATTAAAATTAAAAAAAAAAATAAATTTGTACACTTAACATGTGGCCATACTAGTTTTAAAAACAGTTAATTGTATGGTGGATTAAGCACGCCTTGATCTGGAAAAATATTTGAATAATTAAATGCTTATTTATAGTTACATTATGAATCTTTTATAACCGTCAAATTGCGATCACGACAATCCGATGCGAAATGAGATGCAAACTTGTAATTATAATGATTAGTGACGTTCCAATATTCCAATAATTTGTTTACTGTTTAATATTATAGACAGCATCAGGTTTGAGCTGTATACAATTAGAAAATTGAGACACGAAAAGGAAGTAGAATTACGAGTTATAAATAGAGTTTGCACAACTTTGCCTTGTAACAGTATCTCCATAAAGACCTCTTTGACGTTTTCAGAAATTAAAAGTAAATTCATTTTACTTTCATCTAGTCCAACAACATTTTTTAAGTAATATTAATATCAATATTTTTAATATCAAAATAATAATTAATTGTTTTTTAACATTGAATAAAATCAATTTAATATAATAAATACTTGATGATAATCACCACAAACCATATGTGTAAGAAGTAAGGAATGAAATTTACTTAAATCATTTAGCAACTCTTTCAGCTGAATGTAATAGTTTAAGAACGATTAGATAATATATATTATAAGAAATGTAGATGTTTTATTGACCATAAATATACGAAAATGATGCGCAACAAACTTTTAGCAGTAACGGTTTCAGACTTATAATAACGGTTATCAGATTCTGCAGCGTTAACTTATACTACACTCATTTTCAACTTGCTTTCTTGTGTAAATTCAAAAAAATGTAGAGCGTTACGATATCAGAAAATAATTTATTTTTCTATGAAATTACTAGTTTGTGAAATTAGTTTGCTTTTTCTTTTATTTGATTATATGGTGGCGCTGGTGGGATATTGATACTCATCTCTTTTGTTCATTTTATTATACATTGAATTGGCTTCATTTTAAATTAATTTTGCTCAAACTACAATTTATATTTATTGTAGTGCTACATTTTTACTTTATAAATTAATGATTTTAACATGTTTTACAATAATTTGACTACAAGATGGTGCTGGTGGGATATTAATCCTTATCTCATTTGTTCAGTTTAATTTGTTTTATTTCGGTAACTATTCCTAGATTAATAAGTAAAAATTGGTTGCAGCAACTCTAGATTTTCAATTTATAGATACAAATTGACGTCTCCAATTAACCTAACTTATTTATTATAAAATTTTTAATAAAAAAGGTTACACATTGAATTGGCTTCATTTTAAATTAATTTTGCTCAAGCTACAATTTATATTTATTGTAGTACTACATTTTTACTTTATAAATTAATGATTTTAACATGTTTTTCAATAATTTGACTACAAGGTGGTGCTGGTGGGATATTAATCCTTAACTCTTTTGTTCAGTTTAATTTGTTTTACTTCGATAACTCTTCCTAGATTAATAATTAAAAATTGGTTGTAGCAACTCTAGATTTTCAATTTATAGATACAAATTGACGTCTCCAATTAATCTAACTTATTTATTATAAAATTTTTAATAAAAATAGTTACTCATTGAATTGGCTACATTTTAAATTAATTTTGCTCAAATTACAATTTATATTTATTGTAGTACTACATTTTAAGTTTATAAATTAATGATTTTAACATGTTTTTCAATAATTTGACTACAAGGTGGTGCTGGTGGGATATTAATCCTTATCTCATTTGTTCAGTTTAATTTGTTTTATTTCGGTAACTAGATTAATAAGTAAAAATTGGTTGTAGTAACACTAGACTTTCAATTGATAGATACAAAATGGCGTCTCCAATTAACATAACTTATTTATTATAAAATTTTTAATAAAAATAGTTACTCATTGAATTGGCTACATTTTAAATTAATTTTGCTCAAATTACAATTTATATTTATTGTAGTACTACATTTTAAGTTTAAGTTTAAGTGCTGGTGGAATATTAATCCTTATCTCATTTGTTCAGTTTAATTTGTTTTATTTCGGTAACTATTCCTAGATTAATAATTAAAAATTGGTTGTAGCAACTCTAGATTTTCAATTTATAGATACAAATTGACGTCTCCAATTAACCTAACTTATTTATTATAAAATTTTTAATAAAAAAGGTTACACATTGAATTGGCTTCATTTTAAATTAATTTTGCTCAAGCTACAATTTATATTTATTGTAGTACTACATTTTTACTTTATAAATTAATGATTTTAACATGTTTTTCAATAATTTGACTACAAGGTGGTGCTGGTGGGATATTAATTATTTCTGTTTTTTAATTTTTAAATTTCAGTAACTATTTGTGGATTAATATTTAAAAAATGGTTGTAGCAATACTCGATTTACAATTTATTGAGACAAATTGACGTATTGAACTTATTTATTATAAAATTTTCAACAAAAATGGTTACCTATTGAATTAGCTACATTTTAAATTAAGTTTGCTCAAACTACAATTTATATTTATTGTAGTGCTACATATTCAGTTTGTAAATTGCTGATTTGGATATGTTTTTCAATAATTGGACTACAAGGTGGTCGTCGTGGAATATTAATCCTTATCTTTTTTGTTTATTTTAATTTGTTTTATCGTAGTGCTACATATTCATTTTGTAAATTGATGATTTTGACAAGTTTTTCAATAATTTGACTACAAGGTGGTGCTGGTGGGATATTAATCTTTATCTCTTTTGATCATTTTAATTTGTTTTATTTCGGTAACTACTTATAGATTAATATTTAAAAATTGTTGTAGCAACACTTTTCAATTTATAGGTACAAACTGACCTCTCCATTTAATAACTTATTTGTCATAAAATTTTCAATAAAAATGATTACTTTTTGAATTGAATTAAATTAATTTAGCTCAAACTATGTAGTGCTACATTTTTAGATTATAAATGAATGATTTTAAGGTGGTCGTCCTAGTACATGAATCCTTATCTTTTATGTTCATTTTAATTTGTTTTATTAAATATATGGTTTGGTGTGATAACTAAAGCCTTTTTGGCCAACTACAATAATTTGTTTTGAGATTATTACAGGCATTTGAGCCGAACGAAGCGTTCCATCCGGCGTTCAGTCGTCGCGTTGCTTCCCAAAGCTTATTTGAACGATTCCCGCCAGAGATGTCGTGCGCGAGTCGCGCGTCGCGCATGCCTCGCGCATCGTTTCGCCAACGGTGGCTGTATGAAGCTATTAGGAAAAGATATGGCGTTCGTATATCCGAATACGATTCAAGTTTGCACGATAATTTCGACGAAAATATCATCTGTTAGTGGTCGTGTGGTGCGCGAAGCTATGTGAATCGATGACAAATTTAATTTGTCGTTGGCGTTGAGGCGTGTTTCGCCGGTTTTATGTCGAAATAACTGGGAAAAAGGTACGTATTGTGGCGCTGTAATGGATACCAATATGGTCTAGATTTGTGTGGTCGCGTGCGAAAATGATCTCCTGCGTTCTACATAAAGACGCTTTTCGCTTGTACGCTAACCTCTTGGATTTTTGTTTTCAAAATATTGTTGACACATGCAAGACGATGGTTTTGGTGATTTTAGAATGTGGATTTTTGCCTTTATTGCCCGAAATTGAGACGCTTTTGCGTGATGAAAGGCGAAACACCTTCGAAATGGCTTCTTGCACCATTAATATACAACAAAACTTTCCAATTAAGTACGTTTCACGTGAAAAACGTTTATTTACGTTTATCTTAAAACTGCTGCTAATGTCTTTGCACACTTCTATTAACCAGAACCACTTATCTAAACGATGCAATTATTACATCAGTGCCACAAGAAATGGGGATCATTTTTATGCACGTCTGGTCCAATAGACTTTCAACAATTACCGCAAACTGGGGTAAAACACAACAACAAACAAAGTTAAAGCCGTGTTCAAATCTGATACCGCTAAATCATTGCAAGTGTCCTTTTGTTGATTATTTCATCATTATTCATGTGTGATCAAAGAAGACTTTAATTTAGTTTTATGATTATAAAAGTGGACATCAAATTAAGTTTAAGGAGCTGACCTAACAATAATGATGCAAGATTATTGTTTATTAGATGCTGGCTCCAAGGAGGTATTTATTATTCAAACGAAAATTCTAATTTGACAATAACACGACACGAAGTTTTTTAATACAAGATCACAACATTTTTTTTATACTTTGTACTCTTTATTTAGACTATTACTTGATATTTTTAAATAAAATATGATGCAAGTACATGTTTACTATTCACAAGGATAAATTTTCATATGTACATACACATTTTTATTTTATATTTTTAACTTAACACATAGATCGTGGGGGTCATTGCCATAGTTCCACTTTTATTTGAAGCAGTTATTCTCGATTCTGATCTTGCAGATTACAAGCAAATTCTTCAGCAAATAAAATAACTGTTCCCTGTGACTGATTAACAATAAAACAGCATATAATTGATTTCATGTTGAGCACAGTAATTCAATAAATGTATAATCTTACAGATATCAACGTCACAAAAGTATGTGTTTTAATTAATTTTAAAAAGATCAAATACCAGAGGTGTTATATATGTACAAAGGAATCCGGAAAAATGTTATTTAATCTACATGCAGCCTTATTAAAAGAGGTGGGTCACACAGATCCTAATCAGTCATTTTACTACAACAGGTCATCAAAGATCTTTTCACTTTCTAAATGTAAATTGTAAGTGTTTTTTCCTTTTATTTTTCACTAATAAAGTTTTATTTGTTAATAATTTTAAAATTAAAATGTTATACACAAATTTCACTGTAAACCATCAAGACTGAAAGTTTCTAACATTCTAAACAATCAATAAAATATATTCTAATTACTTTTCTTTTACTCACTGATGAGAATTTATTAATTATGAATCTCTCTATTATAATGTTCAGCTACCTTCTATATCTTGGTAAATCCTTAAAACAGTTAACAGTTAATCAAATATCTTTTCTTTTTATAATTGTAACTTGTAAATGATTTCTAATTACTGTTCTGTTACTTGTCACTTTTTTATTTTGAGTTATTTCTTATTGACAAATATCATCACAAAGCATAGATTTTAAAAAAATGATTCAAAACAAACATTGTTAAACTACAACTTTATTGTTATCAAAAATTACTTTTTAATTTATAAAATTTGTTCGCAATTTTGTATTAAAATGTTCAGCTAACTTGTATAAATATCATGGAAAATCCTTAAAATACTTTAAAGTTTTAATATTCTAAGCAATCGTCAAATATCTTTAATTTTTATAACTGTAAAATGTAAATGATTTCTATTTACTTTTCTCTCACTTATCAGTTATGCAAATTTATTAATTTTGAATGATTTCTTAATGATAAATATCATCACAAAGCTTAAATTTGAAGACAATGATTCGAAACTGTTACGCTATACCTTTATTCTTATCAAAAACTTTTTTAATTTATGAAATTTGTTCATAATTTTGTATTAAAATGTTCAGCTACTTATATAAATATCATGGTAAATCCTTAAAATACTTAAAGGTTTTAATATTCTAAGCAATCAGTCAAATATCTTTTATTTTTATAACTGTAAAATGTAAATGATTTCTATTTACTTTTCTCTCACTTATCACTTATGCAAATTTATTAATGTTGAGTGATTTCTTAATGATAAATATCACCACAAAGCTTAAATTTGAAGACAATAATTCAAAACTGTTAAACTACACCTTTATTGTTATCAAAAACTTTTTTAATTTATGAAATTGGTTCATAATTTTGTATTAAAATGTTCAGCTACTTATATAAATATCATGGTAAATCCTTAAAATACTTAAAGGTTTTAATATTCTAAGAAATCACTCAAATATCTTTTTTTTTATAACTGTAAAATGTAAATGATTTCTATTTACTTTTCTCTCACTTATCACTTATGCAAATTTATTAATGTTGAGTGATTTCTTAATGATAAATATCACCACAAAGCTTAAATTTGAAGACAATAATTCAAAACTGTTAAACTACACCTTTATTGTTATCAAAAACTTTTTTAATTTATGAAATTGGTTCATAATTTTGTATTAAAATGTTCAGCTAATTTCTATAAATATCAAGGAAAATACTTAAAATACTTAAAGGTTTTAATATTCTAAGCAATCAGTCAAATATCTTTTTCTTTTTATAGCTGCAAATTGTAAATGATTTCTAATTACTTTTCTGTCACTTATCACTTATGGAAATTTATTAATTTTGAGTGATTTCTTAATGATAAATATCATCACAAAGCTTAGATTTGAAAACAATGATTCAAAACTGTTAATTTATGAAATTTTTTCGTAATTTTGTATTAAAGTGTTCAGCTAACTTTCATAAATATCATAGTAAATCTTTAAAACTGTTAAAGGTTTTTATATTCCACTTTTCTGTCATTTATTACTTATGGAAATTTATTGATTTTGAGTAATTTCTTAATCATAAATATCATCACAAAGCTAAGCTTAAATTTAAAGACAATGATTCATAGCTTTAACTTTTTTATTTTATGAAATTTATTCTTAATTTTGTATTAAAATGCTCAGCTAACTTCAATAAATATCATGATAAATCCTCAAAGGAATTCTTCTAAATTCTAATCAAAGATTTTCGTTTTGTAACCATACAATGCAAAAAACTAATGAATGTGTTCTTAAATCTTAAATAAAAACCACATTTTTAACCTTTAATCATTATGAAGGTTCATCTTTGTTATTAGAAAAAAATACTTATCAAATTTATGAAACAAGTTCGCAGTTATATATTAAAATTGTAACTTGAACTTACAATGGGTATCATTTTAAGGCATTGAACATCCGTTGATAAACTACAGTCGCGTCGATAAAACAATTTTTTACGTTTGTTTGTTGATATTTTTACATCAGTTTGCAGCTCATTGAACCTGTTTCACAAACGCATCGCACTTAATCCGTTGGTTGTATTTTAGATGGCACAGGTTGATGCTGCCGAAAAGGAGGCCAGCGAAGTGCTTCACTCGCTCCTTTCGGTGGAACGAATAGAGAAACAGGAGGCGATTGTGGACACGACCGAAAATCAGTCGCCCACCAACTCGTTCCATTCGAATCCGGCCAACGCCGAGGTTCAGGAGAGCGAAGCTCAAATAGCATGGCACGGGCCAGTGTCGATTGCGCATTCCTTGTTTTCCAGCATGGATGCGAACGGACACTTCCCCCAGACCATCGATGATCAGCAGGTAGTTGTATTTTTTACAGTTTATTTACACCCAGTGCTTTGGTTTGATCAATGAGTTTGCTCAGTGGATGAGTTAAAAAGCAGACTAATTGTGCAGTACATTTTCAGCAGGTGATCTGGGAAGGTCATCCGATAGTGGACGATGAAGACCACAACATGGAGTCGATTTACACGGACTCCGTGGAGGTCGAGGAGACGGAACGGGAGTCTCCGAAGCCGCAAGTGAACGGGAAAACGAAAGCGACACCCAAGGCGGGCAAAAAGAAGACGCCCACGAAGAAAAAGAAGAAATCTGACGTGGAGGCAACGACGAGTAACGAGCCTTCCAAACTTGAGGAAAGCGCCAGCCAGGTCAAAGAGCGATTTAAGCGTGGATGTGAATGTCAGGACGAGAGCTGCTTCAAGGGCTTGAATCCGGAGAGTGTGTATAAACATAGACTGAACATAGCTGAGCTGACTAAAGGGGAACACGACATGTACTTGATGGGGGTTACTATGGCTTGTCTGGCGAACCCTGACACCACCGTTAGGCACAAGGAACGTAGAAGACTGAGGGCACAATACGTGTACCAGGGGAGGCGGGTGTGTCTTGACGCCTTTTTGTATCTGGAGAATTGCACCCACTATCAACTGAAGAGGATCAGGAAGCACGTTATGACTCATGGTGTGGCCCCTAGAGTGCACGGCAACCATGGGAAGAAGCCCCACAACACCTTTTCTTTGGATATCTATAGACACGCCACGGAATTTTTGAAGCAATACTTAGAGCAACACACAGGTGAACGAGACATCGTTAACACCAAGTCCCCCATACAATTACCTTGGGATGTGACGAGGAAAAACCTACATGATGCTTACAAAGAGTATGGGCAGATACTAGAGCCGGGCTTAAAACTCATGGGCTACTCAACCTTTAGGCATTTCATGAAGGAGCAATTTCCTCATGTCAAATTCTCAAAGATTGAGCCCAAAAACGTGTTGTCCAACAACCACAATCAGCAGCAACAACAACAGAACCAACAGCAGCAGCAGCAACAACAGCAACAACAGACTCAGCAGGTCCAACAAGCCCCCCAGCAAATCCAACACCAAGCCCAGCCAATTCAAACGCAAGACAGAAGGGAACAGCAAGTACAAAAGTGTATCGTCAATGACGTACAGCAAGTTATTCCCCTTGTTGTGGCGCCACCAAGCGACAACACCAACCAACACCACCAGCAAACCTTCTTGGTAACTCCAGTGACTCAACTACTGCAAAACGGAAACATAGTGACGCCGCAGAACACGAATAATCACAACTCGACCAATTTTTCATACCAGTTGGCGAACACAGGGTACGTTATAAACGAACAGGGGAATATTGTAACGACGATGGCCAATGCTCAACATCACGCCCCGTACACATTCAGCCGAATTTAAGGGTTTTCTGTTATTTTTGTAAATGGAAAAAGATTATTATTAATTTTTTATTGTACATATTTTATATATCATAGTATTAATTTTTAATTTATATTGTAAAAACGTTATTTGTGGATTGATACGAATCAAATTGAGGATTATGTTCGCGAAATGGA
This sequence comes from Aethina tumida, assembly GCF_024364675.1. Classification (NCBI taxonomy): domain Eukaryota; kingdom Metazoa; phylum Arthropoda; class Insecta; order Coleoptera; family Nitidulidae; genus Aethina; species Aethina tumida. The sequence continues at coordinate 13,426,026 of NC_065435.1, read as the reverse complement.
ACACTTAGGATTAATTGATTGCCAAAAGCTTTAATTTTTTACATTACGAAATAACTTAAAAGGTTAATTTCTTTAAATTTGTGCCATAAAGCGTACTAAAGTACTAACCTGCATCCAACCTCCACAGATAATTGACAACAGTTTTGCAGCTTTAATTCACCTCCTTTCAATTATGTGTTGACATCCAGGAGTGTACGTCAAAAATATATCCTGAGACAATTAAATAACTAACAGACGCACAAAATTGTAAGGATGTATCTGAGATTAACTGGAAACTAAGATATTGTATTTTTCTCAAATCCCATTATTATTTTGATCTCAATTGTATAAAATGACGCGGATAAATTTTTTTGAAAATGGAATTTGTAAATAAGTCTCATAGTTTATTATATTATTTATATTTATTTATATATAATTTCATTTTATATACATACAGAAAAAAATGTCTTAGCCCCTAAGAATTTATAGGTACTACTTTTTTAATAAAGTTACTTTTAAAATACTTTGTGTTTGTATGTGTTACCCTTATTTATAATTAATTTTTACTAGGCTTGTTAGAAATCTTAGAACTACACCAATGTACTTAATAATAAACAATTTACAATAGTTTAATGTGCATGTATTAAAATAACAGTTGATATGAGAATAATGGAATTGTCATATTCAGCAAAATGTGACATGAGTCGGTACTTAACCCAATAGTATCATTGAAAATCATATGTTTATGTCAGAATTGGTCGTGACGATTATTTTTAGCTTCTAAATTTGTCTTTCCAACTTATTTTCATGTCATTGAAGGTTTTGTTAAATCATATTTTAATAAAGTCACGTCGGTGAGTTTTTCAACATTGTTTTTACTTGTAAGTAAAGAATTTTTAAATATGTTTCCTCATTATATTGCTGGAACCAATACTATGACCTTTCAATTCCAACAAAAACATTATTTATAAAACTACAAATCAATCTGAGGAGACAAATAAAAATCTTTACATTCTAATGCCGTTATTTTTTAAATAATCAGTTGTTTTAAATATGAACCTTGTACTGATAAGAATAATTTTTTCCAGAGGAACCTATTTCGACTACATGTGAAGAAATAGAAATGCAGAATACTGTCACCTTGGAACCTTTAGGGGTGAACGATGTGACCGACCTGTTACAACACCAATACGCAGTCATTTCCGGAGGAAAATCAAAAGATGGCTGTCCAATCATCACTTTCCCCGACAACAACAATTTCCAAATGTTGTCTGATCAAGAATATCAAAAACTAATGTTGTATTTAACGTCTGTTCCTTCGTAAGTACCAGCGTGTATGTGCCAGAGTTGGTGTTTAATCGGTTTCCGTTACAGGTTGCAGGAGGCAGACCTGGGCTTCCATTTAATCATAGACCGGAGAAAGGACAGGTGGAACTCGGTCAAAACCGTATTACTTAAGATATCTGTAAGTCACCAAGCTAACTTTTGACTTTGAGGCTCACAATTTGTTGCAGGTATATTTCCCTGGTTTAATCCATGTTGTTTACGTGATCAGACCGACCAGCTTCTTTCACAAAACCCTCTCAGAAGTCAGCAATAAGTTGTCCAAAGACGAGTTCAAATTTCGCATGGTGGTGCTGAGCAGCGCCGAAGAACTTCACGAGTACGTGAACATAACTCAACTCACCTCCGATCTGGGGGGCACGTTACCCTACAACCACGACGACTGGATACAGCAGAGGATCGAACTGGAGAAGTTCTCCACCGTTACTCACGACGTGTCGAATGCTCTGGACAATTTCACTAAGACCATAGAAGAAACGGAACTGCCCAACAACGTCGATTCGACGCAGCAACTGCTCAACCGACAAACCCAATGCTATTCCGATTTAAAGGACGAGATACTGGCGGCCGCCAAACACGGCGAGAACTTGCTGTGCAGCATCAAGCAAAAAACTTATTCGGAATACGCTGACAATGAGATTCCCCACACCGATATGGTCGGCAACGTGTTCGCCGTTGAAAGGCTTCTGGTACAGCTGGAGGAAACGGAGAAGACGTTCGACGAGTTCTGGCAGCAGCACTCGACGAATTTGAGACATTGTCTGGAACTTCGGAGGTTCGAACAGGACTTCAGGGAGTTGCAAAGCAACTTCGACGGACATTTCAAAACGGTGTCGGAAATGACGGAAATAGGGGAAACAGCGAGTCGTGTCGACACTTTGATTAAAGAAACTGTGGCCTTCGAGAAGTTGTGCTTGGTGGATATTGAAAGGGCGGAGGAGGTCATTTCGTCGGGCCAGCATCTGATTACTATCAAGAACTCCTGCCCGTTGGAGTGTGTACAGCCGAAATGCGCCGAGCTGAAAAGGATGAAGGATATTTTAATCGAGAAACTGACCAAGAGGATGGAGGATCTGAATAAGTGCAGGGAGTTGATGGAGAGAATGGAAAAGGTAAGTGTTTTCTATAATCATTTTCTTGTTTTTCGTCTTTCAATGATAAAATAGGTTAAGGAGAAATATTATTTATAAAAATTATATAAACATCAGAAATCTGCATGAATTCCAAGTTACCCTATTTACTAGAATTATATATTGGATGCTGTTTGGTGGATTGAACAAAGGATTGTTTATGTGCTCAGTTTCAGTATTGTCATGATGCACTGACAATAGGATGTGTCTTTATTCTAGAATGAGTTTTTGTATATAATGATTGGTGTCCTAGTGCTGATTTTCTCTCTGTCACATTAGATTTTATCGTTGAAACTTAAGATCTAGGATTCCATGAAATTAAGTTTTTTCCTCTTCTATTAAACCATTACTCCCACCGATTGACTGATTTTCATTACTAGAAATCTCTTCTAAATTCTGAATATATTGTTTAATTTCTGCGGTGGTGAGGGTTTCAGGACGACCCTAATCTTGTTCATCCTCAATGCATCTATTACCACTTTTAAATTAAAGAATGAAACCAAATTGGAATTGGGTTATTGAAATGTATTAGACAAGAAGTTATCCCATTATTTCTTCTAGTAAAATTCTTTCCCATAGAAGAAGACCTTTTGGACGATAGTTGAGGACTTGTGGTGTTAGATTTGTCAATTGGTAATAATATGCCCCTCTTTCTATTCATTGGGAAAGTAACAATGATTGATTTACTGCATTTAAATTACTAAACTATCTCCAAAGGTGTTGCACAAGAAGTTTGAGAGAGATATTGATTAATTTCTTCAGGTTTCAAGACGACCTTGACGTTGTTCATCTTTATTGCTTCCATTGCCTCTTTCAAATTGAAGAATGTAGCCATATTGGGTTTGGGTTATTGAAATTTACTACAGAAGAAGTTTCCCCATTATTTTATCTAATAATATTCCTTCCTACCCATGGAAGGGACCATTTGTACGATAGCTGAAGACTTGTGAATGTTATTGGACTTGTGAATTGGTATAATTTGCCTCTTTCCATTCATTGGGAAAGTAATAGTCATTGAATTGAAATTTTGATAGTATATTCGTGTGTGAAGCCTTTTTCTAATGATTGATTTACTGTATTTAAATGACTAAACTATCTCCAAAAGTGTTGCACAAGAATTTTGAGAGAGATATTGATTAATTTCTTCAGGTTTCAAGACGACCTTGACGTTGTTCATCTTTAATGCTTCCATTGCTTCTTTCAAATTGAAGAATGTACCCATATTGGGTTTGGGTTATTGAAATTTACTACAGAAGAAGTTTCCCCATTATTTTATCTAGTAATATTCCTTTCCACTCATGGAAGGGGAGGCCATTTGGACGATAGCTGAAACTTGTTGTATGAAGTCTTTTTCTAATGATTGATTTAGTGCATTTAAATGACTAAACTATCTCCAAAGGTGTACAACAAGGATTTTGAGAGAGATATTCATTAATTTTATCAGGTTTCAAGCTGACCATGACATTGTTCATCTTCAATGCATCCATTGCCACTTTCAAATTGAAGAATGTAGCCATATTGGGTTTGGATTATTGACATTTATTATAGAAGAAGTTTCCCCATTATTTTATCTAGTAATATTCCTTCCCACCCATGGAAGGAGATCATTTGGACGATAGCTGAAGACTTGTGAATTTGTATAATTTGCCTCATTCCATTCATTGGGAAAGTAATAGTCATTGAATTGAAATTTTGATAGTATATTCATGTATGGAGTGAGTGATTCAGATACTTAATAATAGGATGATGTAGTCTTTTGTTCATTCGTCACTTTTCACCGGAGCACAAAGTAAAATTAAATTAATAAATAATTGTCTGCATTATTTTAGTTTAAAAATTTCCCCAGCAAAACGTTTTGTCCGTCCCCCGTACGAACTTTTCAGTGATGCTAGCAAAGGATGTTCTTTATCGAGAAATATGACTGCGTCGCACACTATATCGTGCCGTCTGCATGTACAAAATTAAACGGTGTTAATGTATCCAGCATAAACGATGCGAAATTAACCTAGGACACTGGGGGATCAGTCTTTTGTTTATGTCGTACGTCCACCGTCACACGCATCCAAAACAAAGCGTACCTATCTCGACGGCCAGGCCAATTAGGATGTCGGTTTTGTTTATGTTTTATTTGCAGGCTAATAAGTGGTGCAGCGTCGGCATTGATGTGCTCGCCTCCCAGAAAATCGAGAAATGTTCAACGTCCACGGAACTGGCCGAGTCATACTTGCAGGAGATCCAGGACTTCATCGCGACAGCCAAGGAATTCACCACCAATAATCCCAGAGACCTGAAGCACATATTCCAGGACTCGATTACGGCGGAGACGAAGGCCCTGGTGACACAGGTGAGCAACACCACCGTTGTTCAACGGACAAAGTATTAAGCGGTGATTTTTACAGGTGATTCAAAGGATCGACGATGTGTCTTTGATGTGCGAGAACCGGATCGCTTGTCTGAACAAAATATTGACGAAGCCGCTGCGACCGATCCATTCGGTGAGCTCGGAGCCGGGCGTACCCAGGCAACCTCAGGGTGGTGCTCCGCAGCCAAACAGGGCCGAACTGCGGCGGGCCTACACCATACCAAAGGTAAGATCAGTGAATGTGGTGATTCAAGGAAGAACTATTTTTGTCACGTTAGTGTTAAATTTGATGCAGTCGCCGAATGGCTGTTATAATTTTATCGTCTTTAATGGAATTAATCATTTAAAAAATACGAATGAGTTGAATGCAATCTTTTCCATTGTCTTTAAATACTTCGAATTGTGTTGTTATTATTTGGGTCGGCATGAAAATTTTAGTGTTAATATGGCGTTATATCATTGGTATTTTATACCACATTTTATGTTTAGAGACAGCCATGTGCCCAGAACTAAATTATTTAACGTCTCTATGGAAGCATTCTATTGTAAAATAATTAACAACGTAAGTACCATAAAATCAGCTCAGATTAGTTCCCTCCCCCGTTTGTTGTTATTAATTCAAAGTTTCACTATTTCATTGTACAGCTGCGTCCTAGCAGCTAGTTACTAACAACTTAAAGGAACAAAAATGTCGGTGTTCAGTAAAATTATGTCACGTGGAGAAACAATGTAAGTACACAACTTGTGTTATTTATGTATGTGTGTATCAATTGGTTTTAAACATCATTTTATGGTCTTAGACACGATTGAAAATTAATTTATGATTAATTACTCACTATTAATTAAAACATTATCGGCTTTTTGTTGCAAGGAATTCACCTTAGGCATTTTATCTGATGTTTAATACATTTCTGGTGCTTTGAATTCTTCAGCGTGCTATAAATCACTTTTTTTATGATTCTATTAATTTATTATTTATTGTATGGAATAATAGAACGTGTTATCAATTCAAAGTGAAATAAATAAATATTTTTTTCAATATGAATTGATAAAGGAAAACACAATTTAATTAAAAACATTCAATTTTATATATATAAATTATGAATGTTGTTGGTAAATTTGCTCTACTATTAATTGTATTCAAAATGATTGTTTTAAACAGTCAAAGAAAGTATCAGTGTATAAGGCACTAAAAACCAATAGAGGTAATTTATTTACCACCCACAAACCTTTTGCTGGTTAATGTCGTTTTACCCTTTTCGCCATTTAAGCTGGACAAAACACATATTATTTTTTAATTTGTTACTTGAATAGAAAATGAAAATTTTATGGTATTTGAAATAAGAAAGTTATTTGAAACGATAACATTCTTTATGACTGTCAATGTTCATTTGATGACCCTAATTGTAATAAGAAGTTACTAAACACCCTGTGTAATATTTTGGAATACTATTAATACTTACTGAGTAATTTTTTGTGGACGTGTGTACCAAGAATGGAGGTTTCAACATTATAATTATTAGTAATACAGACATTTTAGTTAAGCACTCCAAGTGTAAAATAGAACAAATAGAAGCCTGAGAATATTTAGTAGAATTAAAAAAAGTGATTTGAAAAGCCAATATTAGTATTATTTCCGGTTGAACCGGATGTTAGAGGACATTGAAGGCAGAGATAACATATTTTTCTTTTACTTTACATTTATTTCAGTTACCTCATCTACATTATAGCCTAACAAAAACCATTAATTTATCACTATCACCACCGAATTGTATGATATTGATATCTATTTTATTTTTTTTTAATTAAATTACTAGTGATACACTGATTCATTAGAGACCCTGTATAAAAATAGCCCATTTTTTCTATTATCATTTCTAATCACATAGTTTTTACTTTCCTTTTTAAAAATATTCAAAAATAAATAAGAAATCTCCCATTTACAAATAGTACCATATCTTTCATACATCCTGAAATTAAAAGCTCGTAAATGTTAAAAATGAACAAGGTTAAGAATATTAAACTGCATAATTTATCACTTGGTCAATTATATTTAAAATATGTAACAGATTATGAATGTTAATTGTGTATAATATTTCCTTGATTTACTCAAAATTAAATGGCTGAATATAATAAATGTAGATGCCACAAAATTAAGTGACGAATTTAAAATGTTAATTATATATTAATAATAAATTTGATGGGTGTATTCAATTTTTATAATTATAATAATAGCAGGAGGGATCATTAAGCAATTTCAGTCTGTATCATTTTAGTACTTCAATTTTTTATAAATTACTATTAACGGCATTTTTTCAGAAATTCATTCCGAACGTTTACAAAAAAACATTTTTCCGCTATTCACTATCGATAATCTTCATGTAATACTGCAGTCCAAAAGAACATCATAATTCAATGAAAGTTAAGTAAGATAAAGAAGTAAAACGGGTACCACCTGAAAACAATTAATTACCCATGTTTTTTATCAATTTGGTAAAGTCCAATTAAGGAACTTCAACAAATGTAGACAGTAAGAGTACTTTCACTGTCATCTTTATCGGAAGTACCAGACAGGATGTGTAATATTTTAGAATACTGTTAATGGGTCCTGATGGGATACATTGTTGTTGAATGAACTTTTTAGCATTACCATATTTGGTAGTACTGATATTTTATTTAGATAGGTCAAAAACAAAATGGGCCTAAAATACTACGTATAAGTCAAAAATAGGCAACATCTTTTAGTTCTCATTAAACCTATTAATCAAATCACCCTGTATAAAAATAATTGAACATTTTATGTTATCATTTCTAATGATGATGAGTTTTTCCTTCCTTTTTAAAAAAATATTCAAAAATAAAAATGAATCCCATATTCACAAGTAGTACCACTTTATATCTTCAGACATCCTGTAATTACACAAACTATTAAAATTATTAATTATTAAAATGGTTTTAGGTAATTTATCACTTGGTCAATTATTTCTATTAAGTATATAACTGTGTAAACAAACTGCCAACGTTAATTCACCAAAAATGTCTTCACTTACTTAAACTTAAATGGTTGAACATAATAAATATAGATGCTACAAAATCAAGTGACGAATATAAAATGTTAATTATATATTAATAATAAATTGGATGGGCGTTTTTAATTTTTATAATTATAATAATAGTAGGAGGGATCATTAAGCAATTTCGTTCTGTATCATTTTAGTAACACAACGTTTTACAAATTACTACTAACGGCATTTTTTTCTGGGATTCGTTCGGAACGTTTACAAAAAACCACTTTCCCGCTATTCACTATCGCTAATCTTTATGTAATACTTTAGTCTAAAAGGAATTAAGGAATAATTCAATGAAAGTTTGTATTTTACCTCTACAAATTCCTTCCAGTTTTTCAGTTTACAAGGTTCCATCACGTTCTGTGCATAAAAATAATGTTGATGGTCTAAGATGAGTGCCATCCGAAAACAGTTAAGAATGTGCCGGGCTCATTAAAACATTTTTTAAAATATTGGCTACACGAAAAAGTTATTTATTTATTTGATTGATTTGTTTGAATGAATTTTTATATTTTAACTTCTTTATATTGTTTCAAAACCTTCTTTCTGGTGTGTCCAAGTGCTGTAATTCCTGAAATCTGTAACAACGAAGAAATTAAGCAATACTGTTTATTAATGTATTTTGTAAATTACTTCTTTATCACGGAATTCAGTTTGGTTAAAAAATATTATGAGAACAAAAGAAAAACAGCAATATTAGGTACAAGAAAAAGTAATTTATATTTTTGGTTAATGTTTAACTCGAAAGCTTTTTTAAACTTTTTCTAACTGTACTATGCTGGTAACTTTTTTGTATTAAGAATGGTGTATTCAAATGCTGAAAATGGACAAAGTTAAGGTTGTCCTGAAACTTGTACCATAATAGAAATTAAGAACTATTAGAAAGAAACTATCAAAATATTCATTTTAATAACTGTTAATTTCCCAATGGACTGTATCAATTCACAATTCATAATATGGTCTTCAATTTGAAATAGATGCATTGAAGATGAACAACATTAAGATTATCTTGAAACCTGAAGAAATAAATCAGTATCTCTCTCAAAATCCTTGTTCAACACCTTTGGAGTTAGTCATTTAAATGCAGTAAATCCAACATTAGAAAAAGGATTTATACACGTATATACTATTAAATTTTCAATTCAATGACTGTTACTTTCTCAATTAATGGAATATGGTAAATTATAACAATTCACAAGTCCCCTTCTATGTATGGGAAGGATTATTACTACAGAAAACTTTTTCTCTACTAAATTTCAATAACCCAATCCAATTTGGTCAGAATTAACAATTTAATGTTGAAGATGAACAACGTCAAGGTCATCCTGAAAGCTGTAGCAACGAAGAAATGAAGCAAAATCTTCGTGTAAATAGACCAATTATTAAACTGTAATAAATCAATCACTAGAAAGAGATTCGTGCAATAGATTTAATCAAAATATTAGACAAATGTATTCCACATAAATGAAGCTAGTAAACCTGGTGGAACTGAAGTTAAAAAAGTCTTGAGTTAAGAAAGATTTGGATGACTCTATGAATCACCAATGTCACTGTCTGCAGCTCACACAATAATCAATTTCATGAAAAATTTAAAAAAACAAGCTTCATTAGTCAATAAAAAAGACAATCAGTTTGTTTATGCCAATGGAAGACCATATGTCAGATCAGACACTCAAAGGAAGCTTCAAAATGATAAATAGGAAGTTCTACCTCATGGTCCATATATTTCTATATATATTTCTATAAGATGAGATAGAATCTATTGCACGAAGTCACTTTCTAAAGATTGATTTAACTGACCTATTTGGTTGTTCATCTTCAACATTGTAAATTCAGACCAAATTGGATTGGGTTATGAAGAAGAGGCTTTCCTATTATTTTCTCTAATAATATTCCTTCCCAGATACGAAAGAAGATTATTTGGATGATAGCTGAAGACTTGTGGATTGGTATAATTTATCTTATTCCATTCATTGGGAAAGTAATAGTCATTGATTTGAAATTTTGATGGTATATTCGTGTATGAAGATGATTTACTGCATTTAAATGACTAAACTATCTCCAAAGGTGTTGCACAAGAATTTTGAGAGAGATATTGATTAATTTCTTCAGGTTTCAAGACGACCTTGACGTTGTTCATCTTTAATGCTTCCATTGCCTCTTTCAAATTGAAGAATGTGGCCATATTGGGTTTGGGTTATTGAAATTTATTATAGAAGTTTCTCCATTATTTTATCTAGAAATATTGCTTTCCACTCATGGAAGGGGAGGCCATTTGGACGATAGCTGAAAACTTGTTGTATGAAGTCTTTTTCTAATGATTGATTTAGTGCATTTAAATGACTAAACTATGTCCAAAGGTGTTGCACAGGGATTTTGAGAGAGACATTGATTAATTTCTTCAGGTTCCAAGATGACCATGACGTTGTTCATCATCAATGTATCCATTGCCACTTTCAAATTGAAGAATGTAGCCATAATGGGTTTGGGTTATTGACATTTATTATAGAAGAAGTTTCCCCATTATTTTATCTAGTATATTTTTTCCCACCCATGGAAGGGGAGACCATTTGGACGACAGCTGAAGACTTGTCAATGTTGTTGGACTTGTGAATTGGTATAATTTGCCTAATTCCATTCATTGGTAAAGTAAGGACATGGATTTTACGAAAGATATTGATTTATTTCTTAAGAAAGAAGGCTTTCAAACAATATATAAATTTTAATACAAAAAAGTTAGAATAAAATATAAAATTTCATTCAAACAAATCATCAATCAAAAACTTTTACCAGCACGTAAAATTTTAAAACATGTTTTAATATCATGAGAAGGTTAAAATTGGGATCAATCTTTCCTTCGGTACCACGAACACCGAATTTTTTTTTCCTGGCTTGTAGAACGTCGGCAAAAAAACCATTTTAAAGAAAGTCCAATCATTTTAAAGTGAATTACTTTTCCCGGTACCTAATTAACCATCCTCGTTTTTATCAATTACTTATCTGCTAAAACCGAACGAAGAGTTTTCACAACAGCACCAAGAGTACTTTCGCTGTCGCCTTAATAAGGATGCAGCGCACCTTAAACGAGAAAATCCCGTATGCAAATACCGGAAGCGATGCAACAAATCAACCCGGCTAAACGAAACGGACGCGGACAGCGGTCAATTAAAAACAATCCACCTTCGGCGCATTGCCATGTTAATTGAATTTTTCGGCCGCACCGTCGGACGCCGCGGGTCAGGCCCGTACGGTTCTTCGCGATTTATATATACACGATAAAATAAAAAAAACTTGTTCCGTGAGCGAGATGAATCTTGCGGTGCGGCGCAGTGCAATCGTTTCCGCGTTCAGATATGGACGCGTCTCCGTCGGCGATGTGTGACTTGTGCCCGTGCAGACTGGAGTATTTGTCGAGCATCATATCCGCATACGACGAGCTTTATGGCTACGGAAAGGGACTGTATTATTCTTTCTGTGTATGTATTTCATTTTGGTGGTACCGTTTTTTTTTTTAGTGGGATGAGTTTTTGTGTGGTTCTTGGTTGTACTTGTTGTTTTCACGTAAGAATAAGGGCACTAATTTTTGAGAATTAATTTCAAAACTTTCACGGAACTTTTATAAGTTCTTCATAGTGCTAAAAGCTTTGTTTTAAAGTAAATTTTGGTAACAGTAATCCACAATTTTATGCATGTTTATTACATATAACACATTAAACTCAGGAATTTTAGTATTTTAAGGAAATATGGCCATACAACGATAATATATACCGTTGTATGGTAATGACTTGTTTATGACAATTTTTGTCATTAAACTTGTGAATATGATTTCTCATTAAAATTGTAATAAACTTTAATCCATAAATCAAATTAAATATTCTAGTAATCATTTTTTTATAATTAAAGTTGACAAAATACGACAGATAATTTATGTCATAACTATTTACAGAAGAGCTTATCAGTGTTAAAAGTTTTACTTTAAGATACCAATGTTTAATTTATAATGCAGAACATTTTAAACTAATTGTCTGATTTCAATTAATTGTTGCATAACAATACTTAAAAGAAATTAGCAATAAATTGCAAAGAAATGAAGTAATTACTGAAAATAATTAAATTACATTTTTAATTGTTCTCAACCGTTTCTCAGTTTGAAAATTTAGTATGAGCTGCTAATTTATAAATATTTAAATAACTTGTAAACTTTTTATAGAAACTTGAGCATATTAGCAAATATGGCCTTAACAACGATAACGATAACTTTATATAATTTTTTTTTTTGTCATAAAACTCGTGAATCAATGTTTTTCTCATCAAAATTTTAATAAATTTATTAATTCATAAATTAAATTAAATATCCAGTAATTTTTTATCTAATTAATATTGACAAAATATGAGTTATTGTATGCCATAATAACTATTTACAGGAGAGCTTTTACAGTACTTAATTGTTATCAGTGTCAAAAGTCTCTTTAAAAATACCAATGTTTAATTTTAATAAACTTATATAATTTAACCAATTGTGTGAATTCAATTATTTGTTTTGATGAAATTAAAAATAAAAGAAAAGAAAGAAATACAATAAGTACTGAAAAATAATCAAGTTATATTTTTAATTGTTATAAATTATTGTAGCCAACTATTATTGAAACAACCATTTCTCAGTTTATAACGTATAACATAATAAGATTTTTATAGGAATTTTTAGCATTTTAAACAAATATGGCCATAACAACGATAATGTATATATGTATGTATAACTTTTGTTATAAAACTTGTTTATTTTTGTATTTGTTGTTGTTTTTATCATAAAAAATTGATAAACTTATTAATTCATAAATTTAATTAAATATTCTAGTAATTTAATTAACAAAGTTATTGTATGCCATAATATCCACTTATAAAAAAGCTTTTGCAGTGCTTTTAAAGCTCTTTACGATGTTAAAGCTTTTGCTTTAAAGAAAACCATATTTAATTCTGATAAAATCTCAGTAAGAAATTTACAAATACACTTTTTATTTTATAAACTAAACTTAACTAAATTTTATAATTATCCCTTAATAGATATTTAAATTATAATTCAGTACTTAAAAGACACATCAACCAGTAATAATTTTTTAAATAACTGATAATGGGATTTTCATAAGATTTTAGTATTTTAAACATGTATCACTAAAGCAACAATAATATAAAACATGTACCGTTGTATGAGAATTTCTTTATAACATATTTTGTCATAAAACTTATGCATGGGTATATTTCGTCATTAAAATTTTAATAACCTTTTATTCAAAATTTATATATTCTGTTAATTACGCTTATATAATTAAAAGATACAAAATGACAGTTATTGTACCTTATAAAATTTATATGCAGAAAAAGTTATACAGTACTTTTATAATGTTAAAAGTTTTACTCATGAAGTAATCCACTTTGAACGAATTTTCTGAACTCAATTAAATTTTACATTATCTTTTAATTGAAATTTATATTAAATATCAGTACTAAAATGTAGCCATCAACAAATTACAAAGAACTGCAGTCATCACTGAATAATAATTGAAATTATAATTATATTTTAATTGGTATCAATTACTGTAACCTGTTATTATCAGGACAAAAATTTTTCAGTTTAAAAACTTAACTTTTACAGTGCTTTTACAGTTATTTACTGTTTTGCTTTAAATATACGAATATTTTGAATAAATCTTTACATTTAATATATGCTGCTAATTATAAATTATTTTAGCTTCTATACAAAGTTGAAGCTTTTGCTTCATAAAATCAACAAATATGATTAAAACATTTTTATTTTATATCCATTTAATTTAATTAGTTTTCATCATCCTTTAATAGACATTTAAATTGAATATCAGGACTTTAAAGAGACTAGCAATCAGTTCAAAACATTTAATCAGTATGAATAATAACTAATATTATTTTTTATAATGGTATCGATTATTGTAGCCAGTTATTATCAAAACAAAGATTTCTCAGTTTAAAAATTAACTTTTTTAGTGTTTTTAAAGTTCTCAACAATGTTAAAAGTTTTATTTCATAGATAATTAATATTTAACTTAGATAAAATCTTAAACTTAGCAAATATGATGAAATTAAAATTGACAAAATATACAAGTAATTATATGTCATAATACTGAATTACAGGAAAACTTTTACAGTACTTTTAAAGTTCTTTATAAAGTTAAAATTTTTCATTTTATATTGATATGAAATTAATTAATTTAACACAATTAAAATTAAATTATACTTTAATAGATCTTTTCTCACTCACAAATTTTACATATGCTTCTAATTTATAATTTTAACAGGTATTTTAATAATTTAGTGAATACATAATACTAATAATAATAAAATAAATGCTAATAGTTAAAAGAAAGTATCAATAAATTTCAAAGAACTTTAATTTGTAATAAATAATAATTAATATTATCAGTTATTATCAAAAGCTTTCAGCTGTCTCAATACTAAATATGTGCTGTAGTTGTTAGTTTATATTTTTTTAAATAATTCATTGTAAAATTACCATAGGAATTTATGTATTTTAAACAAATATGGTCATAACATCGTTATAGGTATACCGTTGTATGTTAATCAGTTTCTTATAACAATTTTTGACATAAAACTTGTATTTTATGACGAAACAGTGTTATATGTTCCATAATTAAAAATTTTTTATAATAATTAAAATTGACAAAATATTACAATATGGCATAATATTACCGTAAAATATAATAAATAATTTATTTATTATCTAAATTATTAATCCACTTCTGGAAAATGCCAAAATATTAATAATATTAAATATTTAAACAATGCATTAAAACTGTTTTTAAATATAGTAGTTCTAACATTTTATTTATTAAATAAACTACTACTAAATATATTAATTTCAACTATAATGAAAAAAAAACAACCTAATTAACATTTTTACTTCTTGTGTTTTATTTATTTAAACTGACAGTTGAATAAAAAATTGTATACTTTTATGTTTTTAATAAAAGGTAGATTTTTTTTTATTTAATTTACACATTTTTTATAAAAAATATGTGAATATATTATACTAATTTAGTTTTTTTAACATGTGCAACTATTTATTTACATAATTGAATGATTTTTAATTAACTGTTTAATTTTTAATTATGAATATTCAAATTAAAACTGCTCTTGTTTACATAACTTTAATAAATTGCTGCAATTTGGAACCAGTTTCAAATATATTAGTTCTACTAGAGCACATCTTGAGCAACAACATAATTAATTAATTAACTAATTAGCTAAGAACGAAGATTTAAAGCAACGCACATAAATAATAACTGTTTAATTTTTTATTATTTATAATTTTGATTAGAATTATACGTCTTGTTTACTTAACTTCAGAAAATAGCTGTATCTCTAAAACCGTTCACGTTTTACCCATCTAATTATACGTATTCCACATATTTCGGTTGCGGGCAAGATTAATTACTTTTTATGCCTCATCTTATGTTCCGAACTTCTGGGAAACCGGCATTCGTGTAACTGTTTCCAGATATCGACGCTTAACGACGTTCGCATTACCAAAATTTAGGCCAAAAACCAAATAATCAACACTTAAAATGCCATTTCAAGTAAACATTCGGTTTGCCGGTTGATTTGAATAAAGTACTGTTCGGTTTAATTATGTAAACGATATCCCAAAACGTACTTTAAATACCTGTTACGTAAATTACGTAACACCGTGTTACGGTCTTCGATATTATTCACGCTTAATCGCGTTAAAATGGAACGTGCACGTAAATATTTCTGTCGTGGTACCTTCGGGTACTAACACAGTTATGAATGCTTCGTGTTAATGGAATATTTATACCATGGAAGGCTTATTTTTACTATTTTTTACAGATGGATTCGTCAATAAACCATGACCACAGCTCACAAATATCCAATTTATCTCCAGAAACTGATGAGGTTAACAGAATCAAAACTGGACATGTACTGACTGAGTTATTAGAGACTGAAAGATTATATGTATCTGAGTTATTATCTATTATTACAGTAAGTACCAGTACTAAATAATTTTAGAAAATTTTGAGGGTGTAAAATATTTAATTTGTGCTCCTCCAGGGTTATAAGTTGGAGTCACAAACTGAAGACATGCAGCGACTGTTGCCAGCCAACTCCCAAGACAAATTCAACATTATATTTGGAAATTTGGAAGAAATTTACAGTTTCCACTCCGAAGTGTTCCTAAAAGATTTAGAAAATTGCATTACCTCAACAGATCTTGTTGCTTTGTGTTTTGTGCAGAAGGTAAGGTGAACGTTTAACTTAAAGTAACAGCACTAACTGGTCGTTGTTTGCAGCGTGATAAGTTTTTTAGATTATATAGTTACTACTGTCAAAACATTTCAAGATCGGAACAACTGCGCGAGAACGCCTTGGAGCTGCATGCTTATTTTCAGGCGTGCCAACAAAAACTAGGTCACAAATTGCCTTTAGCAGCGTACTTGCTCAAACCAGTTCAGCGAATAACCAAGTATCAGTTGTTGTTGAAAGACTTGCTGCGATATTCGGACGAAACTAAGTGCTGTAAGCAGCTACAACAGGCCTTGGACTGCATGTTGATCGTGCTCAAGTGCCTCAACGACAGCATGCACCAAATTTCGATAACCGGCTTCCCAATAGGTCTTGGTGATCAGGGTGATTTGTTGTTGCAAGGTTCTTTTCAAGTTATGGTCGACAATAAAACAGACCTCAAGATACGCCTCTCCAAAACCCTCAACAGACATTTGTTCCTATACGAAAAAGTATTACTGTTCTGCAAACCGGTCGCCAAGACTGTTCACAACAAAACCACCTACGAATACAAGTCTTACTTGAGAATGTCGGAAATTGGCCTCACTGAGTCGGTCAAGAACGACACCAAGAAGTTCGAGATCTGGTTGAAGGGTAGGTTGGTGGTTTACACAATAACGGCGGCCACAGTTGAACAAAAACAGGCCTGGGTTAACGAGATTAAGGGCGTGCTTTTCAATCAGTTGGAGGAGCTCAAGGACGAAAAGACCAGACAATATTCCCAAACTCACACGTAAGTACCTCATCCCACACTGAGCAAAATCAAATAATAAACATGTGATCCGTTAGACCACTAAGACAGACGACGTCTTGGGAAAAGCAAAAGAGCATCGGCTCTAACCCGTCAATAATAGATAATAATCAAAGGGCAATGAGTTGTGATTCTGAGTCCCATCACACGTTGGAGGATGAGGAGATCGAGGAGAACAACTGGTCATCCGACTGCACGAATAGCGATGACGATGATCATACTAATACGGCAATACCCGTAAGTGTTCTTCGGGACTGGATTTATTAGCTTGGCGTATAACTGAGCTACGATGTTCCCTTTTGTTTTTGCAAGTTTTAGTTCATTGGAGGATTGAAGCTCAGTTGTACAAGGTCTGGTGTTGGTTACCTCTTTAGTACATAAATTTATTTACAGTTGCCTCGTATGGTGAAGGGTCAGAGTAAAGTACAACGAGTTGTACAATTAATCATTGGTGCTCAAGGTCATAATAATACATCAACATTTTATGTTAACAATTTCTAAACCTCCGTTCCATTATTTATTTAGTTATAGTAAGTTGAATTTTTTTAAAAAAGGTTTTTGTTTTACATATAGACATGTTTAGCGCATACTATAATACATACAAAAAGTCTGAGCTACATTTGTGTTTGTTTCTGTACAGGGTGTCTCACTAAGTGTAACTAAACTAAATATTTTTCAGTGAGACGTCTGTATTTGATAACACGTAAATGAAGGCACTATTTTATTTTTAACACATTAACTAACTAGTCAATAAAACAGTGTTTTAATTTACAGTCTGTTGAGAATACAAACTTATACTAGCGTCTCCACACAGTGATTAATGCTTGTAAATCATCTACTAGAAGACTACTAACAACATGTTGTGTTACTTCTGTTCTACAGTATACATTTATCCATCCAAAAGCACTACAGTGTGACAGATGTTCTCACTTACAAGAACTAAATTTGCACATCTCCATTTCTCGCACGTTACTTGTCTCTTTGCATTTTTGATGTGTAGCTTGACTTGAAACTTTCTGAAAGTTAAAAGTAGCATGTTTTGGGAACTTTCAGTCAACTTACAATCAAGTTCTAGTTGTTGAAACTGTCAACTTGTATATTAGGACATCTTAACAATTTACAGACTCAGCTAAGTTTCAGTAAACCGGCGCATCCGCCACCTATACGTTGAATCTGTAAATTGTAGTTACTGTACAAAACAATCCTCGTAGTGAATTGCTTAACTACTACTAACACTTGTGTCTTAACTGCTTGAACCACCAGCACTATCTTAACATGATTTTTATGTGTTTTCAGAGTGGACGTTATGTAGCTTTAGCTGATTATTGTGCAGTCGGAAACAGTGAGGTGAATATGCGTGAAGGTGAAATTGTTGAACTGCTGAAAGTTGGCTGTGCTGGTTGGTGGTTTGTTAAAGTTATAGGTCAGTAATTTTCAATGGTATATGCATGATTATTGTTATACACGATGGAAAATAAGAAGTACGGATTATTTTTGTTGATGGAAGTCATTTTTTTTATATAACTTTCTTTAAAATATCTTATTTTCATCATCATCGAGGAAAAAGCTCTAGGTTGGTAGTGAAGAAAAAGTCAACCTTGGTTTTAACCTCCGGTGGTGGATGAGATAAAACCTACCGTTCAACACTTTGAAGCAGCAGAACGTCTTTTATGTTTATATTGACTTAATGAATATTATTCAAATAAATCATAAACAAAAAAAGGCAAATTACTTTGTTTTTGTGTTTAATAACTTACTTACAAATGATCCATACTTACGAACACCGCTGTATAACTACCCTTAATAGTTAAATTCACGTCCAAACTATAAAAAAATCAACAATCACACCTTTATTTGTTTATCTAAGTGTGCTTTGTGGCATCATTTCATTTCCTTTAGGAGTATCACCTTGATAATTTACAGGTAGTTCGCACAAATCGACAGGAAGTGCTTCATCATGTCTTTGAAGGAGTCCAGTTACTAATTTGATTTGTTTGTGATTTTAGGAAGTTCGGTCGAAGGATGGGCCCCCGCGGCATACCTAGACAACTTGCATCGTAAGAGTTCTCGTAGTAGTAGTAGAAGTCAAGATCGTCTGAACGATTAAATAACTATCTGGCCAATCAGACTTATTGTTAGCTATTTCCTATGATGTTTCGAAGTTTAGGGTGCGACTAAAGTGCTATGTAATTTATTCCTCTACATACTATTTAAGGCAAAATTAATAAGAAATCGACAGTTTTATTGGAAAAAATAATAAGTGATTTTCTTATTTATTTTGGGACTCGTTATTTAATTATTTATTTATTTCGTGCAGAGTTTATCAATGTTTTTGTTTTAGCTATATGTATAACTCTGTTTTTGTGATTTCGTATTAAATTTTAGGACAAAAAAATTACATATCCTATATTCTTTATTTAAAAGATACATTGACCAAAGTTACAATTAAGTTCCGTTCATTCATACTGTTTTCTATGTAATTTCGTTTTGTGAACAGGGTGGTGCAATTCAGTTTCAAAGCAATACAATAAATATTTAAGCAGTGTCTTCGAGTTCTGATGAAACATCGCATTCAACTACTAATTTATTTATTTATAAATAACTGTTTTATTTATCCGTAGCTGCAAATTAGTTTAGATAGTTTTTAAGTTAATCGTGTGTTTGCTCAGAACTCAGAACATAAAAATAATTTTATGCGACTTGACCCAACAAACCAAGAACTGACATTATAAAATCTGCTTCTGATCTTGTTTTTCAAAGATTTGTTCGTCGTGTTGGTTGTTCAGTTGAAATTATATTTTGAAAATATAAACAAATAAAATTATTTGTGCCTTTGTAAGCGCGTTAATTTAGTACAAACTTTATTTTTGATGCTTACTGTATTCCAAATTAGAGGTGGAGAACTATTGATAATATAGACTGCGTTATTTTTAATGCAGACACAGTTTAAAAGGGAACCTCAAAGTTCCTTTACTCTTTCTTAGCTTCTACAAATATCGATGGTTCTCCACCTCTCTTCCAGATGGTATTTTTGTTTGTTTTTTAAATAAAATAGTGATTAAGTACCGACTTGTATTGTTTATTAAATGACAATATGCCAAGTAGTTTATTAAATTATTAGATTTATGGTGTATTTGTCACATCCATTTTTCATAGTAATTATTACTTTACCATTATTGCATACTCCAATCATATTGTTAATCATACGGTATTGAATATGGGAATTTATGTTTTTAGATATTAACCGTTTTATAAGCTCAAATATCTGGTACTGTAATAATTATATTTAATCATAATAAGATAGAATTGTCAATATATTATTTATTATAAAATGTGTGTTATTAATTTTCCAAATTTTCCTTTTTTATGACACCAACATACAGGAAATTAAAAAATATGACACAATTATGTAAGATACTTGGAAACATCATTTACATATAACTTTAAGACACAAATCAATTTTATTCGACAAAATAATTAACAATTTTTTCCAACGTTCTACAGAGCAGAAAGAAATTCTAAACTCTTTGAATTGAAGTCAACTTCAGATTTGACCTCTTCTTTATAATTATATTATAGAGATTACGCTTAAAATAAGTTGTAATTGAAGAGGAGTCGATATTAGATAATTTTTATTTATACATGAGATACCTAAGGAGAGTTTAATCTGATGTATTTTTTATTTCAAAACAAGTAGTAAATATGGTTACGTAGATAGTTTCTACGTAATGGACATTAAATCAGATAAAAATTAATTGATAATACGTATTGTTTTGACATCTTCATAATTAAAAAATTGGGCAATGTCAAAAATTAATAATAATCATATGGAGAAATATCTGGACTACATGATGAAAAATGTGGAACATTTTGAGGCTTTCCTTGACTCGCCAGTGTGTTGTGGTCTTGAGTTGTCATGAAGAAGCAGGATCCCTCTTATATTTACCAAACGGTGTTCATTTTTCAGTAATTAAAAAATTGAGCACTGACAAAAATTAATAATAATCAAACGGAGAAATATCTGGACTACATGGTGAATAATGTAGAACATTTTGAGGCCTCCCTTGAGTTTCCAGTGTGTTATTTGGTCTTGAGTTGTCAGGAAGAAGCAAAATCCCTCTTATATTTAGCAAACAGTTCATTTTTCAGTAAGTGTCTCATGAACTTCATCAATTTGTGTGATGTAGACTATTTTATTGATCGTTGATTTCTTAGTGTACAGTCAACATGTAAAAGTATCTCCATATGGTGATCAAAATCTTCCTTGTGTTAAGACTTTTATTAAGTGCAATTTCACCAGGTTTACGAGCTGCAACTCACTGTTCAGATTGATGAGATTTTTCATGACACCTAATTTTGTCCTTACAATTTAAATGAAATCCATTTATCCAACTTTTTGATGGTTGATTGATCATGATTTAATGACAAATGTTGCACGAGATATTACTCAATTGCTCCATTGGTACAGACGTTTAAAAACTGTTAATAAACCTTTTCATATAGTTATAAATTTCAAATAAGTGCTCAATAACCAGTTTATGATATTTCAAACTATGGCCTGTCAAATAATTTAGGCAATATTTATCTAACTAATCATACTAAAAAAGTAAGTAATTAAAACTGATAAGTGTATGACAATTGGTTTATTATGTAAACGAATCTATTGATTCTCTGATTATTAAACTTATCTATTTCACGAACAACAAAATTCCCAGATAAATAAAAAAAATACAACAAACGTCATACTTCCTATAAGTAATAATGAAATTAGAACGTATTTCATTTGATGTAACTAGTTGACATACAATGTCTTGCCAAATATCTTTGTTTAACTATAGTGGTTGTTACAGAACTGGAGAAACTATTACAGGTGTAGTAGAAGCACATTTCAACGTACAAAAGACCATAAAAGGTATAAATACAGTTCATATTAATATTAAATTCTAAAAGATTTATTTACTTCAGGGGTAAAAATTCGTCTGAAGTGTGTGGAGTCAACGTCGTGGGAGGAATCAAGTAGTACTTACAATTCTACTACAAAAACTGATGAAACTACCACTACCAACTACAGTGGCCATAATGAATTATTGCGAAATGAAATATGGCTGTATAGAGACAGTCATATTGGACCAGGTTCGTTTAAATGGCCTTTCAGCTTCAACTTACCACAAAACCTACCGTCCAGTTATAAAGGAATTTATGGCAAAATAGAGTACTTGTTGAAGGCAACAGTGGACAGAAACTATAGATTTCTGTATGAGTCTAAAGCAAATATAGTGGTGTTTTCCCCAGTGTATTTACACGCCCTGTCACCATATTTTGATGTAAGCCAAAGTTAATTCTTATTTATATTTGTAATAACTGGTTTTGGCAGGAACCACATCAGACTGCTGCGGAGAAGACTCTAGGCTTTTTCTGTTGCAAAAAAGGTATTGTAAAGTTCGAAATGCACCTGCCAAAACGTGGATTTGTGGTCGGTGAAAATATCTGTATCAGAGTTGTGGTCACAAATCTCTCCAAAGTTAACATAAAAAATTTAAAATTCAAACTCGTCCAAACTAATAAATCAAAGGCAACCCATCCAAGGACTGAATATAAATGCAACAGGGTGACTCTGGCCAAACACACGGATAAAGGTATTGGAGCACATGGAGAACACGATTTTATTGTTCAACTATTGGTTCCCACCGACAAGATAATACCAAACTTTTTATACGCCGGCCTCTTTGAATCGTCTTACACTATTGAGGTAGGAAAGATTTGACGTTGCTAATTTAAATCTAACTCAGTCATTTGATGCATTTTTAGGGCTCATGTGTCTTCGACGGTTTTCATACGAACCTAAAATTGGAAATAGTTCCTTTTATAGGACATCAAAAATACCCACAAGAGAATGCATCTCAGTCCTACATCCCTCCGTGCCATTTACAACAAACAAACACCAATCAAACTTGGATTACTAAGACGGAAACGGTGGGAGACCTACCACCGCCCTATGAACCGGACCCCTTTACTCAAAGCTCGAATAAAATAGGTTTTCATGAAGGTGTTACAGTACCATCAGCCCCTTACGAGTCAGATATGCCATCGGTATGTACTTTGTGATCAACGTGGACCTAAAATAAATTAAATCATTTCAGGTTCATCTCTCTATCAAGTATTAAATGAAGATTTTTTTTATATATGCCATAATTGTATTTAGTTATTTTAGTATTTTTTAAATAAATTAATAAGGATTTAATATTAACAATTGTATTATTTAATCTTCCTAATTTGATAAAACCTGTTGAAGAATGTAAGTAACCTAAGTAGATTATAATCTGACGTATTTGTTATTTAAAAACAATTTTCAACAAATTCAATTTATAAGCATATAAAAAACAGTAATTCTGGTTAGTTAAACGGTTTCTGCATAATAGATATGAGATAAGATAAAGCATCATATTGATAACAAGCAATTGTAACAGATTTTAGAACAGTTATTATAGATCTAATAAACTATTATTCAATCATTCAGATTGACAGTAACCACATACAGTAATAAGTAGTAGTAGTACTAAATAATGTCTTGCCAAATAAGTTTATTCAACTACAATGGATGTTATAAAGGTGGTGACTCAATAACTGGAGTAGTGCAAGCACATTTCAACGGTGTCAAAGACATAAGAGGTATGAATTATTTTGTAAAAAATAGATGCCAATTAAAAGTTCTTAAATTATAGGTGTTAAAATAATTTTTAAATGTGTGGAATCGACAAGATGGGTTGAACATCGAACTCACCACAATAATAGAAGAAGAAGAACCGAAAGACATAGTGTAACGTACACTGGACACAATGAAATCATACGAAATGAAATATGGTTACATGGTGAATGCCACATTGGACCTGGCACCTTTAAGTGGCCCTTCACTTTCAACTTACCAATGAACGTACCTTCATCTTTTAAAGGAGAATATGGTGGTGTAGAGTACACGTTAAAGGCTAAAGTAGACAGACCATATAAATCAGATTATGAATTCAAAGCCACTATAATGGTATTTTCTCCAATCGATTTCAATGTTCTATCACCAAGTTTTAGAGTAAGTAGTTTTATGGTACCACCTACACATTAATCGTTGTTATCTTTATTAGGAACCTCGGCAAACAGGTACAGAAAAGACGCTTTGTTGCTTCTGCTGCAAAAGTGGCCACATCAGTTTCGAAATGTATTTGGAGAAATACGGCTTCGTGATTGGTGAACACATCAATTTAAGGGTCCTTGTTACGAACCTTTCCTCCTCCAACATAACCAATCTGAATTTCAAACTCAGCCAGATAATCGAGTCAAAGGTGACTCACCCATCAACAAAATGCAGGCACAACAAAATGGTTCTAGCTAAAGTTACACGTCCGGGTGTCGGAGCTCATGGACAAAATGAATTCAACGTACAACTCCCCGTACCCACTCACGTAATAATACCAAATTTCCTGTTGTGCAACTTGTTTAAGGCGTCATATTCCCTTAAGGTAACCATCATACATGCGTACATTAAAATAAATAAACATTACACACGTAGGGGAGCTGCGAAATTGACGGTTTCCACCAGGACTTAAATCTGGAAATGTTCCCCTTGATTGGTCACATCAAACACAGGCAGCCAACCGATATGCCTCAACCATACGAGATTCCACCGTGTCACTACTCTCAAGGAAGCACGACCCAAGGTTGGGTCTCCTCGGTTGTGAACGTAGGAGGTGACCCACAGCAACCTCCGCCAATTGGTTTTGGGGAAACCAAGACTGTGTTGCCTCAACATCCACCTGCAATGCCCACGGCGCCGCAAGATGATTCTGTTGGTTTAGCTGGTCCGAGTACCCCTAATTTGAGTAGGTATTTAGGTAGTTTGTTAGCCTTTTTAATTGTAACTAATGGTTTTAGACCCGCCTTCCTACAAGGAATTAATCGATTTGTAAGTTATAAAAGGGGTGTCGGATGAGGGTGTTGTGAACATAAAAAAATAAACGCACTGAAGGTATTTTTTAATAAATGGTTTTGTATTATTTCTCCCTTATTTACTAATCCTTACCTAGGTCACTAATATTATTAGGCAGAATTAATTAATGAACATAAAATAATGTTTATGGCAATTAATTTCACACATGGATGTTAAACAATCTGGTGAAATGGAAAAAAAGGTCTAGATAAAGCATTATCTTAATATTTAATCTCGTATTTAGTGATCAAGGTAACATGCATTTAATCTATTATCAGTATCATGATAATCACAAACACAACTAAAAATGTAAACCTTTGTGTAATATTAAACAAAAATTGTGATGAAAAATGAGTTTGAAAATAAAACTACAAGATGACAACAATGGATGTTGTACAACAGGGCAATACATTATTGGTGAAGTTGAGGCCAACTTTCGCAAAGTTAGAAGAATTAAAGGTTAGTTAATTAATGTATATTTATATTGCAAATCTTACAACATTTCTAATAAATTATTAAAGGTATTAAAATTACATTAAAAGGAAGAGGTCATGTATGGTTTTACCAGTCAAGTACCGCTAACCGTAAATCCACTATATATACTGGTAAAGAAACATACATAATCAAAGAAGAAATGCTACATGAAGAAGGTCATATGGGACCAGGATTGTTGAAGTTTCCATTTAGATTCTATCTGCCAAGTTACTTACCTCCTACATTTCAAATCAAAAATGGAGGTATAAAGTATTATCTAAAGGCTGAAATTTTATCTACACTGCGTTCATATAAGTTGGATATTAACGTATTTTCTCCAATAAACTTGAACAATTATAGCATCATCTATCAAGTAAGTTTTTTAAAACTTTTAACATATTTTGTCACTTTTATTTTAAACAACATTTAACATATAGATTCACATTTGTCCATATGAAGACAAAAATTTATTAGATCTTGAAATTAGTGTGAAGGGTTTGTCACTTTGCCGGACTTTCCTTAGCTTAAAACCCTTTCCATGAGGATAATGCCCAAGCCCAATTATTCCAACATGTTGAAGTCATAGAAGACTTCAAAGTTTAGCCCTTCCTCTACAGACAGCGTCAAGTAGAGGTGGCATGAAATAAGTTCCCACAGGACAAAGCTAGCCACTTCAGTAGATCACTGCCAAGGCTCTCAATGAGTGCCTGAATCATCGTGTTGTCCAAGTCATTGTTAGTTTAATTCTAATCTGAATTGATCATTTATTACTCTTTTACTCCACTGGATCTATTGTTGTATTTGAATGTATCTGAAGTTATATTGGTTTATGTTTTAGGCACCTCGACAAGCTTTTAAAGAATTAAACCTTAATTCATGTTGGTGCAAAAATTATGGCCACGTCTCGCTTGAAGTACGTCTCGAAAAGTACGCCTTTATTGTTGGGGAAAGTATAAACGTAAGAGTGATAGTGGAGAATTTATCCACTATCAATATTCTATACATCAAAATGGAGCTATTACAGGTAGATGCTGCCTATCTCGTGTTTTTAATTTTTAGTAATTTTGGGACTTTAGGAAATAACATACACGTGTACGGAGCCAAAAGAAAAATCACGTGAAACAAACATCCTTATTAAAACACAAAAGTACCCAGGAGTGTCGGCCAAAACCACACACAATGGCATTTTACAATTTTTGGTGCCTGATGATGCCTCGTTTCCAAATTTTGAATCGTGCAATTTATTTACAGTCAGGCATACTTTTCACGTAATTTGTGTGGCATTTTCGTTTTAATTTATATTAATAATAGGTGTTTTAGGTGTCTTGTGTATTCGCAAGCCTCGATTCAAATTTGTGTATAAGTATGAAACCAATTATAGGACACATAAGTAGGCAACTTGAAGAGGAAATTCCTCCTCCTTACTCCCCAGTTGACAATAATGTTCTAGTTGAAGATCGATTGCCTGTGCCACCACTTCACAGCTACGACAATCCAGCACTGGATATTGTAGATGAAAGGTTGCCTACTTATGAAGACGTTATTTTGGAATCTAACCTAGGTAAAAATATGGGTTAATTTCATAACAATTTTACGATTTTTTTAATTTTAGAGAATAGTCAAATTTCAGAATTGTCTCATTGATTGTGTGCCTTGGGCCAAGAAAATTAAGGTTACACAATTCATAGGGCACAAAATGTCTGTGATTATTAAAAAAATGATATCAAGCATTTAGGAAAATTAAGGTTAATTGAGTTCTATCCTCATAGGCTCAGAGTATTTTTATTTTGGTTTTGTACAGGTCATTTTTGGGAGTGATTTTGTTCAAATAGTGGAAAGAATTTCAACAATGCATTTGAAAGTACTCAAGCATTAATAAACCATAATATATGTTACAGTGTGGCCCATTTGAAAGCAGGACACCCTCTTAAAATTTGCATTTTTTGTCCAATTTTTTTTTCAATTTTAAAGCAGGAAAACATGTGCTTATAGTCAAAAACTCACGTTTCTTGGCCCAAAACCAAAAGGATAATTTTTTTTGGCATTTTATGAGGGTGTCCCCCTTTCAAATGACTCTATGGACTTACTCCTATTTAGTAATAACTGTGTATATGTAACAAAACAGTGGTAAAACAAAGACATATTTAATATTATTTAAATTATGATCTATTTCTTAACATAACTGTAATTCTTTAATAATCTTGATTAACAATTTGCTTATTTACAGTTTAAATAAACATTACTTAAATATCACTTAACATGTAGTATTAATAGTTTAATTTAAAATGAGCTTAACATTGTAAATAAAATCACACAAGATTCTAAATAATCAACAATGAAATCACAATTGTCAATAAACTTTTACTGTTGTTATACTTTTATTGACTGTTAAACATACAACATGAATTTGCTGTCTGTTTCTAAGAACACACATTACTATTTATAGTTAATTATGAAATATACATCTCTTATTAAATGTTATCAAAATATTTTGTGTTTTATTTAAAACAATACACATACAACACCATATTCTTTCCTAAATTTTCATTTTATACCTAAATCAATATAATTTTTTTAAAACATGGGTTAAACATACAACTTGAATTTCCTGCTTGTTTCAAAGGAAACAACGTCTCTCATGTTAACACATACAGCAATACAACAAATTATATAGATAATAATTGTACGAATTCTGTGTAATATAATATGTCTTATTTAACTCAACTCATTAGTTGGTTATAACAAGGCCATAGCGATTGATTTATATTTACATCGTGTTCATTCAGTACTTACCGGGTTCAACGGACTATCCTCTGTATCTCTTAGCTCGCCAAAATTAGAACAAAACAGATAAGTAAGGCAATATTACATCATTAAGGTGAGTTTACCTTTTTATATATTGATTTTAATGATAATGATCTGTTGTGCAAAAAGAAGCCTATTTCAAGGTTATTATAGGTTTTATGTCGAAGAGTTGTTTACGTAAACTACGCGCAACATAAACTGTGACTATTTTTTGATTAATAACAATTTTAAAATATTTTAACTAAATTGTGTGCTAAATTTTAAAACAAAAAAAGTAAATATAAACAGTAAATGTAAAAAGTGGAATTAGATGCGTTGTTGTAAACTGAGTTGCCTACATTGTAGTCGTCAGACACATGTTCATTGCAGTAGTTTAAGTCTAAAATTAGAAAAAATTTTAAATTGTTTTTGAATTTGGTAGTGTGTGAATAAATATATTTTGTAAGCGCTGCCTAAATATAAAAAATAAAATAACTGCCAACAAATATACATATATACAGTGTGGCCCATTTAAAAAAGGGACACCCTTATACAATTTTGACCAATCTTGACAAACTTTTTTTTCAATTGTAAAATGAAAATACGTACTTATAGACAAAATTGTCACTTTTTTGGTTCAAAAAATTAAAAAATACATTCTTTATTTCTATGATTTTTAATTTTTCCTAAGATTATGAATGTGCATTTTTATGAAATTTAGTACAAATTTTGGACAGAAAATTCAAATTTTATGAGGGTGTTCTGCTTTCAAATAGACCACACTGTATATATATCAAATTCTAATATAGTACATATAAGATATGAAGCCACACTTTGAATGTTAATTTAAGTCTATAAGTTATATATTTACATTTATAGATGAGTTGCAAAGTAATAATCGATAGCACAAACTTTCAACCCGGATCTCTGATAACTGGAAAAGTATTAGTAAACATGAACAACGAAAAAAATATCAGAGGTAAGTTTTATAATTATTGATTGACTTTATTTATTACTATTTTCTTTTGTATCTGTGACGACAAAGGCTTAAACCATATTTAGAACATTGTATATAAATTCTCCCACCGGTTAATTTAATCAGAACTACACAAGAGCCATTTAATTATATTATACAAAATACGCACGAATTGTTCCAAAATATTCTAATAATTAGTTTTTAATTGATAGCTCAAAATTATTTTATCAATATGATAAAATTCCAAAGCACCATTGTAAATGCCATTGAAGAGTATCACAGCAACATTTTAATACTTTAAATACTTGAACAATGAATGGAAAATGAAAGTTGATTAGTAACCTTTTTTTTTCACTTTCGTCATCTACCCTTCATTATTATTATACAACTACTTATGTATTTTCCTTCATATACAGTAAATTCTTGTATACAGTGTGGTCACTATAAAATGACAAAATTTTCATTAAGTTTGAGCACTATATACTGTTTTAAAAATTATAAAATTTCAACCGAAAATATACATTTTTAGGTAACCTGGTCTATAATATCCATAAATTTCTTGAAAATGGCTTTAATTATGAAATTTTCTAACGATAATTGTATACAGTGCAAGAAAATACTTTGAGGACAAGACTGTTACCTTACTCCTAAAGTGATATATTAGAAAACAGGCTTTTAAATTTTAACGTCTGATAATTTATGAATATCATTGTTGTAGCCCTTTTGGCAAAACACTCACTGTCACAATTCTTTTATACAATCTTATTACTGAACCCCACCCCAGTAATTCCAAATATCTTGAAAATTGTAAAGGTAAATAAGGTTGCTATGAGATGGGTTTACAATTAGTTGAAGTACCCATAAAATATCCGAATGTTACTGTAGGTGTGACAGTCCGTTTAAAAGGTGAGGAACACACGGAATGGGAAGAGCGAGAGAGTCATTATAACACAACGACGGAGAAAGAAGAGGTAGTTTATCAAAGATACACCGGAGATCATACTGTATGTGAGCATGAAACACAACTACGTGGTTCTGGTAAATTGGAACCTGGTCAGTATACTTTCCCTTTCGAATTCCATTTGGACAGGGACATACCCTCTAGTTATAAAGGAACTTATGGGTATATAGAATACAGTATTAAAGGAAAGGTGGATCTGGCCTATCAATTCGATTATGTAGATAAAGTTTACTTAAACATAAACTCACCAATTAATTTCAATAACATGTCTTGGGATTTACAAGTAAGGTCTACATTAATCAAATAGATAATTTGAATTATTCATCATTATTACAGCAAGCAGTTTATGCAGAAGACGATAAAACTGTTTGTTGCTTCTGTTGCTCACAAGGAGAAATAACTTTTAAAATGACAATACCTAAAAGGGCGTATGTAATAGGGGAAAGCATACTTGTTCATGTGGATATTACCAACTTGTCCAACGTTAACGTTGATAACGTTAACATGAGAATCATACAGGTAATATTTAATGTGACTGCGACTTCATTTCTAATTATTCGGCCATTTTAAGACCACAGAATCAACGACACATTCACCAAGTACCAAAGAAAAGTACGAAACAGACGTAGTTGTATCAGTAGATCACACTGGTGTTGGTGCAAATGGTTGCCACAACTTTTACATGACCCTAGACATTCCTACGTATCTCCAAATATACAATTTTAAAGGTAGCAGCTTATTCAGCAGCTCTTTTAGACTTGAGGTAAAAATTAAAATAGTAATTGGGAATAAAAATTAACAGTTATCCTTAGGGCTGCTGCAACCTACCTGATTGCCATACCGATTTAGAGCTGAATCTTCACCTTGTCCTGGGTCACATTCAACACGAAAGAAGCCCGACGGTGGTGCCACCAGATGAATCGACAACCATGACCCAACAACTAGGTGTGCCAAGAGGAAACAACGACGAATGGGAAGACATCGGTGAAACCACTGAGATAGGCGACGAACAACCGCCACCCTACCAATCTCACATAGGTTTCAACATTCCTTCCGCACCAGATCCGTCGTCAAATGGGAACACGGTTCCACAACTACCCACGGCTGGATTTGTAGCCATGCCCATGCCCGGACCGTCTGCACCTGTGTCCGAGCCTGAGCCACTGAATCCGGAGAAAGGTGTCTTTGGAGGAGGGCCTCCTTCTGCACCTCCTGATGATCCATCAAGGCCCAGTGCTCCAGAACTACGTAAGTAACTAGTAACAACTTTTTGTACACCCTAAATGGTAATTCATGTTTTCAGCTCCTCCTTCGTACGAAGAAATAAGTGGAAACAAGTCTCAATAGTTGAAGGCTGCTTTAGGCGCTTACAGTAGCAGCAAAAAGCAAAAAAGCTTGTCAATTGCTTGTGTTTCCTGTAAGCTTTTTAAACCTACAATGACACCTTTGATGTGATATTACGCCACAACTCGAGATTAAAAATATATTCTTGTACGTGTGTTGAAACGCTTATTGCTTTTATGTATAATAAACTTACATATAATAAATATTTTACAAAATACATTTGCGTCTTCCTACAGTAAAAAATAGAATACTCCCGTCGTTTATACAAGATTGGTTGACGGCAGACCATGGTCTTTAATAATCCGGTGAATTTATGCAGGGGGTATATGAATTAAGCTTTGGATTTCGCTGGGGAAACTTTGAATGTCTTACCTTTGTGTGCCGTATGAAGTGGATAGCACTTAGAAGTCGGAACTTTTGATGCTGACGCCCTGCACAGTGGATAGACGCCGCGGCGTCGTTATCTTAATGCTGAAAAGTAGAATCGGAACGTCCGCCCCGACACTCATCCACGGACCGTGAAATCAAAACATGCCCTACTTCACTGTACGCTTTTTTTTATTCAATTGAAACCTTTGCATCGCATTATTTGTTGCCGTTGTGTTTTTAATCATTGAATGAAAATGATTTGATGAAAATTGGTTGGTATTTTTTGTGCACCGTTAAACATTCAAGTACATATTATATTACTTCATTTAATCAATTTGTCTTTCTAAAATAATTTATGTACTTTTCATTCATATATAGAATATTCGTATATACAGGGTGGTCATTATAAAATTACACAATTTTTGTGAAATCTGATTTACGAATATCATTCGAGCATTTGATTTATAGTTTTTGTGAAGTCTTTATGAAATAAAGTTTTAATTATAATTGTATATACTACAGGAAAATACTTAAAAATATTACTTATTCCTTACACTTAAAAAGATCGAATTTTTAATTATTTAACAAATTTTTATATATCAGTATTCTTTAAATTTTATTTTATTTTAAATTATTTACTTAAAATATTCAAAGTTCTACTTGAAAAAATACAAAGATATTGTTTAAACATGTCTGAAATAGGAAAGGCCAAATGATTTTTCTTGAATTGTAAAATATGTAGTAACTCCCTTAATTTTTAATTTAATTTAATTATATTCAGTTTTTTCAGTGGCGCAACATTGCCAATCCATTGTTACGTCACTGTATTTAAAAAATAAATAAATAAAGTGAATTAAAATCGGTAATACTAAAAAAAAAAAAATATTTTATAAATTTATCTCCCATTTAATTAGAAAAGCAAAATAATCAAAAATAATTTGTTTAGTTAATCAATTAAGAATTTTAGTGTTTTAAAAAAAATCTTATATACGACGTTCTTCAAATTTGTTTTATATTGTTGTATTTTATGTTATACAATTTATTATTATTTTTTTTTTTTCATTAAAAAAAATCAAATTTGATTGAAAATAACAAAAAAATATGTATTAACCTTAATTTTCAATTTGTGACTCACTGGTAAATAAATATTAATGTTTTGTCATTGATGTATCACCGGGATACAAAAAATAATTATATTTAGTTTTTCCAGTAGCGTAACAGTACCTATCCATTGTTACGTCACTGTCTTTTAAAAAAATTGAATAAAATTAATTAAAATCGATAATACTAGAAAAAATATTTAAAAAAGAATAATTAAAAATAATTTGTTTAACTAATTAAGTATTCTAGCAGTCTTAAAAAATTTTATATACGACGTTCTTCAAATTTGTTTAATATTGTTGAGTTATAATCTAAAATTTAATATTATTAAAAAAAATTGGTTCAAAATAGATATATATATATATATATATATATATATATATATATATATATATATATATATATATATATATATATATGTAGTAATTCCCTTAATTTTTAATTTGTGATTAACTGGTAAATAAATATTAATGTTTTTTCATTGCCAGGACACAAAAATTAATTATATTCAGTTTTTCCAGTGGCAGCATCTTTCAAAAAATCTTATATAGGACAAAATTACTTAATATTGTTTTCTTTTTAAGATTCAAAGTTCATTTTATTTTAATTAAAAGAAAGAGTTTATTTATTTTAATTTTTCCAATGGTGTAACATTACTAATCTATTGTTTAAAAAAATAAATAATGTTAATTAAAATCGATAAAACTAGAAAAAATATTTTATAAATGTATCTCCCATTTAATTAGAAAAACAAAATATTAAAAAAATAATCAAAAATAATTTGTTTAATTAATTAATTAAGCATTCTAACAGACTTAAAAAAGTCTTAAATACGACTTTCTTCAAATTTGCTTAATATTATTATGTTTTATGTTCTAAAATTCTTTTATTTATTTTTATTTTTTCATTAAAAAAAAACAAATTATATTCAAAATAACAAAAAATATGTAGTAACACCCTTAATTTTTAATTTGTGACTAATTAGTAAATAAATATTAATGTTTTACGTCACTGTCTTTTAAAAAATTAAATAAAGTGAATTAAAATAATACTAGAAAAATATTTTATAAATTTAACTCCCATTTAATTAGAAAAACAAAAAAAAAATAATTAGTTTAATTAATTAAGCATTCTAGCAGTTTTAAAAAAATCTTATATAAAACGTTCTTCAGATTTGCTTAATATTATTGTGTTTTTGTTCAAAAATTTATATATTTTTCATTAAATACCAATCGATTGTTACGACACTGTATTTTAAAAATTAAATAATATGAATAGAAGAAATATTTTACAAATTTATCTCCCATTTAATTAAAAAAAAATTTTGTTTAACTAATAAAGCATTCTAGCAGTCTTAGAAAATTTTATATACGACGTTCTTCAAATTTGATTAATATTGTTGTGTTTTATAATCTAAAATTTAATATTATTTCCATTAAAAAAAAAAAACAAATTTGATTCAAAATAGCATATATATATATGTAGTAATTCTCTTATTTTTTGTGATTACTGTTAAATAAATATTAATGTTTTTTCATTAACGGGACACAAAAAATAATTATATTTATTTTTTCCAGTGGCGTAACATTATCAATCCGTTGTTACGACACTGTATTTTAAAAAATTTAAAAAAAAGAATTAAAATCGATAATAATAGAAAAATTAGTTTACAAATTTATTTTCCATTTAATTGGATAAACAAATTAATTAAAATTAATTTGTTTAATTAATTAATTAAGCATTATAGCAGTCTTTCAAATAATCTTATATAGGACTTTCAAAATTACTTAATATTGTTTTGTATTTAAGATTCAAAGTTTATTTCATTTTAATTAAAAGAAAAAGTTTTTATTATTATTAATTATTTTATAAATAGAAAAATTTACAAAAAGATCACAAAAATTGATCATGAAATAGTGAAATAAATTTTGTTTTACATAAATATAATTGTGATATTATCAGGTAAATCCAAAAAATATTTTAACCTACTGGTGTGTAAAAAATAAAATATAATTACATTTCTGTGTGTACTATTAAAGACAAGGAATATTTTAAAAAATAAGTGAATTAAATCACCTGCCATGAAGTTTATTAAAATCCAGGAAAATTAAAATTGTACTTGAAGATAATGCGACCCTCGAAACGTGATAGGATTATATATCAAACTAATTGAGACATATCCTTGGGGCATGTGTATTTGGTAAATTAGTTTCGAACGCTTATTTACATGCCAACCCCATTTTAAATGAAAAGGCCGAGAGTGATGTACAATAGTTTCCCATATGTTAATGTATGTCGTGCAACGAGACAATTTTCCCCTTTTTTGACGCTTCGACGCGCTGAATCAATCTGTTTCGGAGTGCGTGATAGGAGTGAAACTTTGATTAAACACAAACTGAAAGGACTAAAGTATACCACGCTGAAAGGACTTGGTTAAGGGAATTTATTTGTAGGATAAAATAGAGCCCGGATTTATATATACTTTTGAGATCTTTAAAATTGATACGGTTTCAATTTTAATAATTAACCCTCTTAACATAATTAGTTACTTTGCTGTGTCTCTATGTCGAATAATATTAACAGATAAACTAACGTGCACTACAGTAATAATCTAATGGAGGTGAAATGTATTTCAACATGTATATTATTGTAACATGCACATGGTAATTGATAAGCTAGAAATGTTTGAATTGAAACTTCAATAATAATCCCTATACATCATTACAAGTGCTCAATTTTAAACATGTTCCACCCTACCTTACTGAAACATTTCAAATCGAGTTGAAACTAAAACACTTCAGGAATATTATTGCTGGAAATATTTCATCATTTCTGTATTACAACTGGTTACCTGCCCTGTTCAATTTATTCACGAGAGTGCTTATATTTTTAAAGGGGGCATTATTAAAAACTTCACCATTATTATCTTTAGAGAAACAAATAAGATTTGAGATGGATGATAATGTAGTGCTTAATGTAATTAAGTTTGTTTTTATAATATTTTTTACTTACAAAAATGATTTGCTTGAATTTTTTCTACAAGCAAATTCATGCAATAAATCACACAATTGTCTCAGTTTCTTTAGTTTTTATTATTATTTTTAGAATAATTTTATTTTTCTATTTTTATAAATATATATGTATGTTTGCATACAACAAAATACAATTAACTTTATATAATACTATATAATAAAAAAATAAATATTTATGAAATAACTACCTCCTATCTCAAATTCTCTTCCTCAATGTAATTTAATTACTTACTTAAGTTAGGTTAGAGTAAGTTAGGTTATATTTTGGATAAATTAATTAAACAATTAAGATTAATTTATCCTATTGAAAGCATCTCTGGTATAATATTTATCTTATAACCTAACCTAACCTAACTTATTTTAATTAAAATCAATTTGTTCCTATATAGTTACACATAACCTAATCTAACATATTTTTATATTGTCCAAATATGGTTATACCTAACCCAACCTAAAATATTTTTATATAGCTTCACGTTTTTCATTAAGCATACAATTGTCTCAGTTTCTTTAGTTTTTATTATTGTATGTGTAAATTATTTAGTAAGTTTTTAGAATAGTATAATTTTATTTAAGTTTCCTATTTTTATAAATAAAGATGTATGTTTGCATAACTACCTTTACGTTTTGGATAAATTAATTAAACAATTAAGATTAATTTATCCTAATGAAAGCATCTCTGGTATAATCTTTATATAACTTTAACCTATATAATTAAACTCAATTAGTCCTAATATAGTTCCACCTAACCTAACATACTTTTAAATTGTTCAAATATAGTTATACCTAACTTAACCTAAAATATTTTTATATAGCTTCAGGTTTTTCAAGTTTGTAGAATCACACAATTGTCTCTTTAGTTTTCCTTATGATATGCGTAAATTATATTTAGAACAATTTCATTTTATTTAAGTTTCCTATTTTTATAAATATATAAGTATATTTTCATAACTACCTTTTTATAATACTATATAATAAAAGAATTAAATATTTATTAAATAACTATCTCCTATCTAAAATGCTCTTCCTCAATGTAATTTAATTACTTACTTAAGTAGGTTAGAGTGAGTTAGGTTACATTTTGAATAAATTAATTAAACAATTAAGATTAATTTATCCTGATGAAAGCGTCTCTGGTGTAATATTTATATAATTTTAACCTATATTAATTAAAATCAATTTGTTCTAATATAGTTACACCTCACCTAACCTAACATATTTTTATATTGTCCAAATATCGTTATACTTATCCAACCCAAAATATTTTTATAGAGCTTTAAGTTTTTCGAAGTTTGTAGAATCACACAATTATCTCAGTTTCTTTAATTTTTGTTATTATTTTTAGAATAATTTCATTTTATTTAAGTTTCCTATTTTTATAAATATATATGTATGTTTGCATAACTACATTTATATAATACTATATAATAAAAAAAATAAAAATTTATGGAAAATTAGCTCCTATCTAAAATTCTCTTCCTCAATGTAATTTAATTACTTACTTAAGTTAGGTTAGAGTAAGTTATGTTACATTTTGGACAAATTAATTAAACAATTAAGACTAATTTATCCTAATGACCATCTCTGGTAGAATCTTTATATAACTTTAACCTATATTAATTAAAATCAATTTGTCCTAATATAGTTACACCTAACCTAACATACTTTTATATTGTCCAAATATAGTTATACCTAATCTAACCTAAAATATTTTATATAGCTTCAAATTTTTCAAAGTTTGTAGAATCACACAATTTTCTCAGTTTCTTTAGTTTTTATTATTGCATGTGCAAATTATTTGAAGTATTTAGAAGAGTTTCACTCTATTTAAATTTCCTGTTTTTATAAATATATATGTATGTTTGCATAATTACCTTTTTATAATACTACATAATAAAAAATTAAATATTTATGAAATAACCAGTTCCTATCTCAATGTAATTTAATTACTTACTTAAGTTAGGTTAGATTAAGTGATGTTACATTTTTGATAAAATAATTAACTAATTAAGATTAATTTATTCTAATGAAAGCATCTCTGGTATAATCTTTATATAACTTTAACCTATATCATTTAAAATCAATTTGTTAGTTATACCTAACCTAACATATTTTTATATAGGTTTAAGTTCTTCAAAGTTTGTAGATTCACAAAATTATCTCACTTTCTTTAGTTTTCTTATTGTAAAGGTGTTGCCAGAGATGCTTTTATATAACCTATATTAATTAAAATCAATTTGTCCTAATATAGTTATACCTAACCAAACCTAAAATATTTTTATATAGGTTTAAGTTTTTCAAAGTTTGTAGAATCACACAATTGTCTCAGTTTCGTTAGCTTATATTATTACATGTGCAAATTATTTAGAGTTTTTAGAATAGTTTCATTCTATTTAAGTTTTCTATTTTTATAAATTTATATGTATGTTTGCATAACTACCTTTTTATAACACTATGTAATAAAAAAAAAATAAATATTTATAAAATACCTACCTCCTATCTAAAATTCTCTTCTTCAATATAATTTAATTACTTAAGTTAGGTTAGAATAAGTTATGTTACAGTTTAGATAAATTAATTAAACAATTAAGATTAATTTATCCTAATGAAAGCATCTCTGGTATAATCTTGATATAACTTTAACCTATATTAATAAACATCAATATGTCGTAATATAGTTACACCTAACCTAACCTAACATATTTTTGTATAACTTTAACCTAGATTAATTGACATTTGTAACTCTTTTAGTGTAGCAAGAAATGTAAAACAGAGTTTAGATCCAAAATTGTATCTTTATGTCATTCCAAATCTTGTTTCTATTAAACATGCAATTTAATCGAAATTAAAATAAATTAATAGAAAAACTAAATTCCGTTTAACTTTTTAGATCAAATGGAGTTTGTTTGAACTATTGTGGAATGAATTTAATACACAATGATTGTTTTCATTCATATTTTGGCAATAATAACCCAGTATCCTGTTTTTAGGCACAAAAACGGCTAGACGCTTTGATTTCCGTCTTACAACTTATTGCACATATTTCGGTAACATATGTTCAAGAGGCTTTATCCTGTGTTATCCTTCTTAATCCTCTTAGCGTCTTTAATTGAGTAGGCAGGTAAAGGCATTACAGTCCAACATGCCACAATTGCGCTACCATTGTGTAAACGTACGGTACATCCCAATCCAACGTTTGTAAATATGTACAAAGTGCCCGTAACGATTTCCATTCATGACGTACGACGACATAATTGGCATGTCCCACATTTAACACATCTTCCTGACCGGTAATTACGCACCGGCCCCGTCTTGCACAATAACGAACCGCCGCATGTAGGCATGCACTTGTACATTTTACTTTGATTAAAGCAGAAATTTTTGAAGTCACTTGAACGCAACGGCAAAAAAAAATGAAATCAGCGCGTCTGTAAATAAGTTCCGCGATGCGCAAAACAAGATCCAATTAAAATTGTCAGATCGTCGGCATTCGACATAGGCAAAGGTTTTTGAAAGCATTGTCGAGTGCACTCGAAACGTCTTGCTATATCTTTGGGGCATATCAAACATCAGTCTGCTCCATGCTCATTTTCATTTTATTGTGAAATCTATTCGATATCACGTATTTATTTGATGTCTGCTGGCACGGAATATATTAGTTCTGATTTCTATGAATAAAAATACAAATAGGTTTGGAATCAATATTTTTTACAGAAGGCACAGAAGGGTTTCGTTGGTACAAAGACGTTTCAAAAATTCTTTCTTAGTAGATTTTTGTAATATAAAAATTATTTATTCTTCTCTACCACAAATATGAATAGATTATTTGCAAAATATAAAAATATAATTAAAGTTATAAATTTTACAAAGGTTTTTATGGTTGGTTGATATAAAAAATAATTAATCTGAGTAAATATTTTTTAATTAATATGATGGGTACTTTAAGAGATAGCAACATCTTATTACTCCATTGTTGTTATTATTATTATATATCTTAGATTTTACCTGTCTAAACCATAAAAAGTTTACCAAAATAATTTCATGTTGTTGTCTTAACAATTTAACTTTTGGGCAAAGGAATCTGTTGTTGTATCATTCTAAAATTTGTTATACTGCCTTTTAATGAGTAGTTAATATTCTTAAAATATTTAAACAGTACAAATCATTTAAAATTCTGCTTATTTAAAAAAGTCAGTATCCAGTCTAAACATATACACCATAATTCAGGAAAACTTAAATATTTTTTGTATTGTCCAGTTATACAAGAATTAAAGGTAAAATAGTTTAATAATAAATATCTATATTATTTTATTATTTAACCTTTGCACAAAGGAATTGGTAGTACCGTTTAAGAATTTGTAACATTGTATATAATGATAATTAGAAAATGTTAGTATCAACTTGCAACAGAAAAGGCATTCTGCTTCTTTATGGCACTGCTAGACTACTCCAAGTGACTATTATTAATTTTTTTGATTTTCCAATTTTTTTCATAATTCTGAAGAAGAGGTCATCAGTACTGTTCCTATTGAGGAAGAAAATTTATGATAGGGGTCATAATTAAAAGAATGGGAACTAGTGTGACTTTACAAACTTAAAACCACATACAAATATGTTAGGTTAGGTGTAATTATTAATTATTTTTAAAATTCAATTTTGGATTCAAATTTACATATATAATTAATTTAGGTTAAAATTATGTTATATTCATATATTAGGTTAGGTCAGGTGTAAGTATATTAGGACAAATTGATTTTAATTAATTAAGTTATTTTAATATTATACCAGAGATGCTTTCATTAAGATAAATTAATCTTAGTTATTTAATTCATTTAATGTAACCTAACTTAATGTAATTCATTTAATGTAACCTAACTTAGTGTAATTAAATTACATTGATGAAGATTTTAGATAAGAGCTAATCATTTTATAAATATTTAACTTTTTTATAATATATATTATTATAAAAAATTAGATTTACAAACAAATTGTTAGTTTTATTGTATTTAAAGCTATAACTCCTTTACAATAAGAAAACAAAATAAAGTGAGACAATTGTGTGAATGTACAAACTTTAAAGAACTTAGAGC
This sequence comes from Aethina tumida, assembly GCF_024364675.1. Lineage (NCBI taxonomy): Eukaryota > Metazoa > Arthropoda > Insecta > Coleoptera > Nitidulidae > Aethina > Aethina tumida. The sequence goes on along the minus strand of NC_065435.1, from coordinate 13,384,937 downwards.
TCTATAAAAATATTTTAGGTTATGTTATGTATAACTACATTTGGACAAAATAAAAATATGATAGGTTAGGGACTGTATTAGGAGAGATTGATTTTAATTAATATAGGTTAAAGTTATATAAATATTATGCCAGAGATGCTTTCATTAGGATAAATTAATCTTAATTGTTTAACTAATTTGTCCAAAATGTAACATAACTTACTTTAACCTAACTTAAGTAAGTAATTAATTACATTGAGGAAGATAATTTTAGATAGGAGTTAACTGTTTCATAAATATTTATTTTTTTATTATTATAAAAAGATGGTTATGTAAACATACATATAGGAAACTTAAATAGAATGAAACAATTTTAAAAACTTTAAATAATTTACATATACAATAATAAAAACTAAAGAAACTGGGATAATTGTATGATTCTACAAACTTTAATTAAGATAGGTTAAAGTTAAAAACAGGATACTGGGTTATTATTGCCAAAATATGAATGAAAATAATCATTGTATATTAAATTCCACAACAACTTAAACAGACTCCATTTGATGTAAAAAGTTAGACGGAATTTAGTTTTTATATTAATTTATTTTAATTTAGATCAAATTGCATATTTAATAGTAACAAGATTTGGAATGACATAAAGACACAATTTTGAACCTAAATTTAGCCTTAAATTTCTTACTATACCATTAAAAGAGTTACAAATGTCAATTAAACTAGGTTAAAGTTATATAAAAATATGTTAGGTTAGATTAGGTTAGGTGTAACTGTATTAGGACAAAAAGATTTTAATTAATATAGGTTAAATTTATATAAAGAGATGTTTTCATTAGAATAATCTTAATTGTTTACTTAATTTATCTAAAATGTAACATAACTTACTCTAACCTAACTTAAGTAAGTAATTAAATTACATTGAAGAAGAGAATATTAGATAGGAGGTAGATATTTCATAAATACTTAGTTTTTTTATTAAATAGTATCATAAAAAGGAAGTTATGCAAATATACATATATATTTATAAAAATAAAAAACTTAAATAGAATGAAACTATTCTCAAAACTTTAAATAATTTACACATACAATAATAAAAATTAAAGAATCTGAGATAATTGTGTGATTCTACAAACTTTGAAAAATTTAAACCTATATAAAAATATTTTAGGTTAGGTTAGGTGTAACTATATTAGGACAAATTGATTTTAATTAACATAGGTTAAAGTTATATATAAATTATAACAGAGATGCTTTCATTAGGATCAATTAATCTTAATTGTTTAATTAATTTATCTGAAATGTAACATAATTTACTCTAACCTAACTTAAATAAGCAATTAAATTACATTGAAGAAGAGAATTTTAGTTAGGAGTTAATTGTTTCATAAATATTTAATTTTTTTGTTATATAGTATTTTAAAAAGGTAGTTATGCAAACATACATATATATTTATAAAAATAGGAAATTTAAATATAATGAAACTATTCTAAAAACTTTAAATAATTTACAAATACAATAATAAAAACTAAAGCAACTGAGATAATTGTGTGATTCTACAAACTTTAAGCTTTAATCTTAAGCTAAATAAAAATATTTTGGGTTAGGTTAGGTATAACTATATTTGGACAATATAAAAATATTTTAGGTTAGGTTAGGTGTAACTATATTAGGACAAATTGATTTTAATTAATATAGGTTAAAGTTATATAAAGATTATACTAGAAATGCTTTCTTTAGGATGAATTAATCTTAAGTGTTTAATTAATTTAGCCTAATGTAACCTAACTTATCTAATCTAACTTAACTACGTAATTAGATTATTCAGAGGAAGACACATTTACATTAGTACGTATTAGTTATTTTATAAACATGAAAAAAAATAAATAAATAATTATATGCCCATTTAGTGTAACTGTAGAAAATGTGCAGTTACGAGCTTTAAAATTAGCACGTAAGTAGCCATTAAGTAGTCCCCAATAAACAAAAATATGATTTAGCCATCCCCCCTCGTAATCCACATGCACTCTCTATTAAATTTGTTCGAGCAGTGTACGAACTGCTTAACACCCCTCTTAATTTCTTGAGGGCGATCTGAATTGCAAAATTCAATTAACAAGAGGTATATTTCGTTTGTAAGCAATATTTATTTAGATGAGGCGAGCATTACCTTTGTAAATTTCCTTCTTTTCATGTTAATGGAAGTAGTAAAACAGTTGTTTCACAAACAATCCGAGAGTGCATACTAATGAGTTTCGGGGGCGCCTGCAAAAAACACTTGTTACAAACTCGCCGAGTTCGATTTGAACGTTTGCCAACGGGAGAGACGTGGAAAAAGTGGACGGATCTCGGGTGTCGTGTGTGAATTAGGTAAACTGCCCTCCATAAAACACCGCAAATAGTCAATAAATGTGAGTTGTGATAATTTCTTAGGTCAGCATGTTGTCGAGTCAAAGAAGTAGTCGTAGGAAGAGGTAATTGTTGCTCCTGAGGAGGAGCTGGTCCTGACTTTTGAAGGGAAAACGTTGTCATCTCCACTTCAGACTTTTAGTTGTTGAAATGTCATGTTCTCTCGTGTAAATTAGAGCAAACAAGCCAACCTACAAAGAATGAGAAAATCGAATAGTCGGACTTCGGAATTACGAATTGTGATAACTTCTTAGGCCAGCATGTTGTCGAGTCAAAGAAGTAGTCGTAGGAAGAGGTAATAGTTGCTCCTGAGGAGGAGCTGGTCCTGACTTTTGAAGGGAAAACATTGTCATCTCCACTTCAGACTTTTAGTTATTGAAATGTCATGTTCTCTTGTGTAAATTAGAGCAAACAAGCCAACCTACAAAAATGAGAAAATCGATTAGTCGGACTTCGGAATTGCGAATTGTGATAACTTCTTAGGCCAGCATGTTGTCGAGTCAAAGAAGTAGTCGTAGGAAGAGGTAATAGTTGCTCCTGAGGAGGAGCTGGTCCTGACTTTTGAAGGGAAAACATTGTCATCTCCACTTCAGACTTTTAGTTATTGAAATGTCATGTTCTCTTGTGTAAATTAGAGCAAACAAGCCAACCTACAAAGAATGAGAAAATCGATTAGTCGGACTTCGGAATTGCGAAGGTGCAGTGTGCGTTGATTATAATAAATAATTGAAATGTTGAGCCGGTAGTGTAAATAAAAAGGTGGTAATAGGTAAGGGAAGTGTGGAAACTAAGTAGAGCGACACAAACGTCGTGAACAGAGAGAGTGCCGAGGTACTTGGTAGCAGCAAATGGCCAGTTATTGTATATAGATGCCTGTATGGCCGCCCATGGACGTCACACAGACGGCAGGTGAAGAAGAATCTGAAGTGTACATCCAACAGTGAACAGAGCAAGCGCGCAACATCTGCCGATCCCTAGGGAGAAGCCGCAACGCGTACGGGGATAACATTGCCTCTGTGACGCGCTCCACCCCAGGTAGAAACCGGGACAGCCCCCTATTGACTGCGGAGCGGCGGTGAACGCCCGATTGGTTAAATGCGAGCCGCCGCTCCACGATTGGTCGTTCGTCATGTCTTTATTCAGCCTCTTTTCAATCGTTCTCATCCTGGCCTGTAATTATGCAAATGGCACGATCTCTTGTGCATGCCGCCTATATGCTCAACTGCTGCTACCACCATCGACCATCCTCTGTCTTGTTTGCGCTTTTGCTCAACTTAGAGGGGGCAAAGTTCACCTTCGTTCACATAGCAGCTCTGCCAGGCGAGGATTGCCCTTTTCCCGTACCTAAGGCACCGACGCCGAAATTGACACATTTATAAAATAATACATTTTTGCTAGTGACACTCATCAGGGTTGTTGTGTGTGTTGGTTTTATTTTGGTTTTTTTATGTGCGGTCTTCAGTGCACATGACGTTGCTTCTCCGAAGGACAATTCTTTAACTCCACGCTACTCCAGCTCATCCAACAAGGTAAATTTATTTTTTATTTATCCTAGGTTGTGTTTAAATTTGATATTTTGCACACACCTATTTATTTATTTATTTACTTATTTTTATATATAAATTTATTGCCACCGTTATAATATTTCATGCAGTAGATATAGGAGATCATCTCCAAAACTGCTGCCCAGACATTTGTATCATTTAAACAGTCAAAAAATAGTCCTCATTAAAATTAACAAGTCATCAAGTTATAAAAGTCTAGTTCCTTCCTAGTTATATTAATGAGATTGTCTTTGGACATTAATATATGCACTACATGAACAATATCATTTGTAATTCTGTAGTCATATGTTTATCTTGATTTATTAAAGCTTTTAGATTAATAATCGAATAAAACAAGTCTTTAACGTCGGTTTTCATAAAAAATTTTAGATTCGTGAAATATTCTTTAAATACATAAAAATATAAAAATATATATTTTAATTAACAACAATAAACAATGATTAATTTTAATTTTTAATAATATTATTGGAAAAAAATCTATTTCGGCCTTTTTTGAAATTAAAAACTGATTTAAAAAATTATGAATTTATTATAAATGTTGTAAATTGTTAAAAATGGTTGTAAAATAATGAATTTCATGTAAAAATTTACTTTTAAACTTTCTAAATATTGTCCTATCACAAAGAATTTTAAATAACAAAATAAAAAACTTTTTATTTCATACATTCAAAAAAATTATGAATTTATTATAAATGTTGTAAATTGTTAAAAAAGGTTTTAAATTAATCAATTTAATGTAAAAATTTACTTCAGGACTTTCTAAATATTGTCCTATCACAGAGAATTCTAAATAATAAAATAAAAAATTTCTTTTTCATATTTCTTTTTCAAAATATCTCTTACAAATCATTATTACATATTTTAATTATAATAATATAATATAAAAATATTTTTCTTTATAATAAAAAATTATATTTCGTCAATTGTTCAAAATTGTAAATTTATATATCAATATACTTAATACTTAATAATGGCAAACCATAAAAATACATAAAGTTATTGATGCCCAAAAATAAATAAATTATAGGCAAATTTATTAAATTTATTTTTTACTTTTTTAATAATTTCTTATAAATTAATAAACATTCTAAAGTTGGCTCTGGAAAAATTTTAAATCACTAATGAAATTTACTGAAAAAATTAAATGTAGTAATTTAATTTTAATTTAATTATTTAATATTAATATTAAATTAAACTAAAAATAAATTATATGTTTTATAAATTTGTAAATATTTGATTATTTATAAATATTTGTGTCCTCCTTTTTTGTAAAAATAAGCAGTTTTTATGAAATAATTTATTAATTAATTAATAATAATTATTGTTATTATAATAATTTAAAAATTGTTTTTCGTAATGTTCAAAATTGTTGATTATATTTAAATAATTATAATAAATAAATAAATATATATAATAATAAATAAACCAGTGTAAATGATAGGCAAGTTTATTAATTTTAATTTTTAATTTATTTTCTAATTTGTTATAAATTTCTAAAATTCTTCGTAGAAAAATTTTAAAAGTCCAATTTAAAAAAATATATGTTTTATCATTTAATTTTAATATTATATTATTTATTTATTTAACCACAAATTAGGCTAAAAATAAATTGTAAATTTGTAAATTTTTGATTATATATAAATATTCAAATGTCTCCCTTTTTTGTAAATAATTGCTAAAAATGGTATTTTTTATGGAATAATATATTAATTATGTTATGCTGTATAAAAAAATTAAAAGGTACTAATAAATTTAAAAAAATGTATATGCACTAATTTAACTAATTTCAATATTGTTTAATTATTTAACGATAAATTAGATAAAAATAAATTATGTTTCTTAAATTTGTAGATTTTTGATTATATATTTATAAATATTTAATTCAAATGAGTCTCGTTTTTTACAAATAATTGCTAAAAATGGTAATTTCTATGGAATAATATATTAATTAATTAATAATAATAATTGTTATTATAATAATTTAAAAATTTATCTAATTTTATTATTATTTAATTATTTAACGACAAATTAGATTAAAAATAAATTATACGTTTTGTAAAGTTATAAATTTTTGATTAATTTATAAATATTTAATTTATGTTGTCCCACTTTTTGTAAATAATTGCTAAAAATGGCAATATATATAGATTTATTATATTAATTGTTTTTATTATTATTATAATTTAAACATTGTTTTTTGTAATATTAAAAACTGTTGATTACATTTAAATAATAATAATAAATAAACCAGTATATAAATAAATAAATTGAAGAAAAATTTATTAATGCTATTTTTTTAATTTTTTTTATTTGTTGTTTATTTATAAATTAATAAACCTTCTAAAATTAAAATAATATATTTAAAAAAATGTATATGCACTAATTTAACTAATTTTAATACTATTAAATTATTTAACGTTAAATTAAACTAAAAATAAATTATACGTTTCGAAAATTTGTAAATTTTTAATTATTTATAAATATTTAATTTATACGAATTATTGTAAATAATTGCTTAAAATGGTAATTTTTATGAAATAACATATTAACTAATACAATAATGAGTGTTATTATGATAATTTGGAAATTTAAAAAAAAAAATATATATAAAGTTATTTTTATTATTATTTTTTTACTTCTATTTATTTTTTTTTATTAATTTGTTATAATACTAATACACGTTCTAAAGTTTGTAATAAGTTAATAATAAAAACTGTACAAAAATAGAAATTGGTTATATCAAGATTAATTAATTGTTATAAACAAATAAGAAACTTGGTTGTACTATTTTTTATTAAGTGCTTAAAAACTACCTTTTTAATGTTTTAAAAAAGTTATAATAAATATTTACATAATAAATTTAACAAAATAATATATATGTATATATATATATAAAATTAGATAAAGTAGAGATATATTTATGACTGAAGTAAGTTTACTATAAACTCTATTCTATAGAGTTTACAAGCTTACAGAATTAAATAAAGTTGTGGTCCAGCCCCGCAGTTTTACGTCGGCAACCTAATCCCCGCTTTGTCACTCGGAAGTCGCACACACTTTCTTTTCAGGGCTCAATTCCTTAAATTATCGTACGTTGAATCAATATATTTTTAAGTTGTTCAACGTTTAAAGTTTTCCAAACACACAAACGCAAAATTTGAGTGGTTTTTGTTGTTGAGGAACCCTTTAAATGCTCCGCGTAAAACAAAAGACCACCGACCCCCGAGTCCTTGTGACCCGACCCCAACGATATATTCGCAATTCAATGCAATCAATATTTACATTACTTTAATAAACTTATTCCTTTGTGATTACTCGGTCTTTTGTTTCAACCGGGCCATTGTTGGCGGTACTGGATGTTTGAAAGAGTTGTTAACCAATTGGCCACGGTGGTGGTTCTAAGACTTGAATTTTTGTTGTCTGTTTCGAATGGGAAAAAATCATATTTTCGATGATGTCACACGCGTTGGCCTATGAACAAGTGCACCGCGAATTAATCATGAAATAAAGTGTTGACAGAATGGCCTTTATACAAAATTCAAATTCAATCAAAATGATTAACACCGCACAGTTTAGATGACAGCGGCCTGTTGATAAAATTAATTAAAGTCATAATGGTTAGTACAACAGAAACATGATTTAATCACTTATTCCACGCAATGCATTCATTGATTTTTATCGTGAAAATGAACTGAAGATTGGGTAACCAGTCATTTCATTATTATTTCAATTGGGTGTGACATAAACAATATTTTTTCGCTATTGTTATAAGTTAGATGGATTACACCACTTTTTCAACGCTTTTCCATTGTCATTTTTTATGTTTTTTGCTTTTATAAAATTAAAAATTGGTGATGGACTGAGAGGCATCCGACGGATGATGGACAATGACCAAATCAAGGAAGCAGGAAGAAGACCTTCCAAAAATAATTCAAGTTTATTAAGATTTATTTATTTTAATACTTTTAAATTAAATTAAAATATTATCATTTACTGTAATTTTTCTTTTGGAAAGATTTACCATCTCTGTTGAAGAAGTTTATCCAGAAATCATCTTAATACTCTTAAATTTATGTTAAAAAAATCTCCAAAAGTGATTTGAAAATTTTTTATAATAAGTGATTAATTAATTTGTTAACATTTTTTATTTATTAAAAAGTTCTATGGCGATGTAATAAATAAGTTATATATGGAGTTTGACATAGTATAATATAAAGTTGAAGTAAAATTAGGTTAACCCCGATGTCACCCCATCTCTAAATACCGTTCAAAGTGGAGTTAAACGTGTGAGGCGCGTACAATGCAGTTATAGGAAATATATGCGGTTCACAAAAGTCCGCCACACCCTCTAATAACAGTGGAAGACCAAAAGCTGCACGCCAGAGCCGTCGAGCTTGCAGCTTTTTGAATTTCCGGACACGTGTGCATGGGGGTTGTTTAAATTTAACCGGTGGACGATTAAAAAGACACAGCACACATCAAAAATCTAGATCAGTTGATTAGTTTGTCTGGAAAATGCTAATTGCCATTGTATCGCCGGTTATACTAATTTACTGGGTTTAGTCAGGTCAGATCGATTATATCTCACCGACACGAACGCCTAAAAGTTTGTTTAAATCCATGCTACTTCATTGAGAGTCATTTCATTACTCACTACCAGTTTTAACTACTTCAAAGGTGAACCGTGTTATTTTTCTTCAACCTGTATTTCTCAAAATTTTGTAAGTTGTAGGATTAGTTGAAGTACCGATGAGATTTTAAAGCTTTTCTTATAATTTTAAAACTTATAATATTTCAAATCTAATTTTTTAGTATCTAAAGTCTTCCAGACATTAACTTTGTTGGAAATATAACTTACTTTTACTCATTATTAAGAAGTTATTAATATATTTCAAAGTTGGAAATGTAATCTGACAGATTCGCAATCAAATTTTGAATACAAGATTCTTAAATAAATTAGAAGAGATGAGATGTGATCGTGGTAAACCTTTTAAGATGAATAACTAAAGTAATTTGCTGTATTTGGATTTTGTCTAGAAGCATTTTCTACTTACCTAGAGAACAGATGAGTAAAACAATTTTTAAGCTTTACTCATAATTTCAAAATTTATAATATTTCAAATCTAAAGTTTAGTATCTAAGATCTTCCAGACATTAACATTGTTATAAATATAATTTGTTTCCTCCGTTTCATATCTGTTATTCATTATTAAGAAGTTATTAATATATTACAAAGTTGGAAATGTAGTCTGACAGATTCGCAATTAAATTTTGAATACAAGATTCTTAAGTAAATTAGAAGAGATGAGATGTGATCGTGGTAAACCTTCCAAGATGAGCAACTAAAGTAATTTACTGTATTTGGATTTTTTCTAGAAGCATTTCCTACTTACCTACAGAACAGATGAGTAAAACAATTTTTAATCTTTCCTCATAATTTTAAAATGTATAATATTTCAAATCTAATTTTTTAGTATCTAAGGTCTTCCAGACATTAACTTTGTTGGAAATATAATTTGCTTCCTCCATTTCATACCTTTTACTCATTATTAAGAAGTTATTAATATATTTCAAAGTTGGAAATGTAGTCTGACAGATTCGCAATTAAATTTTGAATACAAGATTCTTAAGTAAATTAGAAGAGATGAGATGTGATCGTGGTAAACCTTCCAAGATGAGCAACTAAAGTAATTTACTGTATTTGGATTTTTTCTAGAAGCATTTCCTACTTACCTACAGAACAGATGAGTAAAACAATTTTTAACCTTTCCTCATAATTTTAAAATGTATAATATTTCAAATCTAATTTTTTAGTATCTAAGGTCTTCCAGACATTAACTTTGTTGGAAATATAATTTGCTTCCTCCATTTCATACCTTTTACTCATTATTAAGAAGTTATTAATATATTTCAAAGTTGGAAATGTAATCTGACAGATTTGCAATCAAATTTTGAATACAAGATTCTTAAATAAATTAGAAGAGATGAGATGTGATCGTGGTAAACCTTCCAAGATGAATAACTAAAGTAATTTGCTGTATTTGGATTTTGTCTAGAAGCATTTCCTACTTACCTAGAGAACAGATGAGTAAAACAATTTTTAAGCTTTCCTCATAATTTTAAAATTTATAATATTTCAAATCTAAAGTTTAGTATCTAAGATCTTCCAGACATTAACATTGTTATAAATATAATTTGAGGTCCGTTTCATATCTGTTATTCATTATTAAGAAGTTATTAATATATTTCAAAGTTGGAAAAGTAGTCTGACAGATTCGCAATTAAATTTTGAATACAAGATTCTTAAGTAAATTAGAAGAGATGAGATGTGATCGTGGTAAACCTTCCAAGATGAGCAACTAAAGTAATTTACTGTATTTGGATTTTTTCTAGAAGCATTTCCTACTTACCTACAGAACAGATGAGTAAAACAATTTTTAACCTTTCCTCATAATTTTAAAATGTATAATATTTCAAATCTAATTTTTTAGTATCTAAGGTCTTCCAGACATTAACTTTGTTGGAAATATAATTTGCTTCCTCCATTTCATACCTTTTACTCATTATTAAGAAGTTATTAATATATTTCAAAGTTGGAAATGTAGTCTGACAGATTCGCAATTAAATTTTGAATACAAGATTCTTAAGTAAATTAGAAGAGATGAGATGTGATCGTGGTAAACCTTCCAAGATGAGCAACTAAAGTAATTTACTGTATTTGGATTTTTTCTAGAAGCATTTCCTACTTACCTACAGAACAGATGAGTAAAACAATTTTTAACCTTTCCTCATAATTTTAAAATGTATAATATTTCACATCTAATTTTTTAGTATCTAAGGTCTTCCAGACATTAACTTTGTTGGAAATATAATTTGCTTCCTCCATTTCATACCTTTTACTCATTATTAAGAAGTTATTAATATATTTCAAAGTTGGAAATGTAATCTGACAGATTTGTAATCAAATTTTGAATACAAGATTCTTAAATAAATTAGAAGAGATGAGATGTGATCGTGGTAAACCTTCCAAGATGAATAACTAAAGTAATTTGCTGTATTTGGATTTTGTCTAGAAGCATTTCCTACTTACCTAGAGAACAGATGAGTAAAACAATTTTTAAGCTTTCCTCATAATTTTAAAATTTATAATATTTCAAATCTAAAGTTTAGTATCTAAGATCTTCCAGACATTAACATTGTTATAAATATAATTTGAGGTCCGTTTCATATCTGTTATTCATTATTAAGAAGTTATTAATATATTTCAAAGTTGGAAAAGTAGTCTGACAGATTCGCAATTAAATTTTGAATACAAGATTCTTAAGTAAATTAGAAGAGATGAGATGTGATCGTGGTAAACCTTCCAAGATGAATAACTAAAGTAATTTGCTGTATTTGGATTTTGTCTAGAAGCATTTCCTACTTACCTAGAGAACATATGAGTAAAACAATTTTTAAGCTTTCCTCATAATTTTAAAATTTATAATATTTCAAATCTAAAGTTTAGTATCTAAGATCTTCCAGACATTAACATTGTTATAAATATAATTTGAGGTCCGTTTCATATCTGTTATTCATTATTAAGAAGTTATTAATATATTTCAAAATTGGAAAAGTAGTCTGACAGATTCGCAATTAAATTTTGAATACAAGATTCTTAAGTAAATTAGAAGAGATGAGATGTGATCGTGGTAAACCTTCCAAGATGAGCAACTAAAGTAATTTACTGTATTTGGATTTTTTCTAGAAGCATTTCCTACTTACCTACAGAACAGATGAGTAAAACAATTTTTAACCTTTCCTCATAATTTTAAAATGTATAATATTTCACATCTAATTTTTTAGTATCTAAGGTCTTCCAGACATTAACTTTGTTGGAAATATAACTTGCTTCTTCCATTTCATACTCATTTACTCATTATTAAGAAGTTATTAATATATTTCAAAGTTGGAAATGTAATCTGACAGATTTGTAATCAAATTTTGAATACAAGATTCTTAAATAAATTAGAAGAGATGAGATGTGATCGTGGTAAACCTTCCAAGATGAATAACTAAAGTAATTTGCTGTATTTGGATTTTGTCTAGAAGCATTTCCTACTTACCTAGAGAACAGATGAGTAAAACAATTTTTAAGCTTTCCTCATAATTTTAAAATTTATAATATTTCAAATCTAATTTTTAGTATCTAAGGTCTTCCAGGCATTAACTTTGTTGGAAAAATAACTTGCTTCTTCCATTTCATACTCATTTACTCATTATTAAGAAGTTATTAATATATTACAAAGTTGGAAATGTAGTCTGACAGATTCGTAATCAAATTTTGAATAAAAGATTCTTAAGTAAATTAGAAGAGATGAGATGTGATCGTGGTAAACCTTCCAAGATGAATAACTAAAGTAATTTGCTGTATTTGGATTTTTTATAAAAGCATTTCCTACTTACCTACAGAACAGATGAGTAAAACAATTTTTAAGCTTTCCTCATAATTTTAAAATTTATAATATTAAAAATCTAATTTTTTAGTATCTAAGATATTGGAAATATGACTTGCTTCCTTTATTTCATACTCATTTACTCATTATTGAGAAGTTACAGTACAATTAAATAAAGTGATTAAATTTTGAATTTACTTTAACATGCGATATTATAAATATGAAAAGTCCACGACAAGGATTGTGTGTGTTGAAATGTTTCCCTCCACGCCGCCGCTAATAGGTGGAAATGCGTGCACAGCGTAAAAATGTTTAATGTCATTGTTGCGGGATTCTAATCTCGCGCTGCAGCCATTTGCGAATTGCGGGGAGTCATGTCTCGCAATTCTTGCTTTGCTCCAGCCTCAATCAATGGCATCGCGAAAACGGTTTTTTAAAAAGATTGATGCAGTGGCAATGGGGCGTATATTCCACAACTTCGCGCTACCCAGAACTGTCTATAACACTCTTTTGAATTCAAATTCAAAGGTTAATATTTTCCAACTCGTTTCACATCGTCACGTTCTCTTCGAGTTTTTTAATATTTGTATAATTAATTTGGACTAGCTTTTTTAACAAATGTAGGATTAATTTCGTAAGTTTCTAAATAATCAACACGAATGGAAAAGAAAAAAAAAACGAGGGGGTGGTTGAACTGGCATTTGGTTCGTAGATATTTATCAACACTGACCGGGGGGTTCTTATTATCTATTCAAGAGTAGTTGGTCATGTGGAGGTGATAAATTTACATGTTTATGGCGTGATTTGAACACAGTTAAGGCGTAGCAAGTCACCACGTAAACACGGGAGTATCTTCAATTATTTTACTTCTACCAAAAACTGCAATAAAATTGTTAATAATTTCATTTATTGTTAATTTATTTGTTGTTGGCATCTGTTTTTTGTTACGATTAAAAGAATCGATATGAAATCTTTTCGTTCCTAGAAAATAGAGTTTTTTCCATCAGAATTTTGTAAAATAAAGACTGAAGAATATTAACATGGTTCAGGATTGAAGTAGCTAAAATTGGTGAGGTGATAAATTTGTCTATGGTGTGATTTAAATACAATTAAGTTGTAGTAACTCTCCATGTGAACACGAAAGTATCATCAATTATTTAACTGCTACCAAAGACTGTATTAAAATTGTTGATAAATCCAGAATAGTGTCTTTGATAATTTCGTCCCTACTTTGTTCTTGAGTTTTATTAATTGTTGGCTTCTGTTTTTTGTTACGATTAAAAAAAAAATCGATATGAAAACTTTTCGTTCCTACAAAATAGAGTTTTTCCCATCAGAATTTTGTAAAATAAAGTCTGAAGAAATTAACATGCCTCAGGATGGAAGTAGCTAAAACTGGTGAAATGATAAACTTATGTCTATGGCGTGTTTTAAATACAATTAAGGTGTAGCAACTCTCCATGTGAACACGAAAGTATCATCAATTATTTAACTGCTACCAAAGACTGTATTAAAATTGTTGATAAATCCAGAACATTGTCTTTGATAATTTCGTCCCTACTTTGTTCTTGAGTTTTATTAATTGTTGGCTTCTGTCTTTTGTTACCATTAAAAAAAATCGATATGAAAACTTTTCGTTCCTACAAAATAGAGTTTTTCCCATCAGAATTTTGTAAAATAATGTCTGAAGAATATTAACATGGCTCAGGATGGAAGTAGCTAAAACTGGTGAGGAGATAAATTTATGTCTATGGCGTGATTTAAATACAATTAAGATATATCAACTCTCCATGTGAACACGAAAGTATCGTCAATTATTTAACTTCTACCAAAGATTGCATTAAAATTATTGATAAATCCAGAATGTTGTCTTTGATAATTTCGTCCCTACTTTGTTCTTGAGTTTTATTAATTGTTGGCTTCTGTTTTTTGTTACGATTAAAAAAATCGATATGAAAACTTTTCGTTCCTACAAAATAGAGTTCTCCCATCAGAATTTTGTAAAATAGGGACTGAAAAATATTAACATGGTTCAAGATGGAAGTAGCTAAAAATGGTGAGGTTACAAATTTATATCTATGGCGTGATTTAAATACAATTAAGGTGTAACAACTCTCCATGTGAACACGAAAGAATCATCAATTATTTAACTTCAACCAAAGACTCTATTAAAATTATTGATAAATTCAGAATATTGTCTTTTCATCCCTACTTTGTTCTTGAGATTTATTTGTTGCTGGCAACAACTAGAAAACTTGATTTTGAATATTATGGCCTGAAAATTGTCTTACTCATATCCCTTACTAAAAGACATGTGAGGGTGACAAAAGCTTTCAAAAGCTTTAAAACAGTCAAAACTAAAGGAAAAATTGTTGTTGTAATTAAACTAATTAGTGATCTTGAGGCATTAGCATACAAACAATAAATCGTGACCCCGTTAACATTAATAAATGCCAATTTGCCAGATTTAAGTGAATACATTTGTTTCAATTGATGAAGCTGCAACACTCGAAAGCTTGTTATGGATTAAAATAATGAGTGGCGAGTATTTAGGTTTGGGTTTTTGCTGCAATGGGATTGATTGTTCGTGGGGGTTGGCTGTTTGTTGTATCCACAGCTGTAAATTCGGATGGTATAAAAGGAAATTGGGTAGGAGGCGGCTGGTTAATATTGTATCGTTGGTATTGCGGCCCTTAGAGATTTCGGAATGCCGTTGGCGAACGCAGTATAGAGTGGCAATGCCTGTAATGTGCTCGGGTAGCTTTTAGGCACGCCTCTCAGGCGCTGCCGTAATTATCTTTGTCAAATATTTGCCCTGCATTTACCTTTTAACTATTCGGATCGACTTTAAGCGGACGACCATGTACGGTTCATCCGATGCTGTGCAGGGCGCCACACTGCTGCGGAAAACCGACTTTCCCCATTTCGCTCCGCTTCTTTTAAAACATCCACACACCCCCTTGTTAAATACAAAATTTTTAATCTGTTTTCTTCCCCTTCCATGATACACCCGCTAAAAGAACCCACCGCTGCCTGTTTAATGTACTTCAATTTTTACTTAAGATGTTGATTTTGTTTACCGAATTGCAATCCACCACAATCCCCACAAAATATTCGCTTGCCACAATATTTAAACTGCATTTAAGTTTATGATTATTCATTTAATTAACCCACTCTATTTAAAAATCAATTGTAAATTTTTATTATTTGATAAATTTAATTTACACCCACCATGCCATACTTTTTTACTAATTATTAATATATTACAAAATTGAAAATGTAATCTGAAGTATTCGCAATCAAATTTTGAATAGCAAATTCCTAAGCAAATTAGAAGAAATGAGATGTGATCGTGGTAAATATTCCAAGATGAGCAAATAAAGAAATTTGTTATATTTGGACTTTGTCTAAAAGTATTTCCCACCTATCTACTAGTAGAACAGATGAGCAAAATAATTTTTAAGCTTTCCTTATAATTTTATAGTTTATAATACTTAAATTTTAATTTAATAGTATCTAAGCTCTTCAAGACATTAGCTGTGTTACAAATATAATTTACTCCCTCCATTCCATACTCTTTTACTCATTATTAAAAAGCTATTAATATATTACAAAATTGAAAATGTAGTTTGACAGATTCGCAAACAAATTTTGAATATTAGATTCTTAAGCAAATTAGGAGAAATGAGATGTGATCGTGGTAAATCTTTCAAGATGAACAACTAAAGAAATTTGTTGTATTTGGAATTTGCCTAGAAGTATTTCCCACATATCTACTAGTAGTACAGATGAGTAAAAAAATTTTTAAGCTTTCCTTATAATTTTATAGTTTATAATACTTAAAATTTAATTTATTAATATCTAAGCTCTTCAAGACATTAGCTGTGTTATAAATATAATTTACTCCGTCCATTACATACTCTTTTACTCATTATTAAGAAGCTGTTAATATATTACAAAATTGAAAATGTAGTTGGACAGATTCGCAATCAAATTTTGAATATTAGATTCTTAAGCAAATTAGAAGAAATGAGATGTGATCGTGGTAAAATTTTCAAGATGAACAACTAAAGAAATTTCTTGTATTTGGACTTTGCCTAGAAGTATTTCCCACATATCTACTAGTAGTACAGATGAGTAAAAAAATTTTTAAGCTTTCCTTATAATTTTATAGTTTATAATACTTAAAATTTAATTTATTAATATCTAAGCTCTTCAAGACATTAGCTGTATTATAAATATAATTTACTCCGTCCATTACATACTCTTTTACTCATTATTAAGAAGCTATTAATATATTACAAAATTGAAAATGTAGTTTGACAGATTCGCAACCAAATTTTGAATATTAGATTCTTAAGCAAATTAGAAGAAATGAGAAGTAATCGTGGTAAATCTTTCAAGATGAGCAACTAAAGAAATTTGTTGTATTTGGACTTTGTCTACAAGTACTTCCCACCTATCTACTAGTAGAAAAGATTAGTAAAATAATTTTTAAGCTTTCCTCATAATTTTAAAGTTTATAATACTTAAAATTTAATTTATTAGTATCTAAGCTCTTCAAGACATTAGCTGTGTTATAAATATAATTTACTCCGTCCATTACATACTCTTTTACTCATTATTAAGAAGCTATTGATATATTACAAAATTGAAAATGTAGTTGGACAGATTCGCAACCAAATTTTGAATATTAGATTCTTAAGCAAATTAGAAGAAATGAGAAGTAATCGTGGTAAATCTTTCAAGATGAGCAACTAAAGAAATTTGTTGTATTTGGACTTTGTCTACAAGTACTTCCCACCTATCTACTAGTAGAAAAGATGAGTAAAATAATTTTTAAGCTTTCCTCATAATTTTAAAGTTTATAATACTTAAAATTTAATTT
The DNA here is from genome assembly GCF_024364675.1 of Aethina tumida. NCBI lineage: Eukaryota > Metazoa > Arthropoda > Insecta > Coleoptera > Nitidulidae > Aethina > Aethina tumida. Next base: position 13,367,648 of record NC_065435.1, on the reverse strand, counting down.
ATTAGTATCTAAGCTCTTCAAGACATTAGCTGTGTTATAAATATAATTTACTCCGTCCATTACATACTCTTTTACTCATTATTAAGAAGCTATTGATATATTACAAAATTGAAAATGTAGTTGGACAGATTCGCAATCAAATTTTGAATATTAGATTCTTAAGCAAATTAGAAGAAATGAGAAGTAAACGTGGTAAATCTTTCAAGATGAGCAACTAAAGAAATTTGTTGTATTTGGACTTTGTCTACAAGTACTTCCCACCTATCTACTAGTAGAAAAGATTAGTAAAATAATTTTTAAGCTTTCCTCATAATTTTAAAGTTTATAATACTTAAAATTTAATTTATTAGTATCTAAGCTCTTCAAGACATTAGCTGTGTTATAAATATAATTTACTCCGTCCATTACATACTCCTTTACTCATTATTAAGAAGCTATTGATATATTACAAAATTGAAAATGTAGTTGGACAGATTCGCAATCAAATTTTGAATATTAGATTCTTAAGCAAATTAGAAGAAATAAGAAGTAATCGTGGTAAATCTTCCAAGATGAGCATCTAAAGAAATTTGTTGTATTTGGACTTTGTCTAAAAGTATTTCCCACCTATCTACTAGTAGAAAAGATGAGTAAAATAATTTGTAAGCTTTCCTCATAATTTTAAAGTTTATAATACTTAAAATTTAATTTATTAGTATCTAAGCTCTTCAAGACATTAGCTGTGTTATAAATATAATTTACTCCGTCCATTACATACTTTTTTACTCATTATTAAGAAGCTATTAATATATTACAAAATTGAAAATGTAGTTTGACAGATTCGCAATCAAATTTTGAATATTAGATTCTTAAGCAAATTAGAAGAAATGAGAAGTAATCGTGGTAAATCTTCCAAGATGAGCAACTAAAGAAATTTGTTGTATTTGGACTTTGTCTAGAAGTATTTCCCACCTATCTACTAGTAGAAAAGATGAGTAAAATAATTTTTAAGCTTTCCTCATAATCTTAAAGTTTATAATACTTAAAATTTAATTTATTAGTATCTAAGCTCTTCAAGACATTAGCTGTGTTATAAATATAATTTACTCCGTCCATTACATACTCTTTTACTCATTATTAAGAAGCTATTGATATATTACAAAATTGAAAATGTATTTTGACAGATTCGCAATGAAATTTTGAATATTAGATTCTTAAGTAAATTAGAAGAGATGAGATGTGATCGTGCTAAAATTTTCAAGATGAACAACTAAAGAAATTTATTGTATTTGGACTTTGCCTAGAAGTATTTCCCACATATCTACTAGTAGTACAGATGAGTAAAAAAATTTTTAAGCTTTCCTTATAATTTTATAGTTTATAATACTTAAAATTTAATTTATTAATATCTAAGCTCTTCAAGACATTAGCTGTATTATAAATATAATTTACTCCGTCCATTACATACTCTTTTACTCATTATTAAGAAGCTATTAATATATTACAAAATTGAAAATGTAGTTTGACAGATTCGCAACCAAATTTTGAATATTAGATTCTTAAGCAAATTAGAAGAAATGAGAAGTAATCGTGGTAAATCTTTCAAGATGAGCAACTAAAGAAATTTGTTGTATTTGGACTTTGTCTACAAGTACTTCCCACCTATCTACTAGTAGAAAAGATTAGTAAAATAATTTTTAAGCTTTCCTCATAATTTTAAAGTTTATAATACTTAAAATTTAATTTATTAGTATCTAAGCTCTTAAAGACATTAGCTGTGTTATAAATATAATTTACTCCGTCCATTACATACTCTTTTACTCATTATTAAGAAGCTATTGATATATTACAAAATTGAAAATGTAGTTTGACAGATTCGCAATCAAATTTTGAATATTAGATTCTTAAGCAAATTAGAAGAAATGAGAAGTAATCGTGGTAAATCTTCCAAGATGAGCATCTAAAGAAATTTGTTGTATTTGGACTTTGTCTAAAAGTATTTCCCACCTATCTACTAGTAGAAAAGATGAGTAAAATAATTTTTAAGCTTTCCTCATAATTTTAAAGTTTATAATACTTAAAATTTAATTTATTAGTATCTAAGCTCTTCAAGACATTAGCTGTGTTATAAATATAATTTACTCCGTCCATTACATACTTTTTTACTCATTATTAAGAAGCTATTAATATATTACAAAATTGAAAATGTAGTTTGACAGATTCGCAATCAAATTTTGAATATTAGATTCTTAAGCAAATTAGAAGAAATGAGAAGTAATCGTGGTAAATCTTCCAAGATGAGCAACTAAAGAAATTTGTTGTATTTGGACTTTGTCTAGAAGTATTTCCCACCTATCTACTAGTAGAAAAGATGAGTAAAATAATTTTTAAGCTTTCCTCATAATTTTAAAGTTTATAATACTTAAAATTTAATTTATTAGTATCTAAGCTCTTCAAGACATTAGCTGTGTTATAAATATAATTTACTCCGTCCATTACATACTCTTTTACTCATTATTAAGAAGCTATTGATATATTACAAAATTGAAAATGTAGTTTGACAGATTCGCAATGAAATTTTGAATATTAGATTCTTAAGTAAATTAGAAGAGATGAGATGTGATCGTGGTAAAATTTTCAAGATGAACAACTAAAGAAATTTGTTGTATTTGGACTTTGCCTAGAAGTATTTCCCACATATCTACTAGTAGTACAGATGAGTAAAAAATTTTTTAAGCTTTCCTTATAATTTTATAGTTTATAATACTTAAAATTTAATTTATTAATATCTAAGCTCTTCAAGACATTAGCTGTATTATAAATATAATTTACTCCGTCCATTACATACTCTTTTACTCATTATTAAGAAGCTATTAATATATTACAAAATTGAAAATGTAGTTTGACAGATTCGCAACCAAATTTTGAATATTAGATTCTTAAGCAAATTAGAAGAAATGAGAAGTAATCGTGTTAAATCTTTCAAGATGAGCAACTAAAGAAATTTGTTGTATTTGGACTTTGTCTACAAGTACTTCCCACCTATCTACTAGTAGAAAAGATGAGTAAAATAATTTTTAAGCTTTCCTCATAATTTTAAAGTTTATAATACTTAAAATTTAATTTATTAGTATCTAAGCTCTTCAAGACATTAGCTATGTTATAAATATAATTTACTCCGTCCATTACATACTCTTTTACTCATTATTAAGAAGCTATTGATATATTACAAAATTGAAAATGTAGTTTGACAGATTCGCAATGAAATTTTGAATATTAGATTCTTAAGTAAATTAGAAGAGATGAGATGTGATCATGGTAAATCTTTCAAGATGAACAACTAAAGAAATTTGTATTTGGACTTTGTCTAGAAGTATATCCCACCTATCTACTAGTAGAAAAGATGAGTAAAATAATTTTTAAGCTTTCCTTATAATTTTAAAGTTTATAATACTAGTAGAATTTTCGATTTTATTGCTGATTTAATTTTGAATGATAAAAAGAATTAACTTGGTGTAGAATAATTTAGGTATTTATAGGTTTTTAAAAAGCATATATAGATCTAATAACTATAAATGAGTGGTAAATATTCGACAAAAACAGTGTGAATGAAGATGGATGTCCATTTGCGTAATTCATCCTGACATGCACCGATAAAAAGGATAATGATTCCATTGAAATAACCATTAATATGGCTGCGTCCAACCCCCCAATATTTCTGCTTCACATAATCTTTCAACTACCGCTCCGGAATCAACGACAATACAACTTTTATCCCATATTTATTGTTTAATCCTCTGGGCTTTACGTATCAACTAATCGCTCTACACTATATTTGAGCACACAATAGATGTTTCAGGGTTTGTTTACTTTGTCCAATATTTTATCAAAACAAACAGTGAGCAGTATATTGAAATCATCCGAGGGTGTAATTATATAATTTTGTTTAACGTTATTATGTGCCGTGATTTTTTTGTTTTGTTTTATGTTTTACCGTCCACGTCCCGGAAATAAAATTGTGTTCGTCAATCTTTGGCGAGGAAGTTGCTGACATAAAAATAAAATAAACTATGATAAAAGGATATGAACATCTAAAAGATTCCGAGTCGCAACGGGGTGGATTGCGAAGTCGTGTAAAAAGGTAAAGGTCGCCATTGAGGAGTGAGGAGGTAGTTTCTTTAAAGGTGAACTGGACGAAAGGTAAAGCTTAAAGGTGCATAAATAATCCGGTAACCCCATATAAGAGATAGATAGTGAACATTCTAAGCTGGCACGCAAAAGGGAATGCAAAGGCCCACATAAAATATTCATGTCCGGTTTGTGCGGTAGTGAAACCATCATCTACGATCGAGTCAGACATTTATCTTGCAGATACCGACACGACAGCCAATGATCAACTGCACACCATTAATCAGTTTAGGAAAAGAAAATAAAACGCATACGGGGAAACTACCGGACCGACCGGAAAGTGACGGATAATGGCGGTGGCGTTATAACAAGCCGACAGGGGATAATTGGCCGAAAAAATCACGTAACAAACAATATAAAAAAAAGCAGCTGGGGTAGATCGGGAGCAATCGCAAGTACAAACGGTGTAGCCGGTAATTACGGCATATGTCAGAAAATTCAAGAAAACCGCAGGGGATGGTTTCCTGTGGCTTGCGGACCCCATACAGCATTTCGCATTGTACCGGCTCACAACAATGAATAATTATTCGCCTTGAAATTATAGTGAGTGCGACGTATAAGGGCCGTAGTCTACGGCAATTGTACCGCGAGGAAGCCAAATATTTAACTGATTTCCTCCATTCCTCCATTGGTGTTCAATGGGAATCAGGGAAATTCGATCAGGAAGCGATCACACAGGCGACTAAAATTTTACTATGAAATACACCACAATCACTCTTACATTCAACAATTGATTTATTTTTTTGACAAATTTAAAAATATGTTTTCACTTATTTTTTAAGCATTAATTTATACATAAAGTACATAAAGTCTATTATCTATTATTTTAATTATATATTTGTAGAAATTCCTAATGATGTCACCAAGGTGATAATACAACTTTCTAATAAAAAGTTGAAAACTGTATTTATTTCACCTTTCAACTAAAACTTGGAAATACTCAATTATATAACTTCTTAAAGTATTTTTTAAAAACTTAACTCAAAAATACTTAAAGTTTTCTAGTCTTAATTATTAGTTTATATCTTTAAGTAGAGAAATAAGACAACCAATATTTTCTCAGCACTTAATACATAAATTCTATTATTTTAATAAAATGTTTGTAGAAATTCCTAATGATGTCACCAAGGTGAAACTAGAACTTTCTAATAAAAAAACAAGTAGAGAAGTGCATTTATTTCACCATTTAACTAAACCACCTAAAAATAACTTAGAAATTTTCAGTTATATAACTTCTTAAAGTATTTTTTAAAAACTTAACACAAAATTACTTAAATCTTTCAAGTCTTAATTTTTAGTTTTTATCTTTAAGAAGAGAAAATAGACAATCAATATTTTCTCAGCAGTTAATACATAAATTCTATTATTTATCATTTTAATAATTTGCTTGTAGAAATTCCTAATGATGTCACCAAGGTGAAACTAGAACTTTCTTATAAAAAACAAGTAGTAAAGTGCATTTATGTCACCATTTAACTAAACAACCTAAAAATAACTTGGAAATATTCAATTATTAAAGTATTTTTCAAAAACTTAACCCAAAAATACTTAAATCTTTCTAGTCTTAATTATTAGTTTTTATCTTTAAGAAGAGAAAATAGACAATCAATATTTTTTCAGCAGTTAATACATAAAATCTATTATGTATTATTTTAATAATTTGTTTGTAGAAATTCGTAATGATGTCACCAAAGTGAAGCTAGAACTTTCTAATAAAAAACAAGTAGAGAAGTGCATTTATTTCACCATTTAACTAAACAACCTAAAAATAATTTGGAAATATTCAATTATATAATTTCTTAAAGTATTTTTTAAAAACGTAACTCAAAAATACTTAAATCTTTCTTAACTTAATTATTAGTTTTTATGTTTAAGTAGAGAAAATAGACAACCAATATTTTCTCAGCAGTTAATACATAAAATCTATTATCTATTATTTTATTAATTTGTTTGTAGAAATTCCTAATGATGTCACCAAGGTGAAACTAGATCTTTCTAATAAAAAAACAAGTAGAGAAGTCCATTTATTTCACCATTTAACTAAACAACCTAAAAATAATTTGGAAATATTCAATTATATAACTTCTTAAAGTATTTTTAAAAACGTAACTCAAAAATACTTAAATCTTTCTTAACTTAATTATTAGTTTTTATGTTTAAGTAGAGAAAATAGACAAACAATATTTTCTCAGCAGTTAATACATAAAATCTATTATCTATTATTTTAATAATTTGTTTGTAGAAATTCCTAATGGTGTCACCAAGGTGAAACTAGAACTTTCTAATAAAAAAACAAGTAGAGAAGTGCATTTATTTCACCATTTAACTAAACAACCTAAAAATAATTTGGAAATATTCAATTATATAACTTCTTAAAGTATTTTTTAAAAACTTAACCCAAAAATACTTAAATATTTCTAGTCTTAATTATTAATTTTTACCTTTAAGTAAAGAAAATATTTTCTCACCAATTAATACATAAATTCTGTTATCTATTACTTTAAAAATTTGCTTGTAGAAATTTCTAATGATGGCACCAAGGTGAAACTAGAACTTTCTAATAAAAAACAAGTAGAGAGGTGCATTTATTTCATCATTTAACTAAACAACCTAAAAATAACTATATATAATACTCAATTATAAAACTTCTTAAAGTATTTTTTAAAAACTTAACTCAAAAATACTTAAATCTTTCTTGTGTTAATCATTACTTTTCAATTAAATACTTCCATGTCATTTTTCGTTGTTTAGCTGAGTGTGCATTGACTATTAAAATATTATCGTAAAAAAATGAACAATTATTTGTAGATTTAATGATTGCTTCCATTTTGGAAGCTAAATCAATTTACTCGATACTTGTCGGTGGACACCGCCAGAACAATCGTCGTCGCCGCCTAAAACTGGCAAAACTTAATGATCGAACAAGAGCAAACAGCAATTTGTTGAAAACATCAGGCAAAGAGTCCCCGTAAAATAAACGTCGCGACGATAGGATCGGGGATCCGCCATTTTAGTATCCCGTCGGCGTCTGAAAAAGGGTCGAAAGTCAGTGTCGTTGAGTTTGTTTCAGGGGGTATTCTTTTCTGTCTTTTCCGTGCTGTTCAGTCGGAAAGTTGACGTGGCTTTAACAATGGCAGGCAGTTCTGGCAAAACGGGGAGTCTGGGGAGCGGTGTTGCTGACAGCCAGATCGAGCTAGTTGTTGAACTTGTCACCATTCGTCGTTTGTATTTGCCCAATTCCAGGACCGGGTCCGACGTCAAATTCAACTCTGCCTTAGATATTCATGGATCTTCGTTTATATATTTTCACCAGTATATTTTTCATACATATCAAATATGTATCTTGTTTCTAATATCAGAGAACTCTTACAAACTTTAATAAGCTAATTGCTTCAGTTATTTCTAAAAACTACTTTTTATTTTTGGTATATGTAAAGTCAATTAAGATAGTTATTAAAATAATCCAAAAATAGATATGCACACATCGTTTTATTTTTTAAATAGTAAATTTATTCTTAGAAAGAATTTGGCGTATCTAATCTTGACATAATCCTTTTAAAATATTAGTAAAGTAAGTAAATTAAAACAGATAAACGGATTATTTGAAATTTTTAAATAGTATATTTTTATCACTTTTATGGTTTTCCGATTAGAAAATATTTTGTGTAATTGTTGTTTTTTATTGTATCTTTATTATTTTTAATTATTTAAGTATATCTAATAAATTAATATTTTTTTGTTTGTAACCCAAAATTTGGACGATATGATATTTAATATTTTATATTAAGATAATAATAATACCTTCATAAATTTAATTATATTTTGTATTTAACATTAACGTTAAAGTTATTAATTTCATTTGTATGAAAAATACAGTCACAATATTCTTCTCCCTTTTCAGATTAATAAAGTAAATTGTTTTAATATACTTAAAAATATATATAATAATTTAATATTTTTGGTTTAGAGTCCAAAATTTTGAGGACTCCCTTATTAGATTAACCAAATAATTTTTATTTCTATTTCTTCTATTTAATAATAAACTATTTTTTGTTTAGGGCCCAAAATTTTAAGTATTTACTATAACTAGTATTTATTTATAACTAAGAAAATAATATGTTCAAAAATTTAATTAATTTTCGTATAAAACATTAACATTCGATAAAATTAGAAGTTATTAATTTGTAATGACTGTAATTTATTTTTTTATACCAAAAATTGAGTCACAATATTAAAGATTTTCCTTTTTAGATTAACCAAATAATTTCTTTTTAATAAACTTGCAGATTAACAAAGTAATTTGTTTTTAATAAACTTAAAAATATGTATAATAATTTAACATTTTTTGTTTACAGCCAAAAATTTAAAGATATAATATTTGATAATTAGTATAATAATAAAATAATATATTCAAAATTTTAATTATTTTTCGTATATAGCATTAAGTGAATTTAAAGTTATTAATTTGTAGTGATGATGATGATGTAATTTCATTTTTTATATGAAAAATTGAGTCACAATATTAAAGTTCTCTTTTTTTAAATTAAACAAATAATTTCTGTTTAATGAATTTTTAGATTAATAAAGTAATTTATTTTTAATAAACTTAAAAATTTGTGTAATAATTTAATATTTTTTGTTTAGAGCCCAAAATTTTGATGTTATAATTTTTAATAATTATGAAAATAATAAAAATATATTCAAAAATTTAATTAATTCTTCCTTTTCAGATTAATAAAATAATTCCTTTATAATAAACTTTCAGATTAATAAAGTAATTTGTTTTTATTAATCTTAAAAATATGTACAATAATTTAATATTTTTTGTTTAGATTTCAAAATTTTAAGGATATAATGTTTAATAATTAGGAAAATAACAATAATACATTCAAAATTTTAATTAATTTTCGTATATAGGATTAACATTAGGTGAAATTAAGGTTATTAATTTGTGAAGATTAATGAATTTTCAAATTAATAAAATAATTTGTTTTTAATAAACTTAAAAATGTGTATAATAATTTAATATTTTTTGTTTAGAGTCCAAAATTAATAAAGTAATTTGTTTTAATTCCAAAATTTTGTGGCTATAATATTTAATAATTATGTAAATAATAATAATATATTCAAAAATTTAATTAATTCGTCCTTTTCAGATTAATAAAATAATTTCTTTATAATAAACTTTCATATTAATTAATTTGTTTTTAATAAACTTAAAAATATGTATAATAATTTAATATCTTTTGTTTAGAGTTCAAAATTTTGAAGTTATAATTTTTAATAATTACGAAAATAATAATATTTAAAAATTTAATTAATTCCCCCTCTTCAGATTAATAAAATAATTTCTTTATAATACACTTTCAGATTAATAAAGTAATTTGTTTTTATTAATCTTAAAAATATGTATAATAATGTAATATCTTTTGTTTAGATTCCAAAATTTTGAGGATATAGTATTTAATAATTAGGAAAATAACAATAATACATTTAAAATTTTAATTAATTTTCGTATATAGGATTAGGTGAAATTAAAGTTATTAATTTGTAGAGACTGTAATTTAATTTTTTATATAAAAATTGAGTAATAATATTAAAATTCTTTTCCCTTTTTAAATTAACCAAATAATTTCTCTTTAATATTTTTAATAAACTTGTAAAATAATAATAATAATACATTCAAAATTTTAATTAATTTTCGTATATAGCATTAACATTAGGTGAAGTTAAAGTTGTTAACTTATTGTAACTGTAATTTATTTTTTTATATCAAAAATTCAGAATAATAAAGTAATTGGTTTTTAATAAACTTTAAAATATGTATAATAATTTAATATTTTTTGTTTGGAGTCCAAAATTTTTTGTATATAATATTTTAATTAGGAAAATAATAATATTTCTCTTTTTAGATTAACAAAATAATTTCTGTTTCTGTAATAAACATTCAGGTTAATAAAGTAATTGATTTTTGAAAAATTTAAAAATATGTCATTTTAATATTTTTTGTTTAGAACCCAACATTTAGAGGATCTAATATTTTAATATTTTTTGTTTAGAACCCAACAATTAAAGGATATAATATTTAATATTTAAGGTAATAATACCTTCACAAATTTGATTCAATTTATATTTCTTTAATTGTAGACTATAATTGAATATTTTTATGTGAAAAATTGGATCAGAATAGTAATTTTAAATTAATAAAATAATTTGTTATATTTTAGGGCGTAAAAAAACTAAATGATTTATATACGTAGACGTTAAAATTTGCGTTATCGATTTTGTCACAGTGAAAATAGAGTCGTCGTGATGTCTTACGTTTGTAATATCGAAAGCGTTTATCTCTCTGCGTAGTTTGATGGTTTGGTGGTTTTACGGTTTAACACGGTGCCACCCACCCACTTAATTTTATTGCCTATATACAGCGGTTGTAGTAACATGCAACACTTTTATCACCCCCATAGCTTCGTTTAACCCCCCCGAAAACCCTCGAAACTCATATTAGTTTGCGTGTTTACCACTTAGCATCGGGAAAGGTAGGCCTGGTTTACGACCAATTTATATAACTAATTGTTTAAATAAGAATATACGTAAATGATCATTTTATTCACTACAACGCACACCCCAAAACGGGGGGGCCCAAGCGCTTCCGTGTCTGGACTGTTATATTTGTACAGATAAACGTGTCATTGGCCATGTTTATTTTTCCGGTCTTATGCGAAATTATACTCATAATTGGAACTATCAAAAGGGGTAAACGTCCCCAATGAATTCGTTTTTACACAACGGAAATTAGCTATTGTATTTACGACACGTTTAGGTGATATTCCACAAATAACTGAACACCCCTTTATTTTAACTTATCTGATAAATTAAATTGCATGTGCATTATGTAATTTTCTGGTTAATTGGACCTGAAATAATTCAAGTGATAACATTCCACATTTTACATTCCATAATTTATTACCTTTGTTTAATTCATTTAATTTTATTCATAATTAACATTTTTTTATATTATTATATTTTTATTTATTACTGGGACATGTTTTACTTACCCCTACACCTTGTATAATATGACAAAATAATATATTTTTATGTAGCATAAATTAATTTAATATTTTATTTATTTTTAATGATCATTTGTTAATTAAAAACAAATTAAATAAGAAAACATGCACGAATTAATTTATAAGTGTAACCACCCCATTAAAATCACTTCCGCCTGAACATTTTACAGATTTCCGACATAAAAACGTGAACTTCTGTCAAAGATTATGCG